>NC_134687.1:478403931-478719556 GCF_050947455.1 Rhinoderma darwinii
ATTAAAGGTAGTACCTTTAATCATCCACAAACTGGTAAAGTAATGACTATCAAGAGTTTCTTTACATGTCAGACATCATTTGCGATTTATTTACTAAGCTGTCCTTGTGGTCTTCACTATGTTGGTGAGACCACGACAGAAATAACACTTCGGATGAGGAACCATAGATCTAATATAAATACAAAGAGATGGGATCTACCAGTGTCAATACATTTTCTGGAGAATAGACATGGGATGTCACAATTAAAATTTAGAATCATAGATTCAGTACTCCCAATGAGATGTGGTGGTGATACAGAGTTGGCCCTTGAAGGGAATGTGCAGCTATAATTCTTTATTTTTTTTTTTCAGTTAAACAATTAGTATTTGAGTGATTACACATTGTTTTAATTTTTAAAATGTTTTCACATGTTTTCCATGTGCTGGTCACTGGAGGGAGCAGTTCCCAAAATTGCAGCATGGTCACTGTGGTAAAGTAACCTCATTGATTTATGCTGCAAATTTGGGGTGGACACACTCTCCTCGAGTGTTCTCACACAATCCCCCCTCCCTTCTTTTGGCTAGTGCATGGCTAGATCTTCAAACCTCCTACACTGTGTGCTGACATTTTCTGAGCGACTGGACAGTGTAGGCGGATTAAATACAGGGCTCAGCAGAGAGTATCACACGAACATACACAAACATAATACACACATCACATACACGAACATAAATTACCTGCTCCTGCCACCGCCGCCGCCTCCGCTGGTTTACGCTCCTTGCGCCTACGCTTCGTTGAACATATGGCCGGAAGCCGCGGCCGGAAGTCGTCATCTTACTGTCCGGCAGCGGCTTCCGGTCCACATGAAAATGGCGCTGGATCTCGCTCTACAAACGAGCTTCGTTTTGGTCTGTGTGGGAGCAGTGCATGCACCGTTCCCACACAGATGGCGTACGCTTCTGAGAATGGAACGGCTCCCGTTCGCATTCTCTATGGGGTTGTATGTGCTGTAATCCATCTCTGTATGTGTCATTAATCGACACATACAGAGATGAAAAAAAATGGCAGCCCCCATAGAGAAGTAAAAGTAAGAACACAGTAAAAAGTTTAAAGTCACAACGCTAATAAATACAATTTTTGTTTATATTTTATTAAAAGCAATATAATAAAAAAAAAATTCATGACACATTCCCTTTAAAAGAAAGGAGTTTGAGAGGATCAATAGATTGGAAACTGTCTCCCAAGGGATTAAATGTAGAATACCCATATGGTCCACATATTTAGTACAGTGGGGGGTAACTTGCCATGGCCGCTGGTGGACACAGTTGGTAGATCTACTCGATGGTGTAGTTCGTTCATGTATATGTAAGATTTTGGGTCTTATTTGGACCTTCTTCATGCATTTTTTTTATCCATACTGTATTATTGGTTCATAAATACTGTATATTAATTATTTTTGTTTCTTTCTGTATTTTTTTAGATACACATTTTTGTGAAGCAATTTGATGGCTGTTGGAGGGTAGCAGAGGCCCATTTCCCCTAGGTGAAAGTGTGATAAGCAAAATATATACTTATCTAATTCTTTCCTATTCCATCAATATAGAAATATTGAATGACATTATTATGTAATAAGCAATATGGTCCCTTTCCTAACTGTCTTCCATATGTATGTCATATGTCAATTTATTCTCTCTCCATTATGGTGACTGCTTATATTCGCAGTATCTCTATCTCTTGAAATTTTTGATATGGGTCTATCCTAGAAACCCCAAAGTATGATGAGATTATTTCTAGCAATTCTGATAGTGTAAGTATAATGTTGAGTTCCAGGGTATTGCATTCTGATATGAATCTATTGAGCTTTTGTATTGTATACAAATCTTTAGGTGGATACAGTTGTTAGCTTCCTTTCCATGTGATCTTTGCAGAGTATACTTGATTCTGTATTGCCCATGTATCCTTTCTATTTAGTCCATTCTCTATTTTTCAATATATTTCTATTTACACTAGCGCCACAGCCCACGCATGGAAGGAAGCTACTACTGTTCGAGTGGATCAAAGAATAGCCAAAATGGCAAAGGCTCAGCCAATGACCACCTCCAGAAAGATCAAAGAAGATCTGAAGTTACCAGTGAGTACAGCTACAATCAGAAGATGATTAACTGAAGCCAAGTTACCAGCAAGAACTCCCCGTAAAGTTAATGAAAAAAAGACATGTCCTGAATAGGTTAAAATTTGCCAAGGAACACATTGACTGGCCCAAAGAGAAATGGCGCAACATTTTGTGGACTGATGGTAGCAAAATTGTTCTTTTTGGGTCAGGTGGCCGCAGATAGTATGTCAGACAGCCACTGTATGGTTATTGTACAAGACCTCGGCCCAAGGAAGAAGTTGCACCTAGTCATCATGCTGCCTGGAGATGGAGAACTACCTACAACACTTCATGATCTGATTGATCCTCTCGACTTGACCATTGGACTGGGGATGGTAGGCTGAGGAAAAGTCCAACTTCCCATTAAGGGGTTTACAGAGGGCTCTCCAGAACCTCGAGGTGAACTGAAACCCCCGATCAGACACGATATGCCGAGGTAAGCCATGCAGGCGGAAGATGTGTTGGATGAAGAGGTTGGCCAGTCGAGAAGCAGAAGGTAGACCAGTCAGCGGAACACAGTGAGCCATTTTCCTAAATCAGTCCACCACCCAGACCGTACTGCATCCTGCAGAGGAAGGCAGAACCGTAACAAACTCCATTGCTATATGCTGCCAGGGAGCATCAAGCACAGGCAGCGTCTGGAGCAGGCCAGCAGGTTTGGAATGAGCAACCTTGTTAGCTGCGCACACCGAGCAGGACGAAACAAAGTCCATGATGTCTTTGGGCAGCGTGGGCCACCAGAAATGACGGCAATCAGGTATCGGGTCTTACGGGTACACGTGTGACCTGCCAGTCTGGAATGGTGTCCCCAGCGGAGGGTTCTCCCTCTGTCTGCCAGGCGTACAAAAGTCCTCTCCGGAGGGATGTCTCTAACTTGCAGGGGGTTGACAGAGACAATGCAAGATGGATCAATAATATTTTGTGGAGACTCAATGGTGTCGTCTGTCTCGAACGACCTGGATAATGCATCGGCCCTCACATTCTTGTCAGCCGGACGGTAGTGGAGCTCAAACTGGAACTGAGCAAAGAACAGCGACCACCTGGCCTCATGAGGGTTCAGCCGTTGGGCCGTCCGGAGATAGGTGAGATTGTTGTGGTCAGTAAATATCAGGATGGGATGAACTGCGCCCTCTAGTAGATGTCTCCACTCCTCCAAGGCCAATTTGATGGCCAGTAACTCCCGATCCCCAATCGAGTAGTTGCGTTCTGCGGTAGAGAAGAGTTTAGAGTAATAGCCACATACCACTGCCTTGCCCTTGGAACCTCTCTGGAACAGGAATGCACCAGCACCAACAGAGGAGGCGTCCACCTCCAACAAAAACGGTCAAGATATATCGGGATGATGGAGGATAGAGGCTGACGTCAAGGCACGCTTCAGGCTATTAAATGAGGATTCCGCTTCAGGAGTCCACACCTTGGCGTTCATTCCTTTTTTGGTGGGGGTAGAGATGGGAGATGTCAGTGAGGAGAAGGTTGGGATGAACTGCCTGTAGAAATTGGCAAATCCCAGGAAACGCTGTATGGACCTTAAGCCTTGAGGACGTGGCCATTCCAGGACGGCCTTTACCTTCTCAGGATCCATCTTGAGGCGTTGATCCGAGGCGATTCTCCCTTAATCGCAGAAAAACTTGAAGGACATGATTAGTCATCGGATCTGGAGAAAAAATCAAGATGTCATCAAGATAGACCACAAGCGTTACACAGGACGAAGGGCATTACCAGGTATTCATAGTGTCAGTCACAGGTGTTAAATGCCGTCTTCCATTCGTCACCCCGGCAAATCCGGATTAGGTTGTACACCCCCCGCAGCTATAGCTTAGAAAATATTTTGGCTCCTCGTATGCTATCAAGCAGTTCTGAAATCAATGGCAACGGATATCTATTTTTTACCATGATCTGGTTGAGGCCCCGGCAGTCAAAGCAGGGTCGCAGAGAACCCTCCTTTTTCTTGGCGAAGAAGAACCCAGCTCCTGCCGGGGAGGAGGACTTTCGTATGAAACCCCTCTCCAGATTCTCCTTAATATAGGCGGACATGGACGGAGTCTCTAGCAAGGAGGAAAGATATACCCTACCACGGGGAAGGGATACATCAGGAACCAGCTCGATAGGACAGTCATACGCCCAGTGTGGGGGCAGTGTCTCCGCCTCCTTCTTGCTGAAGACATCCGAGAACATAGAATAATGATAAGGCAATCCTGTCAAAGACTGAGGATGAGGAGGCGGGGCTGGATGCATCTGCCCCAGGCAGCAGTCGAGGCACTTGGGACCCCACTGGAGAACCTCTCCGGAATTCCAGTCCAGAACTGGGGCATGTAGTCGGAGCCAGGGCAGGCCCAGCAGTACAGGATTGACAGCCTTGGGTAGAACAAGAAATGAGATGAGTTCGGAATGAAGAGCGCCTACCTGGAGCCTCAGTGGTTTGGTCACAGCTACAATTGGGTCTGGAAGAGGTAGTCCATTCACCGAGGCGACGATCAACAGCCTCTCCAGAGAGGTCGCAGGCAACTGGAGGAGATCCACTAGATCCTAGTGGATAAAACGGGCTGCGGACCCAGAGTCCAAATAGGCAGAGACCCGGTGGTTCTTCTAGCTGGACATAATAGTCACGGGGATGGACAGTTTAGAAGACAGGTCTCTATCCAGCGCAGTATCGCCTAGGGTTGTCTCCCAAACCAATCCTAGGCGTTGGAGTTTTTTCTTACTTCTGAGGACACAGACG
Source organism: Rhinoderma darwinii (assembly GCF_050947455.1). Classification (NCBI taxonomy): domain Eukaryota; kingdom Metazoa; phylum Chordata; class Amphibia; order Anura; family Rhinodermatidae; genus Rhinoderma; species Rhinoderma darwinii. Next base: position 478,408,783 of record NC_134687.1, read on the forward strand.
CACGACATGGTCTCCGAGGCCGCAATAAAGACAAAGTCCCGAAGTGCGTCTGCGCCGTTTCTCCTGAACGGATAATTTAAGCCGGTCTACTTGCATAGGATCCTCAGGTGGGCCACCTGGTGAGGGTAACAGGGACTGCTGGAAAGTAGGAGCCAGCCTAGGAAGTCTTCTGTCCCAACAAATCTCCTGGGATCGTTCCCGGAGCCTCATATCAACCCGGGTGGCAAGCAAAATGAGGGCATCCAGGGTGGATGGCAGATCACGAGCAGCCAGTTTGTCCTTGATCTCGTACGACAATCCCTGCCAGAATGTAGCCACCAGGGCCTCGTTGTTCCAGGACAGCTCTCCTGCCAGGGTACGGAATTGAATGGCGTACTCGCCCACGGAGTTGTCTCCCTGGCACAGGTTCAGCAAGGAGGCCGCTGCCGACGAGACATATCCAGGCTCCTCAAACACAGTGCGAAATGTCCGAAGGAAGCCTTGGAAGTCACGGGTCTCTGGTCCCTGTCAGATCAGGTTTGCCCACGCTAGGGCCTTGTCAGTGAACAGAGAAAAAATTAAGGCAATCCTGGCACCATCAGACGGAAATGCTCTGGCATGAAGAGAGAAGTGGATCTGGCACTGATTGAGGAATCCCCTGCAGGTACTCGCGTCTGTGTTGTAACGAGGCGGTAGTGGTAGTGAGAATCGGGGATCAGCACTGGTGCTGACAGGAGGTGTAGTAGTAGGATCAGTCGGAACAGGAGCTGAGGAGGCTGCATCTTGTGCATCTAGCTGCTGTGCAATGGAATTCACTGCCAGGAGGAGTTGGTCCTGTCATTAACGAAGGTCTCGCAGATCTGCCTGCATCGTTGAGACGTCGACATAGTCTTAGGCTGACCAGCGGGGTCCATGGGCTGAGCGTACGGTCACGTTGGCTGCGTGGACCCACTGGGCCATACCACCTTGACGGTATAGCAGCTGGCCAACAGGGTACAAGTCAAAGTCTATAGTTTGGATAGGTGTACCTGTGGTAACTTCAGACAGTAGCGAAGATAGGCTCGGATGGGATCTTAGCAGCAGGCAGACACCAGGCGTGGTGTAACCAGGAAGGCGTAGTACACAGCACAACACGACTCCAACTCTAAACGGCACTTGGACCAAGATAGCACGGGATACAGGTAGCAGGAAAGGGAACACTGGGAACTGTAAAACACTTAAGGGACTATTTGCAGAGACAAACATAGGTAAACAACAACAATGCTCAGGCAATGCAGGAAGGGGCAGGGCCCTTCTTATAGTCCAGGGTGCTCATGGGCTAATTTGGGTAATCAAATTCAGGTGTGTGTGCTGGCCCTTTAAGACCGGGCACGAGCACACCCTACGGTACACAGCAGAGTGAAGCGGAAGTGAGCGCTGGCATCTCCTGAGGAGGAGATGTAGGCCAGCGCTCACAGATCCATGGCTGCGGCCATCAGGAGGTGAGTAATCCTGAAGGCCCGCGGCCATGGGTGTTAAATTTTTCATCACCTGGCCTCCCAAAAAAATAGGATAAAAAGTGATCAAAAAGTCGCATGTACCCCAAAATGGTACCAAAAATAATTGCAGCTCGTACAGCAAAAAGAACAGCCCTCATACCACTACGTCCTATAAAAAAAATATTTTTTTGTTAAGGCTCCAATAAGCCAGGAAAGTTAAAATATGCAGTTGTGAAGACCCAAGGGGAACATTTCTTGTTTCAAGAGGCGAATTATCTAGGCCTTAAAATTAGGGAACAAGGAAGGGGAGGGCCCAAACATATCTGCTGGAAACGAAGGTGCCCGTATTATACCAGGACACTGCTTTCCCAGCAAAATTCCCCAAACTGCAAAGGTGCAGTGTGGACCAAAAGGAGGATAAGGAAGGACATTTATCAGTGCGACACTGGCCTGTGCAGAAAGAATTGCTTCACAGCGTAGCAAATATCTATGGATTATTTTATTGTTTTTTTACCCCATTATTCTATCTACCTGAATATGCCCTTGATGTACTCTGCCCAGCTCACATGTACCCCCACATTATAAACTGAAATACGAGTAATACTCCGAACAAAACTACTACCAAGCAAAATCCACGCTCCAAAAGCCAAATGGCGATCCCTCTCTGAACCCTACAGCGTGCCTAAACAGCAGTTTACTTCCACATATATGGCATCGCCATACCCAGGAGAACCCTTTTAACCATTTTTAGGGTGTGTGTCTCCTGGGCACTACATATTTGCCACTGAAATGGCATATCTAGGTAAAAATTTGAATTTTTACTGTGCACCATCCGCAGCGCAATCATTTATGGAAAAGACCTGTGGGGTTTAAATGCTCACTACACCCCTTAATAAATGCCTTGAAGGGTGTAGTTTCCAAAATGGTTTCACTTCTCAGGGGTTTCTTTTATTATTTCACATCAGAGCCTCTGCAATTGTGAACAAATACTTTGTAAATCGCCAAATTAGGCCTCAATTTCACATGGTGCTCTTTCACTGTGGGGTTAACATGCTCACTACACCCCTAGGTGAATACCTGGAGGGGTGTAGTTGCCAAAAAGGGGTCACTTCTGGGAGGTTTCCACTGTTTTGTTCCCACAGGGGCTTTGCAGATGCGACATAGCGCCCAGAAACCAATCCAGCAAAATCTGCATCCAAAACCAAATGCCGCTCCTTCCATTCTAAGCCCTACTGTGTGCCCAAACAGCAGTTTATGACCACAAATGGGGTATTGCCATACTCGGGAGAAATTGCTTTACAAATGTTGGGGTTCTTTTTTTCTTTTATTTATTGAGAAAATGAAAAATTCTGAGCTAAAGCTACGTGTTATTGAAGAAAAGGGATTGTTTTTATTTTCACTGCCCAATTCTAATAAATTCTCACTACACCACTAGATGAATTCCTCAAGGGGTGTAGTTTCCAAAATGTGGGGGTTTCCACTGTTTTGTCCCCTCAGGGGCTTTGCAAATGCGACATGGCCTCCGCAAACCAATCCTGCTAAATTTGAGTTCCAAAAGCCAAATGGCGCTCTTTCCCTTCTAAGCCCTGCCATGTGTCCAAACAGCCATTTATGACCACGTGTGGGGTATTGTTTTACTAGAGACAAAATTACTTTACAAATGCTGCTTTTTCCCCTTAAAGGGAAGGTGTCACAAAAAATATTTTTTTCATATGTTTTTGCTTTTAGTATGTTATTAAAATACATTTTATTTATTTGTGTTTTTGTGTTTTACTTTTTTCTTTCTTTTACTTCTCTATGGGGGCTGCCATTTTTTTTTTCATCTCTATATGTGGTCGATTAACGACACATACAGAGATGGAATACGGCACATACATCCCCATAGTGAATGCGAACGGGAGCCGTTCCATTCACTATAGCGTACGCCGTCTGTGTGGGAACGGCGCATGCGCCGCTCCCACACAGTCCAAAAGGAAGATCTTTGGCCGAGCGACATCCGGCGCCATTTTCATGTGGACCGGAAGCCGCGGCCGGACAGTAAGATGACTACTTCCGGTCGCGGCTTTCGTCCATATGTTCAGAAGCAAGGACTAGGAGCTGAGGGAGAGGACGGAGCAGAGGCGGCAGGAGCAGGAAAGTTATGTTTGTGTATGTCCGTGTTATACTGTGTGATTACCACTGCATCTAATCCTCCTACACTGTGCATTCGCTCAAAAAATGGCGGCACACAGTGTAGGAGGTTTGAACATTCAACCCGCTCCTTTCTCCTGGCATTAGCCAGGAGAAAGGAGGGGGCATTGTGTGAGCACACTAGAGCGTGTGTGTCTACACCAAATTTGCAGCATAAAGCAATGAGGTTGCTTTACCACATTGCAATGCTGCAATTTTGGGAATTGCTCCCTCTAGTGACCAGCACATGGAAATGTTATAAATTAGAATCTAATTTATAATATTTCTTGACTTGTGAAAAACTTAAAAAAATTAGAACAATGTGTAATCATTTATATACCAACCGTTTAACTAAAAAATATATATTTTTTTTTCTAGCGACACATTCCCTTTAAGTTAGCTAAACTCACATTTTCTTTGAAAAAATTGAGATTTTAATTTTCACGGCCTACTGGGGGGTCAAAATGCTCACCATACCTCTTGATAATTTCCTTGAGGGGTGTAGTGTCCCAAATCGGGTCACTTTTGGGGGATTTCCTCTGTTTTGGCACCGCAAGAGCACTTCAAACCTGACATGGTGCCTAAAATATATTCTAATAAAAAGAAGGCCCCAAAATCCACTAGGTACTCCTTTGCTTCTGAGACTGGTGCTTCAGTCCATCAGCACGCTACGGCCACATGTGGGATATTTCCTAAAACTGCAGAATCAGGGCAATAAATATTGAGTTGCATTTCTCTGGTAAAACTTTGTGTGTTACAAAAAAATATGGTTTACAAATGAATTTCTGCAAAAAAAAATAATGAAATTTGTACATCTCTACTTTGCTTTAATTCCTTTGAAACGTCTAAAGGGTTAAGAAACTTTCTAAATGCTGTTTTGAATACTTTGAGGGGTGAAGTTTTTAAAATGTGACTTATTGGGGGTTTCTAATATAGAAGGCCCTCAAAGCCACTTCACAACTGAACTGGCCCCTGTAAAAATAGCCTTTTGAAATTTTCGTGAAAATGTGGGAAATATGCTAAAGTTCTAAGCCTTGTAACATCCTAGAAAAATAAAAGGATGTTTAAAAAATGATGCCAATCTAAAGTAGACATATGGGGGATGTTAATTAGCAACAATTTTGTGTGGTATAACTGCCTGTCTTACAAGCAGATACATGTAAATTTAGAAAAATGCAAATTTTTTTTTATTTTTCGCCCAAAATTTTTTTTCACAATTATATACTGAATGTATTGAGCAAATTTTGCCAGTAACAAAGTCCAACGTGTCACAAGAAAACAATCTCAGAATCGCTTGATTAGGTAAAAGAATTCCAAAGTTATTACCACATAAAGTGAAACATGTCAGATTTGAAAACTGAGGCTCTGTCAGGAAGGTCAAAAGTGGCCAAAGTGGGAAGAGGTTAAACTTACTGCTATTGTTTTGAACACTACTGTATATCCACCGTCAAACACGTGATAGTGTTAAGAGGTTCCTCCGGATCTAGAAAAATTGCTGTTTTCAAAGGGAACTATTACTGTACGAGAAAATTCTGAAATAAAATGGGTCATTATCCATTTTAAAGTAAGACTGTAAAGTAACAAAGTGAAGGGATCTGAACACATTCTGTATGCACTGTGTTTCTGATTAAATTCTGCATCTGTTAATGGATTAATAAACACACACAGGGGGGCGTGGCTTGGCGATGGCGGTGTGAGGACGCTTGTGCTCGGAGCTCCGGACCCGCACCACTCTCTGCACACTATCACGGGCTTTTCTTACCTGCTCCAGCGTCGGGATGACCAAAGGGCGACACTGCAAGTCGCAGTCAGTCACGTCTTCTCCGCGGCCCTCCTCCACTCCAGCCGTAAGCCGCAGTCGATCCCCGACGTCGCGTGGGGACTCTCCGCCCGCCGGTACCGTAGTCCCGGCTGGATCCTCCAGAGGACTGCAGGATCGCTCCTCCGACGCTCCGTCCCTTCCCCCGCAGCATCCTCCTGAGCCCGGGCAGGAACATGGCCGCCGGGCATTAAAAAGCGTGGCAGATAAGGCGCCACTCTCTTTCGCTGTCCCCCTGCACTATCATGCAGAGGACATGTCATCCCTGAGCCAGGGCACACCAGCCATATTAAGGGGCCCACTCACCTCCTCCGCAGAGCAGGGGGACCCCCACCATACTTCATCTACTGGCCCCCCCCCTTCCATGGAACGGACCCTGGCAGAGTTATGGGAAATGGTGAGGGCATTGCCCACGAAATCTGATTTGGATGCTCGCCTCGCCCGGCTGGAAGAGAAACATGACCGGGCCATAGGGGTGGTGTCCCAAGATTTACGATCTTTAACCGCACGGGTAGACGCTTTGGAGCGCCAGAACTCTATTCACACAACGGACATTTCGGTTCTCTCTCAGTCTATGGACACCCAAGCTACCCAAATGAGGGACTTCTCTCTGCACCTGGACGACGTGGAGAACAGGGGGAGGCGGAACAACCTAAAGCTGAGGGGCATCTCAGAATCTGTGCCGCCCGAGGAGCTATATGATGTTGTCACCCATTACTTTAATAAGCTCATGGACAGACCACGCGACTCGGCCATTGAAATGGACAGGGTGCATCGCTTAGCAGGCCCACGGAACAGGGTAAGTAACCGCCCGCGAGATGTCATCTGCAGGGTGCACTTTTACAAACAAAAAGAGGACATTGCACGGCGAGCATGGGAGCAGGGGGCCATTCCCTTCCAGGGTGCGGAGGTGATCATCTTGCCGGATGTCTCTAGGCTGACCCTACATATGCGCAGGGTGATACGCCCTTTGCTGGAGGCTACCAAAGAAGCGGACGCTTCCTATAGATGGGGCCATCCCTTCCACGTCATTCTCCGCAGACAGGGGCAATCCTTTGCTGTTCGCTCACCGGACAATTTGGAAGCAGCCTTCCGTTTCCTAGAGATCTCCCCAGTGCGCCTCCCAGACTGGACGGAGCCGCAGCCGTCGCTCTTCCCCATGGGGGGTCTTTACCCGGACTCTGTGCGCCCTTATCTGCCTCATCCTAGAGACGGTCCTCGCGAGCAATGGGCATCTGGACGGCGCTCTTCCCGAAGAAACTGACCGGCCCGTGGCCAGAAGGCTAGCGTGTCTCTGTATCCATGAGGGTGTCAGTGGGAGTCTGTTTGTCATGAGTGTCTAACCCCCCTTCTTTCTCTTCTCAGGTTTTTGCGGGAGGGACTGTTGCCGGGCCGTAGGGGAATTTATGTGGGCCAGTGGGTCCTGTTTGTGAGGTCCGGGGGATTGTCTCAGGGACCCTTTTCCTCCCTGCGGTGGGAGGTCAGGAATCTACATACACCCGTTATAGTTAGCTAGTTGAGTCCGGGGTTCCGGTCTGCTCTCTTTTGGGCCTATACTACCTCAGTCCCAATTAGTGGCGAGTTTCAGGGGATCACCTCTTCACACCGCTGTCCTTCTACGTTCCCCACTAGGTTTCCACGCTGTTGTGTCGTGCTCAGGGGGTGTTTTCTCCCGGGTTCGACATAATACGCGAAGTATTGTTTAGGGGTTTTGTACTCCGCTGTTAGCTGGATGCTAGTGTCCTTCTTCTTGGCCCTCCCCCTCTCTACGGGGATAGCCATCTCTTTTCCCCGCCTTTCTCTTTTCCTAATTTGGCTCCACATGTCTAACATTACTGTTGTTTCCCTGAATGCACAGGGCCTGAACATTCCAGAGAAGAGATCCTCCATCCTCCGTCTTCTATGGAAAAAGAAAGAGCATGTGGCGTTTCTCCAGGAAACTCACTTCCGGGCGGACAGCGTTCCACGGTTGACGGACTCTCACTATACGGAGGGGTATCACAGTACCTCACCAGACTCCAAGACCAAGGGGGTCTCTATTTTGATCTCTCGTTCTCTTCCGTGGGAGCACGTGGAGACTCGTACGGATGGAGCGGGACGGTATATCTTCGTGAAGGGTAGGTTGGCTAACACACTGTTCACATTGGCTACATGCTATCTCCCTAACACTGGTCAGGTCGCCTTTCTTGAAGGGGTCTTGACGGAGTTGGATGTTTTTTTTGGAAGGCACTCTCATACTAGGGGGGGATCTGAACCTTATATTGGACCCGACTATAGACTCCTCACGTGGACACTCGTCGTTACCCAGGTCGGCACACCGCCGGGTGCGTCGGTTGCTACATGAACACCAACTGATAGACGCGTGGCAGCTTATGTACCCGACGACAAAAGACTACACCTTCTTTTCGGCCCCCCACAACACATACACCAGACTAGACTACTTCTTCCTGCGCCACTCCCATCTCTCCAACCTCTCCTTAGTCTCTATTGATAACATAACCTTCTCGGACCACGCCCTCATTACACTCTCTCTGTCTCCCAGCAGCCCACCCTCGCTCCTGGCAGTTAAATTACTCGTTCCTGCAGGACCCGACGGTAATTGCGGAAATACACAGGGACCTACGGGAGTATTTTGCTACGAATGTATCTTCAGATGTAAGTCCGCTCAGTGTTTGGGAGGCACATAAGTGCGTGATCCGGGGCTCCTTCATTCGGATCGGATCTAAACTTAAAAGGGAACGGACGGCTCACTTGAGTGACCTGTTATCCCGTATACACCTCCTGGAGCAGTCCCACAAGGCCTTCCTGGACCGGGTGGTGGGGGTGGAGCTGGGGCAGTTGCAAGTTCAGGTCCGTTCTCTTTGTCTTGCCAAGGCTAGGGCCTCCCTAGTAAAGTGTAGACGACATTTCTACGAACTCAGTAACAAACCAGGCAAGACTTTGGCACGGGCATTGAGGAAAACCAGGTCCCGTACCTATGTCCCCCAGGTACAGGTTCCAGGAGCTGGGGGTATGCACCGCCCCCAAGATATTTCGGAAGCCTTCCGGGCGTACTACCACTCACTCTACAATCTCCCACGGACCTCTCCTACCGCAGATGGGGGGATTAGACGGGAGCAGATGGAGGCATATCTCCGCTCCTCGGGGATGAAAAGTATCCCGCAGGAAGCTCTGGCTGCTTTGGAAGAGCCTATTTCTCCAGAGGAGTGGTCCTGGGCCCTGAGGGACTCTCCGGTGGGGAAAGCGCCGGGCCCGGATGGTCTCCCCATTCAGTACTACAAGGTCTGCTCAGACCTTCTCGTGCCTCATTTCCTGCAGGCCTATAACTCCCTCACAGGAGGGTGCTCTCTACCGCAGGATGCCTTGCGGGCATACATTACGGTTATACCCAAAGAAGGAAAGGACCCCACCAGCTGCCAAAATTACCGCCCCATTTCACTGCTAAATGTAGATCTCAAGCTGTTCGCAAAGATCTTGGCCCATAGGCTTACCCCCCTTCTCCACAGTGTGATCCACTATGACCAGGTGGGCTTCATGCCCCTTAGGGAAGCAAGGGATAACACCACTAGGGCAATTAATTTGATTTATCACGCGACTGCCTCGTCTCTGCCCACGCTGCTGCTGTCCACGGACGCGGAGAAGGCCTTCGACAGGGTGGACTGGGACTTCATGTCGGCCACTTTGCGGAACATCGGGCTGGGTTCCCACATGATGCAATGGGTTTCGAGCCTCTACTCATCTCCTTCTGCCCGGGTTAAGGTTAACGGTACCCTATCTTCTCCGCTCTCTATCTCCAACGGTACGCGGTAGGGATGCCCACTGTCTCCCTTGATTTTTATTTTGTGCCTGGAGCCCTTCCTCTGTCGGGTTCGATCTAACCCAGATATAGCGGGTGTATCGGTGGGTGGAAGGTCTCAAAGTGGCTGCGTATGCGGACGACCTTCTGTTCTTTCTCACTGCGCCCAGGATCTCCTTGCCCAACCTCATGGAGGAGATGAATAGATATTCGAAACTGTCAAATTTCAAAATTAACTATCAGAAGTCTAAGGCTCTCAACATATCGCTGCCGCAGTCCCTAGTGGATGACCTGTCGGGGGTGCTTCTCCTTTAAGTGGGCCAGAGACTCCCTTCAATACTTTGGGTTCCAGCTCTCCAGGGATCTCTCTCGCCTTTATGCAGTTAACTATCCTCCTCTCCTTCAACGTGTAAAGAGCGATTTGGATTCCTGGACGAAGGGCACCTTCACGTGGTTGGCCATATGTGCAATCTTCAAAATTAACATTCTCCCTCGGATACTGTACTTCTTCCAGGCCCTACCGATCCACATTCCCCGCACTTTCTTCCGAGCTTTGTTGTCCTTACTCCACCGCTTCATTTGGGTGGGGAAACCGGCCCGTATAGCCCGCTCCACGCTTTTTCGCTCTAAGAGTGAAGGGGGCGTGGGGCTCCCTGACTTTATCTCCTACCACCAGGCCTCGCACTTGGTGCGCATCCTGGACTGGTTCCGCCACACGGAGGTCAAACAATGGGTGTCGATGGAACAGTCTTCTATGGCTGTCCCCCTGCAGGCCCTGCCTTGGCTGGGCAGGGATACCCCTCTGTCAGCAAGGACACACCCGACAATAGGGTCCTCACTGGCAGTTACGTCGAAGGTCTTTCCCCGGAAAGAGATCTCCCCTTCTCCGTCCCCCTTGTTTCCAGTCTTGGGTAACCCGGCGTTTCTTCCAGGGCGGGAGGGGGGTCCATTTAGGAGCTGGTTGTGGGCAGGCAGGGGCCCCGCCTCTCATTACCTGTATGGGGAGTCATGGATGACTGGCCCGCAATTGACGTCTTTGACAGACCCTCTCCCCCTCACTCCCTGGCAGGTCACTCAGCTGAGACACTTCCTGGTGTCCTTGCCTAACCCTGCGGAACATGCTCGGGACAAAACTCAGTTTGAACTCCTCTGCGTGGGCACCGGCTCGATGCGTCACACACTATCCAGACTATACTCCCTACTGATCTCCCCATCTACCCTCTCCACACCCACATATTTGCTACGGTGGGAAAAGGACTTGGGAATCACACTCTCGGCTGAATAACAAGATAGGGTATACACAATGACACACAAATCGTCCATGGCCAGTAGGTATCAGGAAGCGGGATTTAAAATGTTAACGCGTTGGTATAGGGTGCCTTCCAGATTACATGCCATGATTCCGGCGGTCTCCCTGCTGTGTTGGAGATGTGGTGACCAGGTGGGAACGATAATACATGTCTTTTGGGATTGCCCGAGGCTAACTGCCTTTTGGTCAGAAGTGTGGCGTATCACCTCCTAATTCACGGACTTCCCACTCCCGTGCACACCGGCCTTCTTCTTGCTCCATCTGTGCGAGGTTCCGCTGTTCTCATATCGTCGCTCTGTGGTCCACCATCTGGTGAATGCTGCCAGGGCCTACATACCAGCGCTGTGGAGACAATCTTGTGCGCCGTCGCTCAGCTTGTGGTTAGATAAGATACAGGAGATCATGAGGATGGAGGATCTCACGGCTTCTATGAGAGGTACTCACGCCAAGTTCATCAAGACTTAGTATCATTGGGTCAGGTTTCAATCATCTTTGGAGTTCAGGAACATCGTAGCCTCTTGATTTGTACTTTCTGCATGACATATAACAACGGTACTCGTCCCTTCCTTTCCCTCTATCGTTCCTCTTTTCTTCTTTCCTTTTTCTTACCTCTTTCTAAGATATGTTTCACTGTGGGCCTTGGTGCATGTGTGCAGGTTCAGGATGCATGGGGTGAGTCCCAATTATTGTTTAACATTACTCTGTATGTACACCTACCATTCAGGATGTCCACTTATGCCGGCCTGCATGCCGAAGTACTATATGGTTGCATATTCTTTTGGCATTAACGTGTCATGTTTGTAAAAATTGATAAATAAAAGAATTTATAAAAAAATAAACACACACAGGTCATCTTGTTTGCAAGTCTTGTGATCTTTAACATATGATAAAATGCTGAGCAAAAAACCCTGAAGGGCAATACAAACTAGACACAGACTAAACATATGAACGCATAGTTAACTGTTTGGTACTGTATCATAGTAGCAGAATGACAGCAAGTTTCTGTTTCCATAATAGTCTTTGTAGTATTCGTTATTGATGTATAAGGCTTGCAGATTGTTCAAATTCTGTTCCACAAATACAATTCTTGTGCAATGTAATCACAGAAGATCCTGCTGTCTGTGTTTGGACTAAACTGTAACATGGCAACAGAGTGTGGGGCTTCACATTTCCAACAAGCTGCTTTCGAGCTGCCCAGTAAGTTATGTGCCCTTGCTCAGCCTGCGTAAACAAAGACATAATGCAAGGTTAAAAGCTTCTCGCTATCAAAGTCTAGAAATGTGATCTGGTTGCTAGGTTAGCTTCAGGTTTAGCTGGTTGCAGTAGTAGGCAGAGTGTGAATGAAGAAGTCTGAAGGAATAGACCTGTAAACCACTAGAAAGAGGAAACTATTAAATAGTGAATCAGGGCCATTTTTACATCTGCATTGGAGGAATATACTGGAAACAATAGCGCAGAATACCACGCTATTGTTTCCTGTAAATCCACTGACACCTCGACGGAACCCATTAAAGTCAATGGGTTCCATTGAGTGCCGGTTGTCTCTGTCTAGCCCAAAAGTTTAACCCCTATTGTATGTAAAACATTTGAAGATTTTCTAAGAGATTCTTTCCTGGAGTATCTCAATGAGAATAAACGTATAACTCCATATTGTCTGGTTTATGAAGGATCGGTCCTGTCAAACTAATCTGATGAGCTTCTATGAGGTGGTAATATCTAGACTGGACCAGGGTGAGTAGTGGGATGTCATATGTCTTGATATGTCCAAAGCATTTTATACTGTAAGGGTATGTTCACACGCTAGCTGTCATTTACGGCTGAAATGACAGCCTGTTTTCAGAAGAAAACAGCTGCGTCGTTTCAGCCGTAAATGCTCCTCCTCGTAATATACGAGGCGTCTGTGACGCTCGTATATCTTGAGCTGCTCTTCATTGAGTTCAATGAAGAACGGCTCAAATTACGTGGCAAAGAAGTGCCCTGCACTTCTTTGCCGAGGCAGTCAATTTACGCGTCGTCGTTTGACAGCTGTCAAACGACGACGCGTAAATTACAGGTCGTCTGCACAATACGTCGGCAAACCCATTCAAATGAATGGGCAGATGTTTGCCGACGTATTGTAGCCCTATTTTCAGGCGTAAAACGAGGCATAATACGCCTCGTTTACGTCTGAAAATAAGTCGTGTGAACCCAGCCTTACAGATAAAAGGTTGGTATATAAAATATTAGTTGACAGTAAACTTAAAGGGCTTTTCCAGCTTCTGACAATTGATGACCTATCCAACGGATAGGTCATCAGTACATGATCTGTGGGGGTCCGACAAACGGGCCCCGCACAGATTAGCTGGTCCAGTGCCTCCGTGCACCGGACGTATATGTCGGAAGCAGTTAGATCCAGTCACGGAATAGCGGCAGAGCAGCAGTACTGCATCTCTGCTCCCATTTAAGTGAATAGGAGCAGACCTGCAGTTCTGCAGCACGGCCGCTATACTATGTACGGAGCCAACTGCTCCGGTGCCACAACATTATGTGCCACAACATCCGGTGTGCCACAACATCCGGTGCCCGCAGGCCACCGCAGTGGCTTATTGGTGCAGGGTCCGGGAGTCAGACCTGCACTGATGACCGATCCGGCGAATAGGTCATCAGTTATCAGAAGGTGGACAACCCCTTTAACTATAGCAACCAGTATTAGGCAGTTGCAGCCAAACCAATATCATGGGATGCATTAACCCTTTCCCGTCACCAATATGCCTATTTATGTTCGAAAAGGGTTTTTAAAAATGAGGGCTCAAAAGCTGAGCGTGTGCCATAGCCGCCTGGTCTCTGCTATGTTGCACAGCAGGGACCCAGCGGCAATGCTTGTGATCAGAAAAATGTCTGATCGCAAGCATTTAACTCCTCAGATGCCGGTGTCAGATGTGACCACCGGCATCTGAGGGGTTTTTACTGCCCCTTTCACTTTGGGGGCGGGAGCTGGTGTACTAGTATAGACTGCAATATTGTGATATTGCAGTCTTTGGCATAAGCTATCTAATGATCGGAGGTTCAAGGCCTCTATGGGGGGCTAAAAAAATACTAATAAAAAAAATGTAAAACAAGTGATTAAAAATATCTAAAAAAAAATTATAAAAATTCAGATTATCCTCTTCCCTAGGTCACATATTAAAATAAACATAATAGGTATCCCCGCGTCCAAAAATGGCCGAACTATAAAAATCTAAAAATATTTTTCCAATACGGTAAAAATGTCCGAATCTGTTTTTTTTGCCTCTTCAACCCCCCCAAAATTTTTTTTATAAAAAATGATTTAAATGCCGGACATTCCCCAAGATGGTATTAACAATAATCACATCTTTCCACGTACAAAAAGATGCCTTACACAGCTTTGTACACAAAAATATAAAAAAGTTCCGGGAGTCACAATATGGCAATGCTAAAAAATTTTTGTTTCTTTCAAACATTTATATTTTTTTAAAAGGTACTAAAACAGAACAAAAACGAAATAAATTTGGTATCGCCGTTATTGTACTGACCCGTAGAATAAAGGTAATGTGTCATTTTCACCATACAGTGAACACCGTAAAAACAAAATCCATAAGAAAATTGTGGAACTGCTGTTTTTTTTCCACCCCATTGTGATTTTTTTTCCAGCTTCCCAGTACATCACACATAATATTAACCCCTTCCCGACATTTGTCGTAAGTATAAGACATGGAAAGCCAGTGCTTCCCGCAAAATGTCGTATACTTATGACAAATGCATGGCACCGGCTCAGAAGCTGAGTCGGTGCCATCATCCCCAGATGTCCGCTGTATCTGACAGCTGACATCCTGCTGTAACGGCGAGGACCGAAGTTAGCTTCGATCCCCGACATTAACCCCTTAAATGCAACCGTCAAAACCGATCGCTACATTTAAGGCGTTTGCAGCTCATCGACACCCCAGCAATTAAATCGCCGGGGTTTCGGTGGCTGCAATGGCAACCGGAGGCCTAATACTGGCCTCTCAGTGTGCCTAGCACGGAAAACTTTCAGGCCCTGCCCAGAGGCGGGGCCTGAAAGTCTTCCGTAGCCGCCGGCAAGATGGCGTCTGCTCAGGAGATGAGCCGGCATCATCAGCGGTGGATATCAGCTGTATGTTACAGCTGACATCCACTTGTAACGGCAGGAACCGGAGCTCGCTCCGATCCCTGCCATTAACCCCTTCGATGCAGCGATTGGATCCGATCGCTGCATCTTTGTGGTTGCTAGCAGATCACCAGCTGTGCCCTGCAATCGCACGACTACCGACTCCTATTATGACACAAGGAGACCTAACAATGGCCTCCTGTTTGCAATTACGGAAGACGATTAGACCCCGCTCGGAGGCGAAGCCTAATCGGCTTGCTGTCAGTGAATGACTGACAGATCTAACACATTGCACTACGTAGGTAGTGCAATGTATTAGAAAAAAAAATCTGACAGTCGGACCTTCAAGTCCCCTAGTAGGAGTAAAGTAAAGTGTAAAAAAAGGTGAACAAAAATGTGAAAAAAAGTGAACAAAAATATAATAAAAGTTTTAAGTAATAAAATAAAACACAATCGCCCTTTTTCCCTTATCAAGTCCTTTATTATTGAAAAAAATAAAATAAACCATACATATTTTGTATCGCCGCGACCGTAAGGGCCTAAACTATAAAAATATTATGTTATTTATTCCATGCGGTGAACGGCGTAAAAAAAAACCCTAAAAAATGCCAGAATTTTTGTCTTTGGTCACTTTGCCCTAACGAAATTGAAATAAGTGATCAAAAAGTCGCATGTATCCAAAAATGGTGCCTATAAAAACTATAGCTCGTCTCGCAAAAAACAAGCCCTCATACAGCTCTGTCGATTAAAAAATATAAAAGTTATGGTTCTAACAACTTGGCGACAGAAAAAATGCATTCTTTTTACAAAAGTAATTTTATTGTGCAAAAAGTTGTAAAACATAAAAAAGTGCTATAAATTTGGTATCGCCAGAAATCGGACTGACCCGCAGAATAAAGTTAACATGTAATTTATAACGCATGGTGAACGCTGTATAAAAACCTGCTACAAAAACTATGGCAGAATTGCAGTTTTTTGGTCACCTTGCCTCTCAAAAAATAGGATAAAAAGTGATCAAAAAGTCGCATGTACCCCAAAATGGTACAAATAATAACTACAGCTCGTCCCGCAAAAAAACAGCCCTCATACCAATTGGTTAAGTCTTCCTCATACCAAATTGGTTAAGGCTTCCATAAGTCAGGAAATAAAAAATATGCAGTTGTGTAGATCAGAGGGGAACATTTCGTCTGTTTCAAGAGGCGATTTATCGGGGCCCTAAAATTAGGGAACCAGGAAGGGGGGGCCAAACATATCTGCTAGAAGCGAGGGTGCCCATATTATACCAGGACAACACTTCCCAAGCAAAATTGGCCAAACTGAAAAGGTGCGGAGTGTGGACCAAAAGGGGGATAAGTAAAGACACCGTTTATCAGTGTGACACTGGCCTGTGCAGAAAGGACTGCTTCACAGCGTAACACACATCTATAGATTACTTTATTGTTTACCCCATTAAGCCCCTGATGTACTCTGCCCAGCTTACATTTGCCCCCACATTATAAACGGAAACACCAGTAATACTCATACAAAACTACTACCAAGCAAAATATACGCTTCAAAAGCCAAATGGCGCTCCCACCCATCTGAGCCTTACAGCATGCCCAAACAGCAGTTTACTTCCACATATATGGCACCGCCAAAGCCTGGAGAACCATTTTAACAATTTTTGGGATGTGTGTCTCCAGTGGCATAAGCTGGGCACGACATACTTGCCACTGAATTGGCAATTCTGGGGAAAAATTGTAATTTTTACTTTGCACCATACGCAGCGCATTTATTTATGGAAAAGACCTGTGGGGTGAAAATGCTCACTACACCCCTTAATAAATGCCTTGAGGGGTGTAGTTTCTAAAATGGGGTCACTTCTGGGGGGGTTTCTTTTATTATTTCCAATCTGAGCCTCTGAAATTGTGAACCAATTCTGTGTAAATCGCCAAATTAGGCCTCAATTTTGCATGGTATTCTCACTCCTGAGCCCTGTCAAACGTCCAGGCAAAAGATTAGAGCCCCATGTAGGGTGATTCTAAAACCGGGAAACACAGCATAATAATTAGAGAGCTGTCTTGTTATGGTGGCACAAGCTGGGCACCACATATTGGCATATCTATTGAAAAATCCAATTTTTACTCTGCAATATCGAGTGCACACTAATTTATGCAAAACACCTGCGGGGTTAACATGCTCACTACACCCCTAGGTGACTACCTTGAGGGGTGTAGTTTCCAAAGTGGGGGTCACTTTTGGGGGGTTTCTACTGGTTTCTGGTCGCTATGTAGCATTTGCAAAACCCCTGTAGGACCAAAACAATCTAGCAAAATCTGTAATCCGAAAGCAAAATAGCTCTCCTTCCCTTCTGAGCCCTGCCGTGTGCCCAAAAATTTATAAGTTTATAACCACATATAGGGTGTTGCTTATTGGAAAAAAAAATAATTTTTAGTTTCACTGCCCAATTCAAATAAAATCTATGAAACACCTGTGGGGTCAAAATGCTCACTACACCACTAGATTAATTCCTCAAGGGGTGTAGTATCACAAATGGAGTCCCTTTTGGGTAGTTTCCACTGTACTGGTACCTTAGGGGCTTTGCAAAAGCGACATGGTGTCAAGAAACCAATCCAGCAAAATCTGTGCTCCAAAAGCCAAATGCCGCTCCTTCTCTGTTCCCTGCCATGTGCCCAAACAGCAGTATATGACCACATATGGGGTATTGCCGTACTCCAGAGAAGTTGCTTTACAAAAGTTGTGGTTATTTTTTTCCTTTATGTGTTGAGAAAATGAACAATTTTGAGCTAAAGCTACGTATTATTGAAGATAAAGGATTGTTTTT
Organism: Rhinoderma darwinii; assembly: GCF_050947455.1. Lineage (NCBI taxonomy): Eukaryota > Metazoa > Chordata > Amphibia > Anura > Rhinodermatidae > Rhinoderma > Rhinoderma darwinii. The sequence continues at coordinate 478,426,283 of NC_134687.1, forward strand.
ATTTTCACTGCCCAATTCTAATAAATTCTATTAAACACCTGTGGGGTCAAAATGATCCCTACACCCCTTGAAGAATTCATCTACGTGTGTAGTGTCCAAAAATGGGTCACTTTTTGGGCGTTTTCATTGTTTTGTCCCCTCAGGGGCTCTGCAAATGTGACATGGCCTCCAAATGGCGCTCTTTCCCTTCTCAGTCCTGCCGTGTGTCCAAACAGCCGTTTATCACCACATGTGAGGTACTGTTTTACTCGAGAGAAATTGCTTTAAAAATTTTGCTTTTTCTCCTTTAGTCCTTGTGGAAATGAGAAAAAAATTTGCTAAACCTACATTTTCTTTGAAAGAATGTAGATTTTCATTTTCACGGCCTACTTCCAATAATTTCTGCAAAACACCTGCGGCATCAAAATGCTCACTACACGCCTAGATAATTTCCTCAAGGGGTGCAGTTTCCAAAATGGGGCCACTTGTGGGGGGTTTCCCCTGTTTTGGTCCCTCAGGGGCTTTGCAAATGCGACATGGCCTCTGAAAACCATTCCTGCTAAATTTGAGCTCCAAAAGCCAAATGGCACTCTTTCCCTTCTAAGGGTATGTTCACACGGCCTATTTACGGACGTAATTCGGGCGTTTTTGCCCCGAATTACGTCTGAAAATAGCGCCTCAATAGCGCTGACAAACATCTGCCCATTGAAAGCAATGGGCAGACGTTTGTCTGTTCACACGAGGCGTATATTTACGCGCCGCTGTCAAATGACGGCGCGTAAATAGACGCCCGCGTCAAAGAAGTGACCTGTCACTTCTTTGGCCGTAATTGGAGCCGTTATTCATTGACTCCAATGAATAGCAGCGCTAATTACGGCCGTAATTGACGCGGCGTTCAAGCGCCTGCACATGCCGGTACGGCTGAAATTACGGGGATGTTTTCAGGCTGAAACATCCCCGTAATTTCAGCCGTAACGGACGCCCTCGTGTGAACATACCCTAAGCCCTGCTGTGTGTCCAAACAGCCGTTTATGACCACATGTGGGGTATTATTTTACTCGGGAGAAATTGCTCTACAAATGTTGTGGTGCTTTTTCTCTATGTAGATTTTCATTTTCATGGCCTACTTCCAAAAATTTCGGAAAAAAAACTGTCTGGTCAAAATGCTTACTATACCCCTAAATAAATTCCTTGAGGGGTGTAGTTTCCCAAATGGAGGCACTTTTGGGGGGTTTCCACTCTTTTGGTACCACAAGAGCTCTTCAAAGCTGACATGGTGCCTAAAATATATTCTAATAGAAAATCCACTAGGTACTCCTTTGCTTCAGAGGCTGGTGTTTCAGTCCAGTAGCGCACTAGAGCCACATGTGGGATATTTCCTAAAATTGCAGAACCCGGGCAAAACTTTGTGTTACAAAAAAAAAATTGATTAAAAATGAATTTCTGCAACAACAAAAAATTTAATTTGTACATTTCACCTCTAATTTGGTTTAATTCCTGAGAAACGTCTAAAGGGTTAAGAAACTTTCTAAATGCTGTTTTGAATACTTGGAGGGGAGCAGTTTTTAAAATGGGGTGACTTATTGGGGGTTTCTAATATATAGGGCCTTAAAAGTCACTTCACAACTGAACTAAACTGGCCCCTGTAAAAATAGCCTTTTGAAATTTTCTTGAAAATGTGAGAAATTGCTGCTAAAGTTCTAAGCCTTGTAACGTCATAGAAAGATAAAAGGATGTTCAAAAAACGATGTCAAATAATGTAGACATATGGGGGATCTTAATTAGTGACTATTATGATAGGTGAAAGCATTCCGAAGTTATTACCACATAAAGTGAAACATGTCAGATTTGAAAAATGAGGCTCTGTCAGGAAGGTCAAAAGTGGCTAAAGAGGGAAGGGGTTAAATAGTACCATCAGAAAGTACAATTTGTTCTGTAAAAATTAAGCCCTCTTATCACTGCCAACGAACAAATAAAAAAGTTATGACTTTTTGAAGGCAGGGAGGAAAAAACAAATGCCTAAAAACGAAAATTATTCTGGACCTGAAAGGGTTAAAAGGGGCATAGACTCACATGACAAGAACATTGATTAGGGATTTGTATAGAGATAGAACAGACAGCATATATAACATTGTGTACAGTTTTGGGCACCAGTGTACAAGAAAAACAGAGCTGTAGTGGGTTCAAAGGCGAGCAACAAAAGTAAAAAACTTAATGGGTTGACAGAAGTATCTAGAAAGATTATCAAAATTAGGGTAATTTAATTTAGAAAAAAAGACAACTGAGGGGTGACCTAATAAATATGCTAAACTATAACGTTAACACCTTTGCGCACCTCGACGTGCCATTACGTCCTGGTGCGGGGGTAGGTGTATAGAGCGCGCTCCATATGCTGTCGGTGTCAGCTGTGATACGCAGCTGACACCGGTGACTACTGGCCAGGAACAAAGCTCGCGCTTTTCTTGGCCATTTAACCCCTCAAATGCTGCGGTCAATCGCAGCTTCTGAGGCGTTGGAAAGAGGGGTTGGGCGACAAGAGCAGGGGGTGCCGATGGTTGTCATGGCAGCCCAGTGGCCTAATGAACGGCTTAACAGAAACCTGTAAAAATGACTATACACTGCAATACAATATGATCGCTGGTTCAAATCACCTAGGGGGGCTAATAAAATGTGTAAAAAAAAAGTAAAAAAAAAAAAAGAGTAAAAAAGTTTTTAGTACTGAAAAAAAAAATACATTAATAATTCAAGTATATTGTACTAGCAATCCAACTATCTGTAGATGCTGCCACAGTGCCCTCCGCAGATGCTGCCACAGTGCCCTCCGCAGATGCTGCCACAGTGCCTTCCGCAGATAATGCCACACACACCCCAAGTAGATAGCTCCATTGGGGGCTCCCTCTAGGAGTGGAATCCCCAGCCAGAGCGTTGCTGACGCTTTGGCTGGGGATTCCTCTGCTGTTGAAGCCCCTGACGTCACTGTCCATACACTGTGACATCAGGGGAATCTCCTGGATGGGAATGTGATATCAGGGGCAACCCCAGAGCTGGAGTCCCGGGCAGAGCACTAGTAGGTTATTCCTGGGACTCCAGCTGTGCTCCTGACATCACTTGGACTCCTGCTCTGGGGAAGCCCCTGACACCACTGTGGAAATCCCTGACATCCCTGACATCGCTGTCCATATATGAACCGAAGCAAAGCCGATACTAGCGCTCTGTTCGGGACTCAGGCTCTGGGGAAGTACAGACATCGCTGTCAATGTGAGGACAGCGATGTCAGGGGATTCCACAGAGTCCCGGAGCAGAGCCTATACTAGCGCTCTGCACGGGACTCAGGCTCTGGGGAAGCCCCAGACATCGCTGTCAATATGAGGACAGCGATGTCAGGGCATTCACCAGAGTCTCGGAGCAGAGCCTGTACTAGCGCTCTGCTCGGGACTCCGCTCTTGGGAAGACCCTGACAACACTGTCCATATATGGGCAGCGATGTCAGGGAATTCCACAGAGTCCCGGAGCAGAGCCTGTACTAGCGCTCTGCCCTGGACTCTGCTCTGGGGAAGACCCTGACACACTGTCCATATATGGGCAGCGATGTCAGGGAATTCCGCAGCGTCCCAGAGCAGAGCCGATACTAGCGCTCTGCCCGGGACTCCGCTCTGGGGAAGACCCTGACACACTGTCCATATAAGGGCAGCGATGTCAGGGAATTCCGCAGCGTCCCGGAGCAGAGCCGATACTAGCGCTCTGCCCGGGACTCCGCTCTGGGGAAGACCCTGACACACTGTCCATATATGGGCAGCGATGTCAGGGAATTCCACAGAGTCCAGGAGCAGAGCCTGTACTAGCGCTCTGCCCTGGACTCAGCTCTGGGGAAGACCCTGACACACTGTCCATATATGGGCAGCGATGTCAGGGAATTCCACAGAGTCCCGGAGCAGAGCCTGTACTAGCGCTCTGCCCGGGACTCCGGCTCTGGGGTAGCCCCAGACATCGCTGTTCATATGTGGACAGCGATGTCAGGGAATTCCAGAGTCTCGGAGCAGAGCCTGTACTAGCGCTCTGCCCTGGACTCCACTCTGGGGAAGACCCTGACACACTGTCCATATATGGGCAGCGATGTCAGGGAATTCCACAGAGTCCCGGAGCAGAGCCGATACTAGCGCTCTGCCCGGGACTACGCTCTGGGGAAGACCCTGACACACTGTCCATATATGGGCAGCGATGTCAGGGAATTCCACAGAGTCCAGGAGCAGAGCCTGTACTAGCGCTCTGCCCTGGACTGAGCTCTGGGGAAGACCCTGACACACTGTCCATATATGGGCAGCGATGTCAGGGAATTCCACAGTGTCCCGGAGCAGAGCCGATTCTAGCGCTCTGCCCGGGACTCCGCTCTGGGGAAGACCCTGACACACTGTCCATATATGGGCAGCGATGTCAGGGAATTCCAGAGTCTCGGAGCAGAGCCTGTACTAGCGCTCTGCCCGGGACTCCGCTCTGGGGAAGAGCCTGACACACTGTCCATATATGGGCAGCGATGTCAGGGAATTCCACAGAGTCCCGGAGCAGAGCCTGTACTAGCGCTCTGCCCGGGACTCCGGCTCTGGGGTAGCCCCAGACATCGCTGTTCATATGTAGACAGCGATGTCAGGGAATTCCAGAGTCTCGGAGCAGAGCCTGTACTAGCGCTCTGCCCTGGACTCCACTCTGGGGAAGACCCTGACACACTGTCCATATATGGGCAGCGATGTCAGGGAATTCCATAGAGTCCCGGAGCAGAGCCTGTACTAGCGCTCTGCCCGGGACTCCGCTCTGGGGAAGACCCTGACACACTGTCCATATATGGGCAGCGATGTCAGGGAATTCCACAGCGTCCCGGAGCAGAGCCGATACTAGCGCTCTGCCCGGGACTACGCTCTGGGGAAGACCCTGACACACTGTCCATATGTTGACAGCGATGTCAGGGAATTCCACAGAGTCCCAGAGCAGAGCCTGTACTAGCGCTCTGCCCGGGACTCTGGCTCTGGGGAAGCCCCAGACATCGCTGTTCATATGTGGACAGCGATGTCAGGGAATTCCAGAGTCTCGGAGCAGAGCCGATACTAACGGCTCTGTGTCCCGCGGGCCACAGATGACAGTCCCAGGGGCCGCATGTGGCCCGCGAGCCGCGTGCTTGAGACCCCTGATTTAGACCCCACAGTTTTTTCACAGAACTTATTTGAATTGGGCTGGGAATTTAAAAAAATTAACTTTTTTCCAATAAGATGTAGTTTTGGCTCAAAATGTCTTATTTTCACAAGGAATAAAATACCCCATTTTGTTGCCCAATTTGTCCTGAGTGCGGCAATACCCTATTTGTGGTAATATACTGCCGTTTGGGCCCATGGGAGGGATCAGAAGTAAAGGAGCGCTATGTGTTCTTTGGAGCCCAGATTTTGCTGGATTGGTTTTCAGGTGCCATGTCGCATTTGCAGAGCCCCAGAGGTATCAAAGCAATGGAAACCCACCAGAAGTGACCCCATTTTGGAAACTACACCCCTCAAGGAATTCATTTATGGGTGTTGTGACCATTTAGACCCCACAGTTTTTTCACAGAATTAATTTGAATTGGGCTGTGAATTAAAAAAAAATATATATTTTTCCAATAAGAGGTCGTTTTGGCTCAAAATTTCTTATTTTCACATGGAACAAAATACCCCATTTTGTTGCCCAATTTATCCTGAGTGCGGCAATACCCGTATTTGTGGTGATAAACTGTAGTTTGGGCCCATGGGAGGGCTCAGAAGGAAAGGACCACCATGTGGCCTACTGGGAATTTTCTGGTGCTAAGTCATGTGTGCAGAAGCCCCTGAGGTATCAGTACAGTTGAAACCCCCGAGAAGTGACCCCGTTTTAAAAACAACACCCCTTAAGTAATTCATCTAGAGGTGTAGTGAGCATTTTGACCCCACAGGTACTGTGTAAAAGATAATGCGCAACAGATGGTGCAGAGTGAGATTTGCAAATTTCTATATATATGCCATGTTAGTGTCCGATATATTGTGCCCAGCATGTGCCACCGGAGACATACACCCCATAAACTGTAATGTGGGTTCTCCCGGGTATGGCAATACCCTACACGTGGCTGTTATTAGCTGCCTGGGCACACGGCAGGGCTCAGAAGGAAAGGACCACCATTTGGCCTACTGGAGCTTTTCTGGTGCTATGTCTTGTACGCAGAAGCCCCTGAGGTACCAGTACAGTTGAAACCCCCGAGAAATGACCCTGTTTTAAAATCTACAACCCCTTAAGGCATTCATCTAGAGGTGTAGTGAGCATTTTTACCCCACAGGTATTGTGTAAAAGATAATGCGCAGCAGTTGGTGCAGAGTGAGATTTGCAATTTTCTATACATATATGCCCATTCAGTGTCCGATATATTGTGCCCAGCATGTGCCACCGGAGATATACACCCCGTAAACTGTAATGTGGGTTCTCCTGGGTATGGCAATACCCTACATGTGGCTGTTATCAGCTGCCTGGGCACGCAGCAGGGCTCAGAGGGGAAAGATGAGGAGGGGTAAGTGTGTGAAGTGCATCAGGGCAAGTAAAACTGTGGTAAATTAAAAATAAAGGGATGGATGATAAATTTTAAAACACTTTCATACAGAGCTCTGGTTTTTCGGGACACGTGTCACATTAATCTATTGTGTCCTTCCTTATCCCCCTCTTATAGTAGACTTTGCACCTCTTTTGACTTTTTCCCTTCTTGCCAGTTTGGGGAACTTCTCCTAAAAAGTGTTGCCCTGGTACGATGCGTGTGGCCCCGCTTCCAGAAGTACTGTAGGGCTTCAGTACTTGATCTGACAATTCCACCCCTCCCATGTACCTATTGTAGTCCAGGATGCAGTCTGGTTTGAGGATCTATGTACTGGTACCTCGTACAGGTACATGGGTACTGGTGGGACATCTGTCTTGTCTTGTACTTGACACACAATATGTTGCTGTTAGAATGTGCCCAACCCTCACCCCTTCTTGTTTGCCCAAGCAGAGTCTTAGGGAGGCCTCTCAGATTATTTCTAGCAGTTCCGCATGCCGCAGGACTTCTGGAAGCGAGGCAGTTGAAGAGTGGGACGCTGGTATAAAAATTATCCAGGTAGAGTTGGTAACCCTGGTCCAGCAGTGGGTGCACCAAATCCAACACAATTTTTGTATTAACTCCCAGTAAAGGGGGGCATTCTGGGAGCTGAATACTGGTGTCCTTCCCTTCATATATCCTAAATTTTTAGGTTTACCTTGATGCCCTCTCTCACAGCTTATACATCTTCACGCCATACCTTGCCCTCTTACCCGGCAGGTACTGGCGGAATTGAAGCCTCCCTTTAAAATGTACCAAGGAATCATTAATAGAAATACAATTCTCGGGGGTGTATGCTTGGGAAAACTGGGCACTGAAACGGTCTAATAGGGGTCTCCGTTTATACAAACGGTCAAAACTGGGGTCATCTCGGGGTGGGCACTGCTCATTATCAATATAATGTAAGAAGCGAAGTATTGCCTCATTTATTTATTTTTTCGTTTCCAGCTCAGTTCTGAAGTTGCTTTGAGGGGCCTATATATTAGACACCCCTATCAAACACCCCATTTTAGAAACTAGACCCCTCAAAGTATTCACAACAGCATTTAGAGAGGTTATTAACCCTTTAGGTGTTTCACAGGAATTTAGTGCAAAGTAGAAGTGACATTTAATTAATTAAATTAAATTTATTAGGCACCATGTCCGGTTTGAAGAGGTCTTGTGGTGCTAAAACAGTGGAAACCCCCCAAAAGTGACCCCATTTTGGAAACTAGAGACCTTGAGAAATTCATTGCAGTTTTCATGGGGTGCATGCGACTTTTTGATCAGTTTTTATTCTATTTTTAGGAGGTGTGGTGACTAAAAAACAGCAATTTTACAATTGTTTTTTATTCAATTTTTTTTACAGCGTTCACCGTGCGCTATAAATGACATATTCACTTTATTCTGCGGGGCGATACGATTACGGTGATACCAGATGTTTATAGTTTTTTTTATGTCTTATGGCGTTTGCACAATAAAATACATTTTGTAAAATAGAATTTATTTTTTGTGTTACCTTATTCTAAGAGCCATAACTGTTTTATTTTTCCATCAGGAAAGCCGTACGAGGACATATTTTTTGCGTACCGAACTGTAGTTTCGATCAGTACCATTTTTAGGTACATGCGACTTTTTGATCTCTTTTTATTCCATTTTTTTGGGAGATGAAGTGACCAAACAATTGTGATTGTGGTACTGTTTATTATTATTTTCTTTTACGGCGTTCACCGCTCTGGATAAATAATTACATCGTTTTGTAGTTCAGGCCGTTACGGACGCGGCGATACCAATTGTGTATAGTTTATTTGTTTATTTATATATTTTTATTAATAATAAAATACTGATGAGGGAAAAAGGGGGATTTTTACTTTTATCACTTTTACAACTTTTATTTTCTTATTTTTACACAACTTTTTTACACTTTTTTTACTTTGTCCCACTAGGGAACTTGAGGGCAGGAGGCCCTGATCGCTATTCTAATACACTGCACTACATGCGTAGTGCAGTGTATTAGAGCTGTCAGCTGTTCGCTGACAGCAAGCATAGTGGGTCCTGACTTCATCAGGACCCACTAGGCTTCCGTCGATGGCGTAGCCAGAGTCCATTGTAAGTACTCTGGTTGCCATAGTAGCCATCGCCGGACGCTATCGTGTAGCGGGCCCTCAATTGTGGCTTAACGCCTAAGAAGCCGCGATCGCTATTGAACGCGGCTTCAAAGGGGTTAATCTGCGGGAACCACCGCGATCGGTCCCTGCACACTGAGCTGTGATAGCATGCTGTAGGAAACAGCAGGTATCACAGCTCAAACACACGCCGGGGAAAGATGGCGTCGTGTTAACTCAGGTCAGTACTATTACTGAGCTGAGCGCGACCGATGCGCTCAGCACGACGTAATAGTACTGAGCTGAGCGCGAAGGGGTTGTGCCACTCGGGCCGTTTTTGACAACATCCGAGTGCCACCTGATAGTCTTTACGGACCCATTCACTTTAGTGGGTGAATCGGGTCTGTGAAAAATGGTCCGAGTCTCCGATCTGAGGAAAGATAGAACATGTCCTATCTTTCCTAGGATCACTGACGAGACTCGGACAGCACACAGGGTCGTGTGCATGAGGCATTAGGTTACATACACATGACAGTAAAAAAAAATGGCCGTTAAAAACTGATCAACGGTCAGTTTTTCATGGCCATTTTGCATCAGTGTGTCTCCAAATTTTCATCCACTTCCAGTCAGTCTGTCCGTTTTTAATGTCCGTTTGTCATCCATTTACCATCAGTTTTTCATGGAAGTTAAAAAAACTGATGGATTTAGGCCTCATGCACACGACCGTAGCCATGTGCACGGCCATGATTTTCGGGTCGGCCGGTTGCGGAGTGTCACCCACAAGCCGTCCGCAAATCGCGGGCCGTGCACATGGCCGCGGCCATTATTTGCTATGAGCCTGGACCGCAGAACACGGCCGTAATAAGACTTGCCTTTTCTTTCTGCGGTCCGGGCTCCTCGGCCATGCACGGACCGTGGAAACCACGGTCGTGTGCATGGCCCCATAGGAATTAATGGGGCCGCAATTTTCCCATGGATTTTCGGGGGAAAATTGCGGCCGCAAAAGCACGTTCGTGTGCATGGGGCCTTAATTTGTTGGGTTTAATGTCCAAACACCCTGAAAACACCACAGTTCCCATGTAGATAGTGCTGCAATGACCCTGTAGATAGTGCCACAGTCCCCACATATAAAGTGCCAGTGCCCTCATAGTGCCACAGTGCCCACGTAGATAGCACAACAGTGTCCCCTGTAGTGTCACACCCCCATATAGTGCTAGTGCCCATGTAGATAGCGCCATACCACTGTAGATAGCACCACCCCCCACTGTAGATCGCACCCCACAGTGTAGAAAGCAAACACGCCGTAAATCACACCTCCCCCTGTAGATAGCACCCCCCCATAAATGGCACCTGCCCCTGTAGTTAGCACCATTTTAGCTCCCTGTAGGAGCGGAATCCCTCTGGCCGGGGATTTCACTCCTAGAGGGAGCCCCTGATGTCTCTGTCCATATATGGACAGTGACACCAGGGGCTTCTCCAGTAGCGGAATTTCCTGGCCAGAGCGTCAGCCAGGGATTCCACTCTGGCAGTGAATTCCAGAGGTAGCCACTGACGTCACTGTTCAGCTACAGCGGCGCTATCTGGGGGGCCGCTATCTACAGGGGGGGTGCTATCTACAGAGGAGGTCAGGAGTTCCTGGCCAGAGACTCCACAGTTGAAAGCCCGACATCACTGTATGGACAGTAATGTCAAGGGCTTCCCCGGGCTCAGCACTCAAAGTAGCGCTGTGTGTGGAGTTGAATCCCCGGCCAGGATCAGTTTTTACTGTCACAAGGATTGATTCCTAAAAAACGGCAGGTAAAAACTGATCCATTGACTTCTATGGGAGCCGTGGGGCCAGTTTTCACGGGCCGTTAAAAAAACGGCCGTGTGTATACACCCATAGAACTTTATTATTCTGAAAAAGGCCGTGTGACGGCCGTTACAAAAATGGACGTCGCACAACCGTGTTTCAATGCCTAAGACTACAATCACACGACAGTGAAAAAAATGGACATTAAAAACTGATCAACTAGCAATTTTTCATGGCCATTCTGCATTAGTGTGTCTTCAAATTTGTATCTATTTCCAGTCCATCTGTTTTTTTTGGCCGTTTGTCATCCGTTTTTTCATGGCCGTTAAAAAAAGCGGACTGATTTAATTTGTCAGGGTTTTTTTTTTTTGTCCCAACCCGCTGAAAACACCACAGTGCCCATGTAGATAGTGCCGCAATGTCCCTGTAGATAGTGCCATAGTGTGCACTGTAAATAGTGCCCACATAGTACCACAGTGCCCACATAGATATGCCACAGTGCCCACTGTAGAAAGTGTACAGTGTCCACATACCGCCACAGTGCCCCCGGTAAAAAGTGTAAAACCCCTCCTGTAGATAGCACCCTCCCTGTAAACAGCACCCCCTGTAGATGGCACCAACCCTCCTGTAGATGGCACCAACCCCCCTTTAGATGGCACCAACGCCCCTGTAGATAGCACCAACCCCCTGTAGATAGCACCAACCCCCCTGTAGGTAGCACAACCCCCCTGTAGATAGCACCAACCCCCCTGTAGATAGCACCAACCCCCTGTAGATAGCACCAACCCCTGTAGATAGCACCAACCCCCTTGCAGATAGCAACGCCCACCGTAGATGGCAAACCCCTGGAGCTCCTTGTAGGAGCGGAATACTCTGGCCGTGGATTCCGCTCCTAGAGGTAGCCCCTGACGTCTCTGTCCATATATGTACATTATGATTTAGGCTATAGTCACATGACAGTGGAAAAAAATGTCCATTAACCCCTTCAGGACCCAGCCTGTTTTGGCCTTCAGGACCGAGCCGATTTTTTCAAATCTGACGTGTTACTTTATGTGGTAATAATGTTGGAATGCTTTTACCTATCCAAGCGATTCTGAGATTGTTTTCTCGTGACAATATTTTCTCTTTATGTTAGTGGAAAAATTTTGTCGATAATTTTGGTATTTATTTCTGAAAAACACCACAATTTCGAAAAAATTAGCAAAAATTTGTATTTTTCTAAATTTAAACGTATCTGCTTGTAAAACAGATAGCAATACCACACAAAATAGTTACTAGTTAACATATCCCACATGTCTACTTTATCTTTGCATCGTTTTTTGAGCATCCTTTATTTTTCTAGGACGTTACAAGGCTTAGAACTTTAGCAGCAATTTCTCATATTTTAAAGAAAATTTCAAAAGGCCATTTTTTCAGGGACCAGTTCAGTTCTGAGGTGGCTTTGAGGGCCTTATTAGAAAATCCCCAGAAGTCACCCCATTTTGAAAACTGCACCCCTCAAGGTATTCGAATCAGTATTCACAAAGTGTTTTAACCCTTTAGGCGTTTCACAGAAAGTAAGGCAAAGTAGAGGTGAAATTTACAAATTTTATTTTTTTTGCCGAAATTCATTTCTAATAAAAAAAAATTGTAACACAGAAGGTTTTACCAGAGAAATGCAACTCAATATTTATTGCCCAGATTCTGCAGTTTTTAGAAATATCCCACATGTGGCCCTAGTGTGATAATGGACTGAAGCACCGGCCTCAGAAGCAAAGGAGCACCCAGTGGATTTTGGGCCTCCTTTTTTTTAGAATATATTTTAGGCACTTTGTCAGGTTTGAAGAGGTCTTGTGGTGCCAAAACAGTGGAAACACCCCAAAAGTTACCCCATTTTGGAAACGACATCCCTCAAGGAATTTATCTAGCATTTTGAACACACAGGTTTTTCGCTAAATTTATTAGAATTCGTCTGTAAAAATGAAAATCTACTTTTTTTTCTGAAAAAACATAGAAATTTTTAATATTTACAAGAAATAATAAAGAAAATGCACCCCAACATATGTAAACCAATGTCTCCCGATTACGGCAATATCCCATATGTGGTAATAAACTGCTGATTGGACCCACAGCAAGGCTCAGAAGGGAAGGAGCGCCATTTGGAGCACAGATTTTGCTGGATTGGTTTTTGGTTCCATGTCGTGTTTGCAACCCCCTGGAGGGACCAAAACAGGGGATACCCTCCAAAAGTGACCCCATTTTGGAAACTACACCTCTCAACGAATTTATCTAGGGGTATAGTTAGCATTTTGACCACACAGGTTTTTTGCAGAATTTAGTGGAATTAGGCAGTGAAAATGAAAATCAACTTTTTTTCTGAGAAAGCATAGAAATTTAAATTTTTTACAAGGAATAAAGGAAAAAAAGAACCACAACATATGTAAAGCATTTTCTCCTGATTACGGCAATACCCCATATGTGGTAATAAACTGCTGATTGGACGCATGGCAGCGCTCAGAAGGGAAGTAGCGCCATTTGGATTTTGGAGCACGGATTTTGCTGGATTTTTTTTCGGTGTCATGCCGCCTTTGCAACGCCCTGGATGGACCAAAACAGTGGAAACCCCCCAAGTTACCCCATTTTGGAAACACCCCTCAAGGAATTTTTCTAGGGGTATAGTGAGCATTTAGACTCCACAGGTCTTTTGCAGAATTTATTAGAATTAGGCGGAGAAAATTAATATCACTATTTTTTTCCACTAAAATGTTGCATTTTCTCAAGGGATAAAGGAGAAATAAACAACCAATTTTTGTAAAGCTATTTCTCCCGAGTACGGAAATACCCCACATGTGGTCATACATTTTTTTCATTAGAAATGAATTAACCCTTTCAGGACTGATCCATTTTTTGCTTTCTTATTTTCGTTTTTCACTACCCGCCTTCCAAGAGCCATAACTTTTTTCTTTTTCCATCAGTAGAGTGATGTGAGGGCTTATTTCTTGCAGGAGGAATTGTAGTTTCTATTGATGCCATTTAAAGTGCCATAAAAAGTACTGGGAAACTGGAAAAAAAAATAGGAAAATATAGGAAAAAAATCTGATTCCATTTTTTGGGGTTTTCGTTTTTACAGCTTTCGCCGTGCGGTAAAAACGAAAACTACAGCGATTTTGGCGGTTTAAATTATTTAAGTTTTTTACGGTGTTCACCGTGCAAGTTAAATAATGGTATATTGTAATAGTTCGGCCTTTTACGGACGTAGCAATATCAATTCGGTTTATTTTTTTACATTACTTTAGAAGAAAAATGGGAAAAGGTTTTTTTTTTTTACTTTAAACTATTTTCTTTCTCACTACTAATAACTTTAATTCTTCTACACATTTTATTAATCCCCTTAGGGGACTTGTACCAGCGATCATTGGATCGCTGGTACAATATACTGCAATACTAATGTATTGCAGTATATTGTTATTTTTACAGACTCCTGTAGCAGCGCGATCGCTGTTCCTGTCCGTTAGGGCAGATTCACACGAACGTTGCGTTTTTGCGCACGCAAACAACGCGGCGTTTTGCGAGCGCAAAAACCATTTGACAGCTGCGTGTGTCATGCGTGTCTGATGCGCGGCTGCGTGATTTTCGCGCAGCCGGCATCATAGAGATGAGGCTTGTCGATGCCCGTCACTGTCCAAGGTGCTGAAAGAGCTAAATCTTTCAGCACCCTCGACAGTGAATGCCGAACACAACAGCGAAAAACATGTAAAAAAAAAGATAAAGTTCCTACTTACCGAGAACTTCCCGGCCGTTGCCTTGGTGACGCGTCCTTGGTGACGCGTCCATGGTGACGCGCCTCTCTTGACATCGGGCCCCACCTCCCTGGATGACGCGGCAGTCCAAGTGACCGCTGCAGCCTGTGATTGGCTGCAGCCTGTGCTTGGCCTGTGATTGGCTGGAGCTGTCACTTGAACTGAAGTGTCATCCCGGGAGGTCGGACTGCAGGAAGGAGACAGGAGTAATCGGTAAGTTAGAACTTCGTTTTTTTTTTACAGGTTCATGTATTTTGGGATCACAAGTCACTGTCCATGGTGCTGAAACAGTTTAACTCTTTCAGCACCATGCACAGTGAATGTCTCCCGACGTCGCGGACCGGAAATTTTTTGGCCGGGTTCGGCCAAAACGAGTTTGGCCGAACCCGGTGAAGTTAGCTTCGGTTGTCGGGGTTCGCTCCTCGCAAAGACACTCCGTTTGGATGCTTGGAAACAGAAAAGCACGTGGTGCTTTTCTGTTTCCATTCATCCTTTTGACAGCTGTTGCGCAAACACGCAGTTCGCACGGAAGTGCTTCCGTGCGACATGCGTGGTTTTCACGCACCCATTGACTTCAATGGGTGCGTGATGCGTGAAATACGCAGAGTTATTGAACCTGTCGCGTATTTTGCGCAGCGAACAAACGCTGCGCAAAATACACGGACTGTGTGTACTGCCCCATAGACTTCTATAGGGCATTGCGTGCCGCGCGAAAACCACGCGCCCTACACGCTGCCAAATCACGCTCGTGTGAATCCCCCCTTAGTCCCGGGTGTCAGCTATAATACACAGCCGACACCCGCAGCATATGGAGCGGCCTCAGCATGTGAGCCTGCTCCATACATCAACCCCCGCACCATGACGTGCTATTAAGTCATAGTGCGCAAAGGGGTTAATGCACAGCGGATGGTGTGAATATTGCAATTTTCCACTGATATTCCATTTTAGTGCATAATATGTTGTGCCCAGTTTGTGCCACTGAAGACAAATACCTCATAAAACGTTAAGCGGGTTCTCCCGGGTATGGCGATGCCATATATGTGGACAAAAACTGCTGTTTGGGCATGCTGCAGGGCTCAGAAGGGAGGAACGCCATTTTGCTTTTGGAGCGCAGATTTTGCTTGGTAGTTTTTCTGTTTTGGGTTTCGCTGGTATTTCAGTTTATAATGTGGGGGCATATGTAATCTGTGCGGAGAACATCAGGGCATAATAAGAGGGTATAATAATGGGGTAAATAAATAGTAATTCATAGATGTGTGGCCGATGTCGCACTGATAAATGGTGTCGGATGTTACCCACTTTTAGAAAACACTGCACATTTTGCATCGCCATATTCTGAGAGCCAGAACTTCTTTATTTATTAACCACCGGAGCTGCATGAGGGCTTATTTGTTGCGGGACAATCTGTACTTTTCATTGGTACCATTTTGGGGTACATGCGATTTTTTTGATCACTTTTTATTACATTTTTTTGCAAGCCGGGTGACCAAAAACAAGCAATTCTGACTATGCTTTTTAATTTTTTTTTTGCGGCGTTCACCGTGCACTATAAATGACAATTTTACTTTATTCTGCGGGTCGATACGATTACGGCGATACCATATGTATATAGGTTTTTTTATGTTTTGCAGCGTTTGCGCAATAAAATCACTTTTTTATCAAATAATTTATTTTCTGTGTCACCATATTCTGAGAGCCGTAACTTTTTTATTTTTCAGTCAAAAAAGCTGTGTAAGAGCTTGTTTTTTGCGGTACGGGTTGTAGTTTTTATCGGTACTATTTTCGGGTACATGCGACTTTTTGATCACTTTTTATTCTCTATTTTGGGAGGGTTGGTGACCAAAAAATAGCGATTCTGGTGTAGTTTTTTATTGATTTTTTCTGGGGTGTTCATCGTGCGGGGAAAATAACATTACAGTTTTATAGTTGGGGTCGTTACGAACGCGGTGATACCAGATATGTGAACTTTTTTTAACTTGTTCATTTTTTTCCTATAATGAAAGACTTATTATAGGGAAAAAATGCAGTGTTTGTTTATATGATTTATAACTTTTATTTTTACACTTTTTTAAAACATTTTTATTACTTTTTTTTACTTTTTTCACTTGTCCCACTAGGGGACACTTAGACTTGCAGCTTTGATCGCTGCTGGAATACATTACACTACACACATAGTGTAATGCATTCCAACTGTCATTGTGACGTGACAGTCACACTGACAGGAAGCCTCGGAGGACCGGCCGGAGGCTGCTCCCCCGAGGCTTCCGTACATGGCAACCCGGAGGTCATTGTCTGACCTCCGATTGCCACGACAAGCATCGGCAGCCCCCACAATCACTTAGTGGGGGCTGCCGATGTGCTTCAAACCACTTAAATGCGGCGACGCCAATCTGTCGTCGCATTTATGGGGTTAATTGCCGAAAACAGCGGCGATGGTCCGCTGACCGGCAAGGCTGGAGTGTCAGCTGTCGGCGACAGCTGACCTCCCGGTTCCCGGACACTGTCCGTTAGGACAGTGTGCGCCGGGAACTACTCCGCAACTGTACGTCCTGATGCAGGAACTAACCCCTCTGCAGGACGTACTATTGCGGAGCAGCGCGGGAAGAGGTTAAAAACTGATCAACTGTCAGTTTTTCATGGCCGTTTTGCATGTGTGTGTCTCTAAATTTTCACCCATTTCCAGTCCGTCTGTCCGTTTTTAATGGCCGTTAAAAAAACCTGATGAATTTCACCCAAAGGAAGGTCACATGTTAACCTAGACACTATTTACAGCCTCCCCGTATATGATGCCACGCAGCCCCCTGTATATGATGCCACACAGCCTCCCTGTTTATGATGCCAGCCTCCCTGTATATGATGCCACACATCCCCCTGTAGATTATGCCACACAAACCCCCCTGTATATGCCACACACCTCCCTGTATATGATGCCACACACCTCTCTGTATATGATGCCACACAACCCCCCCTATAGATGCCACACATCTCCCTGTATATGCCACACAGCCTCCCTGTATATGATGCCACACACCTCCCTGTATATGATGCCACACAACCTCCCTGTATATGCCACAGACCTCCTGTATATGATGCCACACAGCCTCACTGTAGATGCCACACAGCCTCACTGTAGATGCCACACAGCCTCACTGTAGATGCCACATAGCCCCCCTTTAAATGCCACTCAGCTCCCCTGTATATGATGCCACACAGCCCCGATGTATATGATGCCACACAGCCTGACATGAATGCCCTACATACTCACCGATGCAGCGATGTCTTCTTCAGGTAAGGCCTCTCGTCTTCACGGATCTGAGGTGACGCGATGACACATACTCACCGATGCAGCGCCGACTACTCCTGGTCTGGTCGCTAGTCTCACGGGATCTGCGAAGACGATGAAGTAATCGCGCCGCCTTCACAGAACCCGCGAGACTAGCGACCAGACCAGGAGAAGTCATCGCTGCATTGGTGAATCGGTATGTCGTCGCGCCGCCGATGTCCAAGAACCGTTTTTAACGGTTGTTACATGTATTGACAGCCATTAAAAACGGATCCATTGACTTCTATGGGGGCCGTCAAAACGGCCAAAAATAGGACATGTCCTATTTTTTGACGGCCATTATTCACGTGCCGTTAAAAAAACGGCCGTGTGAATACACGCATAGAACATCATTGTTCTGAAAATGGCCGTGCGCCGGCCGTTTATCACGTTCGTGTGAATAAGGCCTTATGTGGCCTAGGAAAAAGGACAGCATAAAACAGTGGGATACAATAGTCGAATATTTAGCAGAGTTCAAAAATAAAATAAAATAGCTCTCTTAGCAAAGAGTTTTCAAAGACAAGAAAAATACTGCATCTATTTAGGTAATGGGTAAATTTATACGTACTCTCTGCCTAATATGTACATTGTTTCTGCGTTCATTTGCAGAGTTTGACAAAAGCCGGATTGTGTCCGAAACTTTGCTTTTTTCTTTAAATATTGCCTTATTCATATAAATCACCTTTTGCATATTTCATCTAGAGGAGTGGTTGAGTTTATCTTTCAAAACATTTACGGGGTGGGAACCCTACCTACAGCACCCAGACAACCTGCAGAGTGCCACAGATTTGATCTACATATATGTACAGTGATGTCAGGGGCTCCTAGAGCGGCATTCCCGGCCAGAGCATCGGCAATGCTTTGGCTGGGGATTCCGTTCCTGGAGAACGGACAGTGACGTGAGTGGTTACTCCTGGAGTGGAATCCCCGGCTAGAATGTTGCCGACGCCCAAGCCGGAGATTTCCTTCAGGGAGCTACAGTTGAGCTATTTACAGTGGCGGTGTCATCTAGGGGGGGGGGGGTGGGTAGTGCTAGCTACATGTGGGGTGCTATCTAGAAGGGAGGGGTCAGAGGGAACCCCTGAAGTCACTGTCCATATATCGACGTCAGGGGCTCTTTCTAAGAGTGGAATCCCCTGCCAGAGCGTCGGCAAGCATTTAGCATTTCCCGAAACAGAAGTCCCCGTCCAGAGATCTTGCGATGCACTGGCCGGGGACTCCATAGTTGAAAGCCCTGACTTCACTGTCCACATATGGACAGTAATGTGAAGGGCTTCCCTGGGGTCAGCGCTCAAAGTAGCGTTGTGTGTGAGGATTCCTCGGCCATTATCAGTTTTTATCGGCCATTACAAGGATTCCTGAAAAACGGCCGTTAAAAACTGATCCAATGAGTACTTTGGGTGCCGTCGGGCAGTGAAAACTGACAAAAACAGGACATGTTCTGTCTTTTTTTCATGGCCATTTTGCATCAGTGTGTCTCCAAATTTTCATCCATTTCCAGTCCATCTGTACAGTATTAATTGGCGTTTGCCATCTGTATCTCATGGGCGTTAAAAAAAACAAACTCGATGGATTTCATTTGTCAGGTATTTTTTTGTCCCACCCCCTGAAAACACCACTGTGCTCATGTCAATAGGGCCACAATGCCCACATAGTGCCACAGTGTTCGCATATAAAGTGCCAAAGCCCACATAAAAGACAGTGTCCATGTAGAAAGTGCCACACACAGTGCCCATGTAGATAACATCACCCCCCCCCCACCCTGTAGATAGTGCCATTGGGGCTCCCTCTGGGAGCGGAATCCCTGGCTAGTGAGTCAACAAATCTCTGGCCGGGGATTACGCTCCAGGAGTACCTACTGACGTCACTGTCCATATATGGAGAGTGACATCAAAGGCTTTCCCAAGACAGGAGTCCCTGGCCAGAGAGCTTGCGATGCTCTGGCCAGGAACTTCATAGTTGCCTTGACATCACTGTCCATATATGGACAGTAAAGTCAAGGGTTTCCTCGGGCTCAGCGCTTAAAGTAGCGCTGTGCCCAGAGAGTCCTCCTGTGAGGGCTAGGATCAGTTTTTAACAGCCATCACAAGGATTGAAAAACGGTTGTTAAAAACTGATTTATTGAGTTCTATGGAGGACATGTCCTATTTTTTGACGGGCAGTGTTCACGGGCCATTACAAAAACAGACTGTGTGAATATAGCCACAGAACTATATTTTTCTTAAAGGGCTGTGTGCCGGCCATTAAAAAAAAATATGGTTGTCACATGGCCACTCGTTGTTTTTTTTTTTACGGGCAGATTTTAGCGGTTTATAGGAACAAAACGCGGCATGTCCTTTCTTGCTGTGGTTCCACCCCTGACCTCCCATTGAAATCAATGGGAGGCAGAAAAAACATGCAGCGCTTCTTTCTGAGCGGTATTCACAGCCATTTTTTCCCTCTGTCCTTGCATTAGATTAATGAACGCTGGCGAAAAACTGCGGCAGGAAAAAGCGCAGGCAGGTCAAAATCTGCCTCAAAATTCTTGAAGGAATTATGAGCCAGATTTTTTTCTGCCTGCAAAATACGCTGTGTGAACAAGGCCTAGAGGCGGTCTTCCCTTGAAAACAGTGCCATAATTTTCAGCCAAATATTTTTATACTTGTTTACATACCCTTAGACACTTTTCTCTCCCTTACACTACCTCTTGGCTGGTGTACTTTACACAGAAATATTTTGCCCGAAAAATAAATTAAGGTCTCGTTTCCAAACATTCTGTAAAAAGTGTCTAAAACACAAAATGGGCGCATAGTATATAAGGCCTCATGCCCACTTCAGTTATTTTCTTCAGTGTGCACACTTCCGTTGTTTTAACAGTTCCGTGCGTCCGTTCCTTCAAAAGTAGAACATGTCCTACTTTTGTCCGTTGTTCAGTGTCCGTCTCATCCATTGAAGCCTGTGGGTCCGTCAAAACAACGGATGGCACGCGGAAGGCACCAGTGTGCTGTCCATTTTTCATGGATCTGTTGCAAAGCAACGGCAGGGCGTGCCAAAGTTCTCTGCATTCAACACACAAGATGGATTTTAACGGACTGTTTAACCCCTAGGCGCACCGCGACGCAACTGTACGTCCTGGTGGCAGTGTCTTAGCGCACGAGGACGTACAGTTACTGCGCGGTCCCCGGTGTACACTGTTGCCGATCAGCGGCTCATAGTCGCTGATTTCGGCAATTAACCCGTTAAATTCGGCGCTCGATTGTGATCGCCGCATTTGGGGGGTTTGTAGCACATCAGCAGCCCCCATGCAATTGTGGAGGTCGCTGATGCTTGTGATGGCATCCGGAGGCCAGATAACGGCCTCTGGGTCTGCCATATATGGAAGCCTATGAGGACCAGCCTCTGGCTGGTCCTTGTAGACTTACTGTCAGAGTGACTGTGAAGTCACTCTCACAGTTGGAATACATTACACTACCTAGGTAGTGTAATGTATTCTAGCAGCGATCAGAGCTGCAGGTCAAAAAATAAAGTGTAAAAAGTAAAAAAAAAGTTAATAAAAATGTTTTACAAAAGTGTAAAAATAAAAGATTTTTTTCCTATAAGTTTCTTATTATTAGAAAAAAACGTAAACATTAAATAACAGTACACATATTTGGTATCACCGCGTTCGGAACGACTCAAACTATAATGTTATTTTTCCCATATAAAAAATTAACGAAAAACAATGCCAGAATCACTATTTTTGGTCACCACCCCTCCCAAAATATAGAATAAAAATTGATCAATAAGTCTATTTTTATAAACAAGTGATTTTATTGTGCAAACGCTGCAAAACATAAAAAAAACTATATACGGGGGCGTGGCTAGCAACGGATCCAGACAGACGCATTTGGGGTGAGTTCCTGAGTCTCACGCCACATCCAGGACCATTCATCCCTTTACACTGCAGATACCCCAGCATCTCAGACATTTCTGCACTCAGCCGCACCAACCGAGCATTTAGAGCCTAAAATCGTCTTTCTCGGTTAATTTTTAGAATCGCGTCCTACGATTTGGACTGAAGCCTGGGCCTCAATTTGCAACCTCCGCCGCAGGAGCGGCCCGTGCATCTCGCCCCACCTTTTACAAAAATGGCATGGACTGCCATCAGAGGCCATTCACCACAGCTGGAGGCACTTGGGAGCAGCTTTGGGCTGCTTTGATACAGGTTACGGTCTGCAGCCTACTTCCACCACCGGAGCCGCAGCATAGATTTTAAGGGTCGACCGGAGAACACTGGACATCGGAAACGCAGGTGAGGGCCAAGCCACATATATAGCTTGATGGACATACCTTCTCCCTGCTTTCCACCGTCAGGCCATTCAGAGCAGCCCAGCCGAGATATTCATTGCATGGCTGTGACATCCTGGTGTGTGCATCTGGCTGTCCCCCTAAGGGAGAAGTAAAGTGAAGGGCCCAGGGTTGCTACAGAGATCCCTGACAGAGATTAAAGCATTATATTATACAAAAGGAACTATATAAAGCGAACCAGCTTAAATCACATTTACAAGATTAAAGATTTGTGATTAATTTTCATATAAAGCATTTCAGACCCATTTTAAGCAGAAGCGGCTCATACAATATAACTTCTTAAAGGAGAACACGCATAGTTTCCCTGCATAACACCACGCTACCTGGATAAAGGGCACAGCCCAAATTATTTAAGACTGCCAATCGTTTACTATGAATATTTCTTTAAATACTAAGACAAAGAGAACTGCTCCAATTTCTTAAGACTACCAACGGACCACTATAAACACTCCTTCAATTACTAAGATAAAAGAAACTGCTTTATTCACGATCTACACAGAATGCATTTATTTCATTAGCTCCTAGCTACCTCCTTTCCAAACCCCAAATGTAGAAATATTGCGAATGACATAAAAACAAATAAAACCTCTCAACCAGTTATATGAAGAAACAGGACAAAATGGGTAAACCTTCCAAGAATTTGGGTGACGACCAAGCCAAAGGCAGTAAAACACCTAAGAAAAGTCAGAAATTGGGAAAATCACATCAAAAATTGTCCTTTGAAGGAACCAAAGGACTCTGTTCGAACGAAAATCCAAAAAGTGATATACTAAATGAGAATTGTTCTTCTGGGACATGGTTGGAAAGTGAGGATGATGAACCTACACAACAACACCCAACTGACCTTAAAAAATACATTCAAGCTCTGCCCACAACGGAATGCATTCGAAATATGTTCAAGGAATTTACACAAACTTTGAAAGAAGAATTGACTGAAATGCGAAATTCCGTTAACCAAGCTTTTAATAGAATTCAAACGCTAGAAGATACCGGTTCTCAAATTATCTCACACTCTGAAAAAGTTCCGAACATTCTGCTGAGTAAAGAAAGATAACTCTATTTACAAAAGCTCTATATTGATGACCTCGAAAACAAGTCAAGGAGAAACAATTTAAGAATTAGAGACATTACAGAAGCTGTAACTGACAAAGAAATCTCTACTGTCCTTAGCCAGATCTTTAATGAATTACTGGGGAAAGACGGAACAAATGAGGTGGGATTTGTAACGTCTATGGCCACGGCCAGTCATGCTGACTTATCCCTCGACAGCCGTGGCCCTCCGAGTTCCTTGCAGAGTTGTCCTCCTGTGAAGCGCCGGCACTCACTTCCGGGTATCAAGACGGTCTCCGGAGCGCTCGCTCGCACGGTCTTAAAGTGCCAGTGTGCGCATAATTGCAGGAAGTCTGCAATCTAGCCCAGAATGCTACTGGGCTATAAAAGGGGCTCTGCCCTCTTGTTCTTTGCCTGAGCGTTGTTCGTTACCCAAAGTTTGTCTTGATAATGGTCCCCTAGTGTCTTCCAGTTTCCTAGTGTTCCCTGTTCCTGTTCTCGTGCTATCCAGATCTAGTGCTGTTGCTGTGTTGTGCTGCATTCCACGCCTGACGTCTACCTGCCGCCTGGTCCCAGCCAAGCCTGCCTTGCTACGGTCTACATTGCCTCAGGTATCCTCTCTGGACTATTGACTCTGTACTTTACCTGTTTGGCCAGTTGCCATCCCGCTACGCGGTACGGTCCAGTGGGTCCACACCCCACATCGTGACATGAATTGAAAAAGAGCGCATAGAGTTTTTCAACCTAAATCGGTCGGTCCTGATGAACCCACAGATATCTTATGCTGCCTGCAACACCTCAGAACAAAGGAAGAAATACTACAAAAAACTTGGTATGCTAAAAAGATTGAATATGAAGAAAACGAAGTGGTAATCTACCAAGACCTGTCTAGACTAACATTAGAAATGAGACGTCAACTCCAATCTTTTACCAGAGCATTACGAGAGAGGAACATCCTCTACAGATGGTTGTTCCCATTTAGACTAGCACTATCTCTTAATGGTAAATCCTTAACAATCAAAACTCCAGAAGATCTGGAATTTGTACGGAATAAATTAGATCTGAACTACTTGCAAATTCCCGATTGGACCAATACAGAGGATCTACTCGGCCTTCCTTCACTCCCAAGACCAGAGAACTGGGAGATTGCTACACCCAAAACAGCCCAAAAGATGAGAAAGACCGACCCTGAAGTAGGCAAAACGCCTAAAAAGAAAGAAAGATGGAAACAAGACTGATACTACCGGTCCTTTGTTAATTTAATTTTGTCTTGATTTAATATCTGGTTAAGGCCGTGAGTAACAAATATACCATGCTTTTGTTTCCTAATACAGGTGAAATTACTGCGTTAGCAATTAATCATTTTTTACATCTTACGTGTTATAAGACTTGTTAAGGCTCATGTATCCTCTGTCATTATACAGTTTGCTCCAACGTAATCTCAATAACTTCGTTCACGCCCCCCCCCCCAGGAATGTGATTTATGCTCTCAAACCCAGTTGAGTTGGGAAATACTTACTCTTGCTCTCGAATGGCAGCATACCCTTTGTTGATTTAGTAGGCTTATAAATTATATATGCCTATCTTATCATTTTTCCCCATGTTACAATCCACCACCAAGTTATTTGTCTCTGCTGCATTAGCGTTCATTAACCCCTTAAAGGGAATGTGTTGCCAGAAAAACATGTTTTGTTTTTTTTTAATTAAACATTTAGTGTGTAGGTGATTAAACATTGTTCAAATTTTTTTTATTTTTTTCACGAGTCAGGAAATATTATAAATTAATTCTAATTTATAATATTTCCCATTGCTGGTCACTAGATGGAGCTATTCCCAAAATTGCAGCATTGCAAAATTGGGTAAAAAGCCCTCGCTCTAGTGAGCTCTCAGCATCCCCCCCCTCCTTTATCCTGGCTAGTGCCGGGATAAACGAGGGGTTTGAACGGTCTAACCTCCTACACTGTGTGTCGCCATTTTTTGAGCTAACACACAGTGTAGTAGGTTTACATACAGTAGTAAACGTTCACAAACACAAACATACATAGAAATCTCTTACCTGCTCCTGCCGCCGCGGCTCCCTCCGGCCCGTCCGCTCCGTCTGCTGCCGCTGGTCCAAGTGCACAAGTCCGGAAGCCGCGACCGGAAGTAGTAATCTTACTGCCCGGCCGCGACTTCCGGTCCACAGGAAAATGGCGCCGGACGGCGCGCATTTCAAATTGGACTGTGTGGGAGCGGCGCATGCGCAGTTCCCACACAGACGGCGTACATGTTAGTGGATGGAACGGGCCCCGTTTGCAGTCCCTATGGGACTGTGGCTGCCGTATTCCATGTCTGTATGTGTCGTTAATCGACACATACAAAAATGGGAAAAAAAATGGCAGCCCCCATAGGGAAGAAAAAGTGTAAAAATAAGAAAAAGTAAAACACAAACACACAAATAAATATAAACGTTTTTAATAAAGCACTAACATCTTTAACATATTAAAAAAAAAATTGTGATGACACTGTTCCTTTAAGGACGCAGACTTGTTTTGTCCTTAAGGCTCAGAGCCCATTTTTGAAATCTGACATATTTCACTTTATGTGGTAATAACTTCGGAATGCTTAAACCTATCCAAGCGATTCTGAGATTGTTTTCTCATGAGACATTGGGCTTTATGTTAGTGGTAAAATTTGGTCGATATATTTAGTGTTTATTTGTGAAAAATTGCAAAATTTTGAGAAAATTTTTAAAAAATTTCATTTTTCGGAATTTAAATGCATCTGCTTGTAAGGCAGATGGTTATACCACACAAAATAGTTACTAATTAACATTTCCCATATATCTACTTTAGAATTGCATCGTTTTTGAACACTTATTTTTCTTGGACGTTACAAGGCTTAGAACATAAACAGCAATTCCTCATATTTTTAAGAAAATTTCAAAAGCCTTTTTTTTTAAGGTGCCTGTTCAGTTCTGTAGTGGCTTTGAGGGGCCTATGTATTAGAAACCCCCATAAAACACCCCATTTTAAAAACTAGACCCCTCAAAGTATTCAAAACAGCATTTAGAAAGTTTTTTTTAACCCTTTAGGCATTTCACAGGAATTAAAGCAAAGTGGAGGTGAAATTTGCAAATTTCATTTTTCTTGCTGAATTTCAATTTTATTCAATTTTTTTCTGTAACACAGAAGGTTTTACCAGATAAACTCTACTAAATATGTATTGTCCAGATTCTGCACTTTTTAGAAATGTCCCACATTTGGCTCTAGTGTGCTCATGGACTAAAACACAAGCCCCAGACCCAAAGAAGCACCTAGTGCATTTTGGGGGCCTCTTTTTTTATTAGCATATATTTTTGGCAGCATGCCAGGTTTGAAGAAGAGGTGTTGAGGTGCCAAAACAGTAGGAATCCCCCAAAAGTGACCCCATTTTGGAAACTACACCCCTCAAGGAATTCATTTATTGGTGTTGTGACCATTTAGACCCCACAGTTTTTTTTCACAGAACTTATTTGAATTGGGCCGTAAATGTAAAAAAAAAATTTCATTTTTTCCAATAAGATGTAGTTTTGGCTCAAAATGTTTAATTTTCATAAGGAAAATACCCCATTTTGTTGCCCAATTTGTCCTGAGTGCGGCAATACCCCATTTGTGGTGATAAACTGGGAGGGCTCAGAAGGAAAGGACCACCATTTGGCCTACTGGAGCTTTTCTGGTGCTAAGTCATGTATGCAGAAGTCCCTGAGGTACCAGTACAGTTGAAACTAGGGATGCACGACGCATCGAAACTTCGATGCTGTGCATCCCCAAACGGTTCGATACCGTTATTTCATGTATTTCGATACTAAGCTGTGCGGACGCTGTGGGCTGTGGGCATCGTCACCGGACAGACATCCCATCCTTCCTCCGCCTATCTTGACTCTGGAGCGGCTGCTAATTTTATCCACCAGGATCTAGTGGATCGGTTTCAACTACCCACAGTCCGTCTGGAGAGACCCCTGGCAGTTGCCTCTGTGAATGGTCTACCGTTGCCTGATCCGATCATGCTCATCACTGAGCCGTTGACACTACGGGTCGGAGCTCTTCACTCAGAACAGATCACCTTCCTGGTACTACCCAACGCTATCAATCCTATCCTGCTGGGTCTGCCATGGCTCCGTCTACACGCCCCGACACTCGACTGGAGTTCTGGAGAAGTTCTTCAATGGGGTCCCAGATGCCATAACCATTGCCTGTCACAAGTCTGTCCTGTTGTGCCCCCTCTGCCTCAGTCACTCTCCGATCTACCTTCTCAGTATGCCAGTTTTGCGGATGTCTTTTGCAAACGAGAGGCTGAGACGTTGCCTCCACATCGGAATTATGACTGTCCCATTGAACTGGTTCCCAATGCTTCTCTTCCCCGTGGACGAGTATATCCTCTCTCCTTGCCAGAGACTTTATCGATGTCAGACTATATCAAGGAGAACTTGGAGAGGGGTTTTATTCGAAAATCTTCCTCCCTGGCCGGGGCAGGCTTCTTCTTCGTTAAAAAGAGAGATGGATCTCTCCGACCCTGCATTGACTACTGTGGTCTCAATCAGATCACGGTCAAGAACAAATACCCGTTGCGACTCATTTCCGAGCTGTTTGATCGCATACGAGGAGCCCAAAATTTTTCCAAGCTAGATCTGCGGGGGGCCTATAATCTAATCCGGATTCGCCGGGGTGACGAATGGAAGACGGCATTTAACACCCGCGTTTGGCACTACGAATACCTAGTGATGCCCTTCGGACTGTGTAACGCACCCGCAGTATTTCAGGAGTTAGTTAATGATATCTTCCGAGATCTCCTCTATATGTGAGTTGTAGTTTATCTCGATGATATTCTAATTTTCTCCCCAGATCTGATGACCCATCGGAGGCATGTTTGTCAAGTTCTTCTGCGACTAAGAGAGAATCGCTTGTATGCCAAGTTAGAGAAATGCACCTTTGAAAAGAGGTCTTTGGCTATGTCATCTCGGATCAAGGCCTTAAGATGGACCCCGAGTAGTTAAAGTCTGTCCTGGAATGGCCACGTCCTCAAGGCCTAAGGGCCATACAGCGGTTCCTGGCTTTCGCCAATTTCTACCGGCAGTTTATTCCGAACTTTTCTTCCCTGACGGCCCCCATCTCTACCCTTACCAAGAAGGGTGTGAACGCCAAGGTATGGACTCCAGAGGCAGAGTCCGCATTCATTAGCCTCAAGAAAGCCTTCACTTCAGCTTCGATCCTTCATCACCCTGACGTATCTCGGCAGTTCTCACTAGAAGTGGACGCTTCCTCTGTTGGTGCAGGCGCACTTCTGTTCCAGAGGAGCTCCAAAGGAAAGGCAGTAGTATGTGGCTACTACTCAAGACTGTTTTCCTCTGCTGAGCGCAATTACTCCATTGGAGATCGGGAGCTACTGGCTATCAAATTGGCCCTGGAGGAGTGGAGACATCTTCTGGAGGGCGCTGCTCACCCCATCCTGATCTTCACCGACCACAAGAATCTTACTTACCTTCAGTCTGCTCAAAGACTAAATCCTCGTCAAGCCAGGTGGTCACTGTTCTTCACCCGTTTCCAATTTCTGCTCCACTACCGTCCCGCTGACAAGAATGTGAGGGCCGATGCCCTGTCCAAATCATTTGAGACGGAAGACACGGTGGAGTCCCTTCAGACGATCATAGACCCATCCTGCGTTGTCACCGCCAATCCTCTGCAGCTTAGAAATATCCCTCCGGGGAGAACTTTTGTTCGGTTGGCAGACAGAAAAAGAATTCTCCGCTGGGGACACAGTTCTAAACTAGCTGGGCACGCCGGTGTCCGTAAAACCCAAGACCTGATCGCTCGTCACTTCTGGTGGCCCACGCTACCTAAGGATGTTCTGGACTTTGTCTCTGCTTGCACGGTCTGTGCCTCTAATAAAGCGACTCACTCCAAGCCTGCCGGCCTGCTTCAACCCCTACCTGTACCCAGTGCCCCCTGGCAGCACATCGCTATGGACTTCGTCACAGACCTTCCTCTCTCAGCAGGATGTAACACCATCTGGGTGGTGGTGGACCGGTTCTCTAAGATGGCACATTTTATCCCGCTGACCGGCCTACCCTCTGCTCCTCGTCTGGCGAGTCTCTTCATTCAGCACATCTTTCGCTTGCATGGCTTGCCTCTTCACATTGTGTCTGACCGGGGGGTTCAGTTTACCTCCAAGTTCTGGAGAGCCCTCTGTAAACTCCTGGATGTGCGTTTGGACTTTTCCTCTGCCTATCACCCCCAGTCCAATGGGCAAGTTGAGAGGATCAACCAGATCATGGAAAATTATCTCCGCCACTTCATCTCTTCACAGCACGATAACTGGGTACAGCTTCCTCCATGGGCCGAGTTTTCTTACAATAACCACACAAGTGAGTCCACCACTTCCACTCCGTTTCACATCGTGTACAGTCAACATCCCAGAGTTCCTCTTCCAGTGTCGACTTCATCTCAGGTACCCGCTGCTGACTCTGCATATGGGGACTTCCTGCAAATCTGGCAACAGACCCGGTCCTCTATTTTGCTGGCGGTAGATCGCATGAAGCGAAAGGCAGATACCAAGAGAAGAGAGCCGCCTCAGTATCTTCCTGGGACTAAGGTCTGGCTGTCCTCTCGGAACATTCGTTTGAAGGTACCCTCATACAAGTTTGCTCCCAGGTTCCTTGGCCCTTTCGAGATCCTGCAACAAATTAACCCTGTCTCCTATAAGCTGCGGCTGCCTCCTACCCTCAGAATCCCTAACTCCTTCCATGTGTCCCTCCTGAAACCAGTGGTCCTGAACCACTACAGCAAGACTTCTAGTTCCACAGTTGCTCCCAGCGGTCCTTCTGATGTATTCGAGGTAAAGGAGATCCTGGACCGCAAGAGAGTAGGAGGAAGGACTTTCTATTTGGTGGACTGGAGAGGGTTTGGTCCTGAGGAGAGGTCCTGGGAGCCAGAAGAGAACCTCAGCGCCCCTACTCTTTTTCAGAAGCCCCATGTTCAACAGCAGTCCCCAGAACTTGCCCAACTCTGCTGCGTCTACAGGAGTCCACCTGTGGGATTGGGCATAAAATGATGTGGGGTTCTTTGTTATATACTGTTGGGCATATAAATTTGTCTGGGACACCATAAGCTCTATAAATTCATCCGTGAAAAATAACTTGAAAAAGTCCATCGCACTGAGCCCTGCCGTATTCAATTTTATCCATGGGCTGCCTGTGTACTCAGAGATTTGGGGCATATAATTGTCTGGTGTGGTGGTCCAAATGGAGTCACTTAACTCGAAGGTTTCAACTGTTGCGGGGTCACTTCTCTCAGGGGTTTCAACTGTGGTGGAGGTCCTGGGTCATCTCCTAGGGGGTCCTTCCTATTCATCAATGGATGAGGAGGTTGATAAATAAGAGAGAGTCTCGCCATCTGACGAGTCCGTGTCAGATGCAAGAAACGCATAGGCCTCTTCAAGAGAAAATGACCTTTGGGACATATTTTATTATTTATGTGTCACACATATAAATTGTGTGCTTAGACACGTGTATACAGCACAATGTGTTCTCTTGAACAGTACTTTTATTAGCACTAGTACAAGAAATAGACTACTACCTTTTTTTTTTTTATAGAACGATTCCCTGACACTAACAAACCCTAATACTGTCTGAGATGCTGCAGATAACTAAATATCGAAACTTTTTTTTAAAATATATATATATATTTTTTTGTTTTTATAGAACGAGTGGACTTCCCTGACACTAAATCTAACTAGGGAAAGGGTTCCTAACACTAAACCGAACTAGATTTTACGTGAACTTCCCTGACACTAAACCTAACTACGGCGACGATTCCCTGACACTAAACGTACCAAGATTATTCAGAGCTCTCCTTGCGCTATCAACTGATTTTATGTGAACTTCCCTGACACTAAACCTAACTACAGTGATGGATCCCTAACGCTAAACCTAACTACGGTGACGGATTCCTGACGCTAAACCTAACTAACTGTGACTGATTCCTGATGCTAAATTCCCTGACGCTATACCTGACGGTTCTCTGACACTAACCCTAATACTAAAGTATCTGCTGACTTTCTAAACTGACTTTTTTTTTGTTTTTATTATATTTTATCAAGAGAAAAAACAACCTCAGGTACCAGGGGAATGTGGCCCTGAAGACTCAAAAGTGGTCAGTGATGGAGTTCACGGACCAAAAACGTTGGTGACAAGGGGAACACAAGGACAGGAGTGGGAAGTGGATACAAGTTGGCAAAAGCAAAAAAATAAATGATATATTTGTTATTTTTTAACTGCTCTACTCTGACTCTCTACACAACCGCTCTCTTCGACTAACTAAAAACAGAGAACGGGTGTGGCAGGATCTGAGGTCAGAGCAGGAAATTACGTATGCAATCGCTGCTATTGGTCTGTCGTCACTAACTAACCAATAGCAGCGATCGCGAAGGCGGGACAAATATGATTGGTCCCTGCACACTGAGATGTGATAGCCTGCTGTCGGAAACAGCAGGCATCACAGCTCGATGACACGCCGGTCGAAATGGCGATGCATTTTCCCCTGGACGTACTATTCCGGCGAAGAGCGAACTATGCACTTAGCACAACGGAATAGTACGTCGCTGAGCGTGAAGGGGTTAATTACAAATCCCTCATGGAATCAGATCTGGAAACATGGAAGTCCTTTCCGATTTCCTGCTTCGGTAAAACAAACATTATAAAAATGACTATTCTCCCAAAAATACTATACATCCTCCAAGTTTTACTTATTGCTATCCCCCAAATCTTTTTTTTCAAAAATGAAAAAGATTATATCCAAATTTATATGGCAGTGTAAAGGACCTAGAATTAAATACGCTACACTAATTAAAAATAAAAGAGCAGGGAGCATAAGCCTACCTGACTTCGAAACTTATAGGAATGCAATACATATAGTAGATTTCTGGAATGGCAATGCTCACCTATAAGGAAATTGTGTGTGGATCTCGAACTCAGCACGTTAAATGAAAAAATAAATACATTTATTTGGATCACCCCACATAACCGATTTAAATACTCCGATCTAAGAAACCCTCTGACTAATTTGACTGTTCAACGATTGGAAATCAGGAAAAACGGGGACCATCGGCGCTGCTTGAATAGAGATAGACGACCAACTCGGTGGGTAGGAATAGATAAAAGGACTTTATTGTAGACAGAGCTACGCGTTTCGATGCCGAACCGGCATCTTCCTCAGGCCAATGCAGACTGTGCGGTTCCTGCCTCTTTTATACACCAAGGCAAGGAGAAAAGACCGCCAGAAAAACGGGTCAAAGGTCACAAACAAACAAAACAAAAGTAAGCCACATTATGGTTAAATATACAAACTTATATATATAATGGTTTCACATAACAAGAGAGAGAATAAAAATGGGGATTCGAAAGATGTTTTACGTGTCAGGGATATATAATTCTTTGTGTCAGACTGTTCAGGCGTGTCATTTCGGGATTTTCCCCTAGAAAATCCTTTGCAATCAAAATGTTATCTTTCATATATACATATGACTGCACATAATCAAATAGTCACGTAAGTGATTATGAATGTAAGTTTTTTTGTGTTTTTGGTATTAACGCGATAAAACAATAGCAACTAAAAGACTGCTGAGTCAAGCGTCCTTTGTTACCTAGTAACGAAAACACTACGGAAGCCGTGGGGGACCAAAAGGCCTTCGGTGGACCGCATATTGAACCGCATAGGATTACGGACCTCAGCAGTAAAAAGTCAGAAGTGGACCAGGGCACCGGGGATGGTGAGTAACGGAGGATCGTAATATAAAAATTTGGATGATAATAGATGTTTCATATAAGTGATCGAATGATAAATAATAATAATGATAAAAATATTAATTTATACATACATAATACAAAAAATGGATGGCCCTTTTGCGTTTAAATAAAAGACGGACTAGACTCATAAAAACTGGATCCATGTCAATAAGAGTAACGGAGGATCGTAATATAAAAATTTGGATGATAATAGATGTTTCATATAAGTGATCGAATGATAAATAATAATAATGATAAAAATATCAATTTATATATACATAATACAAAAAATGGATGGCCCTTTTGCGTTTAAATAAAGGACGGACTAGACTCATAAAAACTGGATCCTTGTCAATAAGAGATAAAGGATAAAATATATATGTGTCCAAAAAAATAAAGAAATATATATATATATGATAATATATCTAAACTTTTTCATTTTTGGAGCAAGGGGGACTACACATGTATAAATGCCCTTGATAAAAACGACCTTATATTATGAAAGGGACCTCATATATTAAACCGAGCAAAGAAAGAACTAAGGAGTCTTTAAGTCAAAAAATACATGTAGTCTTTTTATTCAACAATATTGCACTATTTATACAAAATGAATGTTTAAAAATGAATCACAAATAAAAGCATGGCCACCACATGAGTCAAATATAAGTCAGAGTATAATCATGTGAATAGGTATATACCTCAGGACAAAAGGTGTAAAGTAACATGAGGTAAGATGTACAAGCTACAGGTGAATGGTTAAACTGTTTGCAGAGTGGGTGAGAGGGATGTAGCTCACAATTTGCAAAGTGCATTGGAGACAGGACTATTACACCAAGTCATGTAATGTCCACACCGACTAATGCATGTATGAATACTGGGAGAATGCCCATGTACGTATTAGAACCCAGACAGCAAACAGCAGCAAATAATAAAAAATGAAGTACTAGCAGAGTACTAACCCATGTAGCTGAGACTCCAAATGGCGGCCGGCCCCCAACGCGTTTCGGCTTCCGCCTTCGTCCGGGGGTGGCATCTACAAGTATGACCCTCCTATTAATCTAAGATGACGACCAATCAGAAATCGATTGGCCAGGTGGAAGTATTCTACCATACAATTACCTCAATCAGCTGTGGCGTCATGACCGCGTTTGTCAGTAGACAGTCATCACATGGTGTGGGCATCATGTGATGCAGGAGGGGTGCGCCGCGTGATGATATCACAGCGGCGCCCTTCATCCCGCGCACATTCAGATGCCGACTCGTAGTGAGTTGCCAAGGACGCCAGCGCATGCGCACTAGATTGAGGCACGTTGATGATAATTCCACCAAATACAATATATATACGTGTTACGAGAAATTGCAGTTCATGCACAAAAATGAGTGTTCAATATTTGTAAGTATGTCAATACCCATCGCGATCTATAGAAATATATAATTTTATATATAATTTTTATAACACTAAAAGATTCCTTTTGATATATACCACAAGATTTTCACCAGAATGCGCAATGAATTTAAAAGAGCATCACTTTATATTGCAACATGTGAAGACTATTCAGTGATCAGTAAACGTGAAATAAACCATATTCACATAAAGTATACCTTGTTAAAAAGTGGCATATAGATACATATAGACATACCCATATTTTGTGTTAAATTTGACATGGTGAAATATGAAAATAAATAGATGAAGTGTACAGAATATGATAAATTCAATAAACTTTAAATCATTCTTAAATGGTTGTATACATATATTTCATGTACATATTTGTGCACAGGAAATACATGATAACATATTATATTCAAAGTGAATGTAAACATAAGCATATATTATATGGTGATAAACAATTATACGTGCATACAACATATAAACATATAAGCAAGTGAAAGAATATATATATATAGATATAAAATATATACAGCGATTAATGCTAATATTATAAATATACAAAATATAATAAAATATATATATACAAGTGACTACAGTGCAGTAGTGCAAAAATTCATAAGATATAAAAATTATTTGTTAAAAATTGCGCATTTCATTTCTTTGTTTACACTGTCGTGTATAGGCTATTGATATATAAATCAATGTGGCACATCGCTTGAGCATGATTTGTTGTCTTTCACTGTAGAAATGATACGTCACTCAATATCGGTGTTATTTCATACACGTATATATCTGATAAACTAGGAAGGAAAAGAACATATATGTTAAAATCACAAAAATATTATTACATTACAAGGGTTAAAAAATGTAAAACAAAAGAACATAAAAGGTTACTGTTAGTGAATACAGACATCCTAGTTGGTATTACACCAGAAACCACGGGGGATATATAATTGGCGGTACATCTATGTAATTTTATTTTTCATTTTATATATATATATACTTTATTCTAAATAAAGATGACTCTGTAAGGTCATTTAGACCATTAGGATGTAGGGTTTCTAATTTATAAATCCAAAAGTTCTCTCTCTGCTGAAGTCTGATGAATCTATCTGGTAGGTCTGCTGGTATCTGTTCGATTGGGGTAACTTTTATGTCCGAAAAGTTACATTTATGTTTATACATACAGTGACGGGACACACTTTGTTTTAAAAATCCATTAATGACATTAAACCTGTGTTTGTTGATACGGTTCCTCAAAGTTTGTGTGGTCCGACCCACATACTGGAGGTTACAAGTGCACTGGAGTAAATAAATGACATAAGAACTCCCGCAATTCAAGGTATTTTTTATCATAAAATTTTCACCCGTTGTTGTGGAGTAATATTCTCTGCATTTATTAGTGATATTATTACAACATAGGCACCTATTTAGACCGCATCGGAATGAGCCTTTCAAATCTATTAGTAGACTAGGGTTTGTTGTTTTAATATTGCGCAATTTGCTAGGGGCTATTATATTTTTAATTGTTTTAGCCCGTCTATGTGATGTTAGGTTTAACTGGTATCAAGGGCTTTAGGAAGGGATCGTTTGTCAAAATGTGCCAATGTTTTCTGAGGATGGTAGCAATGGTATTACTTCCTTTATTAAATGAAGTTGTGAAGTTGGTTTTAACCATTTCCCGGCTTGATTCAATCTTGGTGTTTAGGGGCTTCACTTGAATGCATTCTTTTTGTGTCAGACTCCTGGCTTTTGACTCTGCACCCTTAATGAGACTTTTTGGAAAGCCTTTCTCTAAGAATCTCTGGTTTAAAATCCCACATTCTTGATCAAAGACTAAATCATCTGAACAGTTTTTCCTAATTCTTCGGTATTGGCCGAACGGGATATTTCTAAGCCATGGGGGATAGTGTGCGCTTTTAAAATCGAGATAACTGTTCACATCGACCATTTTAAAATGAGTCCTAGTTGTAAAAAGGCCATTGTTCTTTCCAATTGTTAAGTCTAAAAAAATCAATACTTGTGTCTGAAAACGTGTGAGTAAAAGTAAGGCCAAAAATATTATCATTTAAAAGCTCTATAAAATCCCTGGCTGAATCGGAATCGCCCTTCCATATAAAAAAACAGGTCGTCAATAAAACGTCTATAAAGCAGGATTTTCTCTCTAAAAATATGCTCACTCAGTATGAGTGCTTCCTCAAAAGCCCCCATATATAGATTTGCATATGAGGGGGCAAACCGTGTCCCCATTGCACACCCTTTTATTTGTCTATAAAATTTTCCATCTGAATTAAAAACGTTGTGGGATAGGATAAAATCTACACAATCCATAATAAAATTGAGCTGTATGTTTGAATAGCGCAAATCTGTTGCAAGATAGTCTGAAGTAGCTTGTGCACCCTGTATGTGGGGGATGTTAGTGTATAGTGAAGATACGTCAGCTGTGAGGAAACAGATATTGGATATGTCACAGGTTGACTGTAATTGGAAAAGATCCCTTATGAGATGCGTTGAGTCCTTAAGAAAGGAAGGTAATTTCGAGACTAAGGGTTGGAGGTGAGTGTCTATGAAATGTGAAAGGTTACTCGTCAGGGAACCTATTCCTGAGATTATTGGTCGACCTGGCGGGTTGAGAAGAGTTTTGTGAATTTTGGGAAGATGATACATGAATGGGATGGTTGGAAACGGAACAGTCAGGAACATTTTTTCTTTTTTGCATAACAGGTTCTTGGTGAATGCGGTTTCTATCAGGGATTTGTATTCTGTTGCATATTTGGAAATTGGGTTATATTTGAGTTCTTCATAGTAAAGGGTATCTGACAGTAAACTATGGGCTTCGTTTAAATAGTCAGATCTGTCTTGTAGGACTATACCCCCCCTTTATCCGCGGACCTGATTATGATGTTCTGGTTTTTCTGTAGGTTTTTGAGGGCTCTCCGTTGGGAGAAGGATAAAATTGTACCTGGGGGCACTACACTGTTGGATGGTTTTGAAGTCGGTGCTAACCAGATTGGAAACAGTTTCAATAGCCGGACCCCTATGGTGTAAGGGATAAAATGTGGATTTGGGATGAAGGTCAGTCCTGACAGGTGTGGTGCTATCTATTGTAATCTGGTTGGGCATAGTCACTACTGGGGAAATAGCAAAGTGACGTAATAAAGTCATTTTCCGCATGAATTTATTTAAATCCATGAACAAATCAAAGCCATCATGGGATGAGGTGGGACAAAATTAAAGTCCCTTTGACAGTAAACTGATTTCATCTGTACTAGGGGTATATTTGGATAGATTGAAGATTTTTGTTAGATTAGTTTGTGTTTCTTCTTTAATGACAATGGTGGAATTTTTGGAACGGTGTCTCCTCCCTCTACACCCTCTGTATCTATCCCTAATTTTCTTTTTGAGTGTGTTCTTTGTACTAATGGGAAGTAGGAGTTTATGGTTTGGGATTGGGTTATGTGCCCCTCCCGGGATTGGCAAAGGGGCATGATAGGAGGCATCGTGGGGACAGGGGGACAGCCTAAAAAAGGGGGGTTAGTGGAATTGGTTGGACCTGGGCAGAGAGGGAAATTTAAGGGGGTCAATATAGGGGAGGATCCAACATAGTGGGTAGTGAGATCCAAGAGGGATGGTGATTGATCCGGGGTGATGGTGATACTACTAGATACACTAAAAATTGAAAGGTTGGGAGAAATGTCTAGGGGAGTGCTAGGTAAGAGGTTATGCAGAATGAGGTGAGCATCTAAATCACAAGATTTAAAAGCAAATTGTGGGATAGGGCCTGGGGGTTTTGGATTTAATGTAAAATTCCGTGGGGTGTTAGGGGTCTGGGGGACTGTTAGAATTTGGCATAAATTAAATAAAAAACATATTTGTACCTTATATAGGTAATCACACACCCTTCTTCTATTTAATTCCCAACAAACTAAGAGCATTAAAGAAAATTATTGCTTCAGCGGAAGTAGATTTCTCTTCCATACCGGTCAAAATGTTTTATCACAATAAAGAGTTACTTGAAACAGTAAAAAACATTTTACCAAATCTTACCCTAGATATCAACTTATTATCTCTGATTCGGAAGCACCTTCTTTCATATTGAAATGGGAAAAATAACTAACTAAAACACTCTCTAGAGATTCGATCAATAATATCTTTAAAAATGCTCATTCTTTTTCCAGTTCGATAAGATTACAAGAAGTTAACTATAAAGTAATTTCAAGGTAGTATAAAACTCCAGAAGCCCTAAATAGAATTGATCCCAATTATTCTCCTATTTGTTGGCGTTGCAACAAGGAGACAGGTAATTTATCTCACATTTGGTTTTATTGTGAGCGCATACAGCCCTTTTGGAAGGAAATTCAAAATATTATAAGCAAAACTCTGAAATGTAAGATAGACCAAACTGTAGAGTTAGTGCTCCTGCATTTAGATACACTACCGTTCAAAAGTTTGGGGTCACCCAGACAATTTTGTGTTTTCCATGAAAACACACACTTCTATTTATCAAATGAGTTGCAAAATGACTAGACAATATAGTCAAGACATTGACAAGGTTAGAAATAATGATTTTTATTTGAAATAATAATTTTCTCCTTCAAACTTTGCTTTCGTCAAAGAATGCTCCATTTGCAGCAATTACAGCATTGCAGACCTTTGGCATTCTAGCTGTTAATTTGCTGAGGTAATCGGGAGAAATTTCACCCCATGCTTCCAGAAGGCCCTCCCACAAGTTGGATTGGCTTGATGGGCACTTCTTGCATACCATACGGTCAAGCTGCTCCCACAACAGCTCTATGGGGTTGAGATCTGGTGACTGCGCTGGCCACTCCATTACAGATAGAATTCCAGCTGCCTGCTTCTTCCCTAAATAGTTCTTGCATAATTTGGAGGTGTGCTTTGGGTCATTGTCCTGTTGTAGGATGAAATTGGCTCCAATCAAGCGCTGTCCGCAGGGTATGGCATGGCGTTGCAAAATGGAGTGATAGCCTTCCTTATTCAAAATCCCTTTTACCTTGTACAAATCTCCCACTTTACCAGCACCAAAGCAACCCCAGACCATCACATTACCTCCACCATGCTTGACAGATGGCGTCAGGCACTCTTCCAGCATCTTTTCAGTTGTTCTGCGTCTCACAAATGTTCTTCTGTGTGATCCAAACACCTCAAACTTCGATTCGTCTGTCCATAACACTTTTTTCCAATCTTCCTCTGTCCAATGTCTGTGTGCTTTTGCCCATATTAATCTTTTCCTTTTATTAGCCAGTCTCAGATATGGCTTTTTCTTTGCCACTCTGCCCTGAAAGCCAGCATCCCGGAGTTGCCTCTTCACTGTAGAAGTTGACACTGGCGTTTTGAGGGTACTATTTAATGAAGCTGCCAGTTGAGGACCTGTGAGGCGTCTATTTCTCAAACGAGAGACTCTAATGTGTCAGGGATCATTACCATGTATATTGTTTGAAAAATATTATCCTTACATATATATATATTCATTATATGACGCAAAGAGATTGGATTCGTGGAGCACAAAGAGCCTGCATAACACGCCTATGGAAGACACCGCCCCCTGGAATGCAAAGAGGAGTGTGCAGAAGAATGTACAGGAGAACTTACAGCTGAGGAGGCAATGGGACTTAAGCAAGTCCCACATCTCTAGGGAGGGGCATGTGTCTTTTCTCTGTGTGTTTTCTTTGTTCTGAATAAAAGGGTCAGTTCTCTCCTTGTCTGATCAAGGGAAGCTGGGTACCAAACATCTTTGGCTGGTTTACTTCTTTCCAGGCATGCCTTCAGCTTTCAATTTACAGAGGTGGTTATTCGGTGTGAAATACGGACCTGACATTTTTGGCGCCCGAACAGGGACCTCACTCGAGGAAATATCGAAATCCGGATAACCGACAATCACAGGGTGAAACAGAGGACCCGAGATTGCCCACTGATAAGGAATTTGATCACCTCCGCAATAACACGGTAAGCGAATTGATTTTATAAATCTTCGTCTTATCTGTGTTAGTGGACAGTCTTGTGGCGATCTGTAGAACCCTTTTGTTGATTTCCTGGATTATCTCAGGCGACAGAGGCAATATTTTCCGCTGTGAGGTCGAAAACCTGTGAGACCTTAGTCGCGCCCGACTAACCATCCTCTGGGTAATTAGGGACTAGATAGAAAATATAACAGACCGGAGAGTCTAGAAAATATAACAGACCGGAGAGCTGCAGACTGCGGAATTTTAATATTTCCAGCGAGGCAAGAGAGTCTAGATAAAGATTGTTATATCCTAGCGAGATGTAATAATAAATACATTGCAGACTAGGAATTGTAATATTTCCGGCCAGACCAAGAGTTGCAGATCGAAAATTGTTATATAAATTACGTGTATAATATAGACTATTAGAATGGATGGTTTACGGTCCATATTCAAATCTCCAAGATCGTCCGTAAAATGAAGAAATTGATGGAAGTGTGTGGAATCAATAGAGGAGGGATTGGGCAAAAGGTATTCTGGAGAACAAAGGGAAGTTGGAAGGTAGTAAGTTGATGGAAAGTGCTTTAGAGGGATTTGCAGAAGTTAGGAATAAGAAAGGTATTGTATGTTATATGTATTAGAAAACACAGGACCAGCCGACGCCCGGTAATGGCGTCCGTACCTCATGTTGAGTGTGTCCTCATTGTGGGCGGGAACCCCCCCCTCACAGCTGCGCACTGTGTTTCCAATGGGAGAAGCTGCCCCCCTGCCCCTGATGAGGCATCACCCGGCCCAACAAAATCTGTATGAAATAATCGCCTTGTTAATTTTGTCATTTGTAGCATATGCTGCAGTGTCTTTTCTATTTTTAGGTTCCATTCTAGTGTGCTGGACGCTGTTCACTGATGAAACAACACGTCATCATTATATAGATGGTGGCCGACAGATTGGACTGTTACAGATTATGTGTTTGATGTTTTGAACGTAGATAATTCCTATACAATGGTGTGATGAATGATTGCAGATACGTATGTTGTTTTGCCGGCATTGAAAGTGTTAAGATTGTGAGACTAGAAGCTGTGAGAAGTGAGTGTGTGATCCCCCTCCTCCCCCCTGTAGTATGCTGTGTTTGGGAGGAGGAAGGTGGGCTGACTGGGTGCAGTCTGCAGGGCTGATGAGACAAAGGGATTACAATATTGCACTGATATATATATATATATCAGTAATGTCTATAAACCTAAATAAATTTCTTATATTTGCGCATGCGCTGTTGTTTATAAAAGTTACGATATTTATGTGTTATGATGTTAATTCAGATGCATTAAACTATAGATACTGTGAGACAAGGGGTTTTGAAAATGTATGTGCCCCCCACCGTTCCATATTTTTATATACAGTTTATTGGTTTGCAGTAATTCATGTTATCAGATATAATATTTTCTGTTTTATTGAATAACTAACTACAATTGTTTTGTTTTTGATTTCACACATGAGTTATGTCATTGTAAAGATAAAATGTATTTTTGTCAGGAAAAAGTCATTTTTGTTTCAGGCTGTTGTACATTACAGGGGGTTAAACTAGTGCCCGACTTTGTTATGTTGAGATGTAGTTTTGAACTCTGCTACATTACTTTCGCAGAGTCCACAAAGGGGGGAATGGTGAAGGATCTGATCAGGTACAATTTTGGTTTGTTTTGAATTAATTAATTTGATTTCAGGAGATCTACAAAATGTGTATGAGACCCCAATGAGTAATCCAGATTAAAAGGTGTATGAGAGTAACCTAAATTTTGAGGTTTTTCTGTGTAGATGGTTCCAGATCTTTCCAGAACAGTAAATATGGCACTGGGTAAGCTGTGCTGTAGTCTCCACCCAATATGAGGTATTGTGTAAAAGACCAGCCCCCTCCAGCAAAGTTACACAGGAGGTGACGTCACTCACAGATGGGTCTTTACAGATTTAGATGGGGGAGAAGGCAAAACAAAAAAATTATCTGGACATTGTTCATTTGATGTAAAGTTTTTAGGAATTTTATTTTTTATTGTATTAATCAAGTATTTGCAGAACCTGATAAAAGTGAGATTCTCAAAGTGTTCTGGATTATCAGATGTGTGGAGAAGTGTATAACATTTGGTTTTATTTTAGAGGATGAAGACGCCACCCCTTTGAAATGTTCTATCTATATGTGACATGGGTTTTTAATGTAAATTTGTAATAAAGAGATTTTATTATACAGTATGTACAAGACAGGATACGAGGCACCAGGTAAATTACCCAGAAACCTCTCTCACCTTCTTGTTCATCTCAAGGAGCGGA
Source organism: Rhinoderma darwinii (assembly GCF_050947455.1). Classification (NCBI taxonomy): domain Eukaryota; kingdom Metazoa; phylum Chordata; class Amphibia; order Anura; family Rhinodermatidae; genus Rhinoderma; species Rhinoderma darwinii. The sequence goes on from NC_134687.1 coordinate 478,468,690, forward strand.
GCTGGAGGTGCTCGCTGAGGCTTGTAACCTGGCAGAAGGTAAGACGACCGACATTTACACTGACTCTAGGTATGCTTTTGGCATCGCCCACAATTATGGGCCCATTGGTAGTAGGAACTTTATTGAATCATCGGGTAAGCCAATTGAGAGAGCGAGAGACGACAGACCTGACAACAAGGATATGTGCAGCCAGGTGTCAATAAATTGGCTTTTCCCTGGATACAATAATGCCACCACTAGGTTTGTAGTAGCCGGCATGATGTGCGCACGACATGACATAGGTAAAACGGCAAAGGTACCTGTGAAAAGTGCAGCCCGGCCAGATTATCCATCCCAGCGACTGCAGAACATACAACTACCCGAGGTAGACGTGTATGACAATGTGCTCATGTGTGAAGACCTGTTCTCAGGGGGGCCTGAAGCCCGGCCAATATGTTCCCCACTGCAGAACTTGTGTGTAAGTGACAGGGGAACAGTGCTTCTCCCAAGTATTGAACTGATGTTTGTACAATGATAAGATGTCAGCAGTTCTCTAGACGTTGTCCCAAGGTTAGTTTGTTTAATAACTATTTAAGAAGGGTTGTGGGAATATTAAATACTGAAGTTAAGTTTTATGTAAAGTTCTAGACTAGCCTCAGCATTGGACTGTTGGAGGTGTCAGATAAAAGGTACTGAAGCGGAATATTCCCATTCGAAAACATTTTTATTTGTTTATTTTTGTTTTTGTTGTGAAAGGGAAATTTTAGAGCAGAGAATTCTGTGCAGTGTATATGTGTATGTATAGATATATATAAAGAAGAAGAATCAGTTTGTAAGTTTTAGTTACTGACCAGTGTGGACGTTTAAAATAAATCTGTCATTGTTAATGTTTTTCTTCAAGTTAATTATCTGATTAACCCCTTAATGACCGGGCATGTTTGTACCTTAATGACCAAGCCAGATTTGTCAAATCTGGTATGTCTGACTTTATCAGAGAATAACTCTGTGAAAGTTTTGAATATCCAAGTAATTCTGACATTGTTTTTTCGTCACATGTTGTACTTTATTTTAGTGGTAAAAGTAGACTGATACGATTTGCGGAAATTAATTAAAAAATAGAAAAATGGAAGAAATTTTGTAAAAATTACCATTTTCCCCTATTTTTAACTGCAATATGTCACATATGTACACACATACTGTACAATTTTTTTAATTAAATATATATTTCTATCTCTTTACTCCATTTTGGCAGCACTTTTGAAAAAATAAAATAAATTTTCAGCAATTTAGAGGACTTACAAATTGAATAATAATTTTATAAATTTTGAAGTACATTTTGTTTTCCTGCACCAAGCCAGGTTTTCAGAGGCTCATAGGTCTCAGAGTGATGGAAACCCCCACACATGACCCCATTTAGAAAACTAGACCCCTTAAGGTATTTACCTAAGGGTATAGTAAGTATTTTGACCCCACAGTTTTTTGCTAAATTTAATACATAGCAGGTGAAAAAAAAAAAAATTCACTTTTTTTCATAAAAGTATCAGTTTGAAGACCAATTTCTTTGTAAAGCGACCATGAGAATGAAGAAACACACCACAAAATCTATCACCCTGTTTCTCCTGTTTTCAAAAATACCAACATTGTGGCCCTAATACGCTGCCTGGACACACGGCAGGGCCCCAAAGGAAGGGAGCACCCGGAGGCTTTCAGGACTCATATTTTGCTTGAAAATGTTTTAGGCCCCACTGTACATTTGGAGAGGCTTTGAGCTGCCAGAACTCCCCATAAACGACCCCATTTCGAAAACTAGACCCCTTAAGGTATTTATCTAGGGGTATAGTTAGCATTTTGACCACACAGGTTTTTCGCTAAATATATTGAAATTAGTCTGTAAGAATTAAAATGTACTTTTTTTCTGAAACAACATAGAAATTTTTATTATTTACAAGGAATAACGAAGAAAATGCACCCCAACATTTGTAAAGCAATGTCTCCCGATTACAACAATACTCCATATGTGGTAATAAACTGCTGTTTGGACCCACAGCAGGGCTCAGAAGGGAAGGAGCGCCATTTGGATTTATGATTTTGCTGGAATGGTTTTCGGTGCCATGTCGCATTTGCAATGCACTGGAGGGACCAAAACAGTGGAAACCCCGCAAAAGTGACCCCATTTTGGAAAAACCTTCAAGGAATTTTTCTAGGGGTATAGTGAGCATTTACACCCCACGGGTCTTTTGCAGAGTTTATTAGAATTAGGGCGCGAAAATTAATATCAACATTTTTTCCACTAAAATGTTGCATTTTCTCATTTTCACAAGGGATAAAGGAGGAAAAAACAACCATTTTTTTTATAAAGCAATTTCTCCCGAGTACGGAAATACCCAACATGTTGTCATACGTTTTTTCATTAGAAATGAATTAACCCTTTCAGGACTGATCCATTTTTTGCTTTCATATTTTAGATTTTCACTCCCCGCTTTCCAAGAGCCATAACTTTTTTATTTTTCCATCAATAGAGTGGTGTGAAGGCTTATTTGTTGCGGGATAATCTGTAGTTTTCATTGGTACCATTTTGGGGTACATGCGATTTTTTTTGATCACTTTTTATTAAATTTTTTTGCAATCCTGAGCAAAAAACAGGAATTCTGACACCGTTTTTTAGGTTTTCTTTTTGCGGCGCTCACCGTACGCTATAAATGACATTTTTACTTTATTCTGCGGGTTGGTACGATTACGGCGATACCATATGTATATAGGTTTGGTACTTTTTTTTAGCGTTTGCGCAATAAAATTACTTATTTATAAAAAAAAAAAATTCTGTGTCACCATATTCTGAGAGCCATAATTTTTTAATTTTTTAGTCAAAAAAGCTGTGTAAGGGCTTGTTTTTTGCGGGACGGATAGAAGTTTTTATTGGTACTATTTTCGGGTACATGCGACTTTTTGATCACTTTTTATTCTTTATTTAGGGAGCGGTGGTGACCCAAAAAATTCTGTCGTAGTTTTTTATTGATTTTTTTTTGGGGTGTTCATCGTGCGGGAAAAATAACATTATAGTTTTATAGTTGGGTTCGTTACGAACGCGGTGATACCAGATATGTGTACTTTTTTAACGTGTTCATTTTTTTTCTATAATAAAAGTCTTATTATAGGGAAAAAAAGCATTTAGTGTTTATAGAACTTCTAACTTTTATTTTTACATTTTTTTTTAAAACATTTTTATTACTTTTTTAACTTGTCCCACTAGGGGACACTTAGTCTTGCAGCTTTGATCGCTGCTAGAGTACATTACACTACACACGTAGTGTAATGTACTCTAACTGTCATTGTGACGTGACTGTCACACTGACAGGAAGCAGAGGAGGAACGGCCGGAGGCTGTTCCTCCGAGGCTTCCGTGCATGGCAACCCGGAGGTCATTATCTGACCTCCGATTGCCGTGACAAGCATCGGTAGCCCCCACGATCACTTCGTGGGGGCTGCGGATGTGCTTCAAACCACTTAAATGCGGCGACGGCAATCCGTCGCCGCACTTAAGGGGTTAACTGCCGAAATCAGCGGCGATGGTCCGCTGTCCGGCAAGACTGATGTCTCAGCTGTCTAGGACAGCTGTCAGCGCGGGTCTGTCACTCTGTGTTTACACAGAGTGACAGTTTGAAATGCGGACGAAAATGAACGTCATGGTGCGGGAACTAGCAGCCGACCATGACGTTCATTTTCGTCCTTGGTCGTTAAGGGGTTAAGATCAATTACTGATTAGGCTATGAAAAGCTTGTTCTTCACAGGAAGAGTCCAACTGGGAGCGGAAGGCGTGAGAACCAGATTCTGACAGAATGTGGATGGATAAAGGAAGGTAAACCGGTAGTGCCCAATGCATTCTTGATAGCACTTGTATTGATGGTGTATGACCTCACATATGCCCCAAGACTGCAAGGATCGATGTGGTAAGATCTAATTGGTATGTCCCAGGCTTTACAGCTGTTGCTGCTAAATTCTATTAGAGCTGTTTGATTTGCCTACAGAACAGTCCTGGCAGACCGGTGCCAACCTTATCATACCCGCCTCACACGAAGAGAACCGACCTTGAGAGGCCTTCCCAGGTAGAACGAACCAGATTAGAGTAAGGAAAAAAATTGGTTTGAGACACTTGTCAGATAAACATGTGGAATCTGTGTATATTTCTGTGAGGTGGAGATGTTCTAGGCAATCAGCTGAGATCAAGGAACAAATCCTGCTGAAAGGAGTATCACCAAGTGCAAATGAAATGTACCCAGTAATCACACATATTCTAGGTGCCCTGTCCATTGTAACAGAGAAGTTTTTCCTTATATATATATATATATATAAAAAAAGGTGTTTGATGTCATTTGAGGGTATGTTCACACGGCCTATTTACGGACGTAATTCGGGCGTTTTTGCCCCGAATTACGTCTGAAAATAGCGCCTCAATAGCGCTGACAAACATCTGCCCATTGAAAGCAATGGGCAGACGCTTGTCTGTTCACACGCGGCGTAATTTACGCGCCGCTGTCAAATGACGGCGCGTAAATAGACGCCCGCGTCAAAGAAGTGACCTGTCACTTCTTTGGCCGTAATTGGAGCCGTTATTCATTGACTCCAATGAATAGCAGCGCTAATTACGGCCGTAACTGACGCGGCGTTCAAGCGCCTGCACATGCCGTTACGGCTGAAATTACGGGGATGTTTTCAGGCTGAAACATCCCCGTAATTTCAGCCGTAACGGACGCCCTCGTGTGAACATACCCTAAGGGCCTGACATTATTGTATGTACTTAGAACGTTTATAATGTATGCGGATGATGTTATCACCAGATTAGTATTTATTTTAACAGTTGACAAGAGTTGGGGGTCCCCAGCAAGTGCCAGTAAATATGAACTAAAAGACTTTTAACACGATGAACTCCATCACGGAGATGCGGAAGGCGCAGCCTGAGCCAGTACAACGCGTTTATCATGAACTGACAGCAGTGTCACAATTCTAAGAAGCCGCCCAGACAAGTAACTTGCCAGAGGAAGAGTACAGATACGGAGGGTTTGTGGTAGTCACAATACAACTCCACTAATCCGCGAACGTGGGATCTCACCCGAGGCTCACAGCATGAGGTGCTATGTACAGCCTGGTGACGTAAACTAAAGGAGACGGTGTCGGACAGATGAGAAGGACCAAACAAAGTCCTGATGACATCAGCAAAGATCAAAGTAAAGACCAAAGACTTGAGTGAATCCGTCAGCAGGATCAAGTGTTTTGATAAGTAAGTGGCTAGGAGGGGTTAATAATAACTCCCCCACTGGACACCAACGTAGTCTGACTCCACAATTGTGTGGGTTACCCTGAGGGTGACAGTCAGTGAAGAGCTGAAGACAGGAGAAGGGGACGATGATGTACAGGACTGGCAATAATGAACTGATGGGACCCGAAACCTGAGGGTGATAGCATGAGATTGGTGATAGCATTATGTTATTAGTTGAGGCCCTATTGTTTATAATGTCTGAGGTTTATAATTATAATGTGTGTGAAGATGTGAGGTGAAGGTCACTGTGCTGCCCATGACCTGTTATATCTGCAGGGGTAAAAGTCCCATTAGGACAGTGAGTGACAGTGCGACAATTATTACCTATAACAAAAATGTAGGCTGGATTAATTTGTAATTATATATATATATATATATATATATATATATATATATATATTACAACCAGCAGCGGCTTGTAGATTATACCAAGACAACCATCCTATATCCTGAGGAGAATAGGGAAAGTTAGGACCACTCCGAAAACTTGGAAGTCCAGGTACAAAGGGGGGTTACTCATCAGGAGTAGCTCGTCTCAAGCTGGTGAAGAAATCCAAAACCCCTACCCGCCTGATTCGAGTGGTCAGTGGTAGGTTGCTAGGCAAGACTCATGGATAGAATGATAATATTTTTAGGGGGGACTGTCAGGGATCATTACCATGTATATTGTTTGAAAAATGTTATCCTTACACACATATACATATATATATATATATATAGCAGAAGAAAATTTGCAGCACTCCAACATGAAAAAAATGGTGGTTTATTCAATCCAAAATAACAGCAACGTTTCAATCCTACAATAGGATCTTTATCAAGCCTAGTGACACATCTACTCAGCAAGTATATATATGTTTGAGACTCTTTTACATAATTAGTCTCATTATAAAGCAATCAAATGCAAAGTGTATGAAAACAAACATCATATATTGTGTACGGTATCATCATAAACATAGATATGATACAGAAAATACAAAAGTGTGTATGTGACATCGTGAATAACAATACATAATAACAAAAACATTAAAAACAACTGATTACATTATAATCATTTATGCAGCAGTGGTGTAAAATCAATTGGCATATTGTCACTCACCAATCAGAACTTCAGACTCAACTACTCCATTCAAGTGTGTTACAGCACTCTGCTGCATCCCTCGTGGTAATTGAAATTTGACACATCAGTGTAATCCCCCGAGGCGGAAGTAGATCATCGCTCCGCAGCAGAGAGCATAGAACGCATCCATATGATGTAATGCGTGTCAATGCGTTCCACTGAGCCGCCCCGTGTATCATGGCATCATAAGTTGCTAAGCAACTGCTGTAACATTATTATAGATATCCATTGACCCGGCTATGTCAGTCAAAAAGTCATGAATGTAAAAAATACAGATATATTAGTGAATGCTCCCTATAGTAAGTGATGGAGATATTAGAAATATCTATAAGTAGCTTTATATCGGCTTTTAAAGACGATCCACACGTGGGTTCAAAGACCTCTGTATACAACCAAGTACTCAGAACGATCTTGTTCCCAGAGTTATGGGACCACATAGACACGTCTTCACGTGTCCAGGATGTCACATTATCCTCATACGTGTAACGGACCCATATTATCACACTAGTGATATGATATACCATAAGGCAAAAAAATGCATGAGAATCCCTCTTGCTTTTAATATCTCTCTATCACTTTGAAACCTAATAGGAGACTAGAAACAATTCAACAAATAATAAATATATTTTATTGATGCAATAAGACTTGATGCATTGAACATAGCCCCATCAAATATCATAGTACAATAACATTGAAAAATAATTAAAGAAGTTCCGAAGTTCTGTTGGGAGTGGTATTCCAATCTAAAAAAATACAAAACATAATTGTTTTTAGTATTTATAAGTCATTGACAGTAAATATGAGATATAGATATTGATATTGATGTGTCAACAATCATCATACTGAAGAGAACATCAAGAGAACACAAAGGAGCGGAGCTCATAAGGCTATTCTATCTACAACAAATTCTACATTAAGACCACAAGGTTTTAAGGTGTTCAATAAAAATATCCATCTTAATTCTTTTTTGTGTAAAACCAGATGGCGATCACCGCCAAATTGTAATGGAGGAACATGGTCCAGAATCATAAATGTTAGATCCCTTTCATTGTGACCATGTTCCGAAAAATGCTTAGCTACAGGTAAATCAAGTTCAAGAAACTTGATTTACCTGTAGCTAAGCATTTTTCGGAACATGGTTCAATGCATCAAGTCTTATTGCATCAATAAAATATATTTATTATTTGTTGAATTGTTTCTAGTCTCCTATTAGGTTTCAAAGTGATAGAGAGATATTAAAAGCAAGAGGGATTCTCATGCATTTTTTTGCCTTATGGTATATCATATCACTAGTGTGATAATATGGGTCCGTTACACGTATGAGGATAATGTGACATCCTGGACACGTGAAGACGTGTCTATGTGGTCCCATAACTCTGGGAACAAGATCGTTCTGAGTACTTGGTTGTATACAGAGGTCTTTGAACCCACGTGTGGATCGTCTTTAAAAGCCGATATAAAGCTACTTATAGATATTTCTAATATCTCCATCACTTACTATAGGGAGCATTCACTAATATATCTGTATTTTTTACATTCATGACTTTTTGACTGACATAGCCGGGTCAATGGATATCTATAATAATGTTACAGCAGTTGCTTAGCAACTTATGATGCCATGATACACGGGGCGGCTCAGTGGAACGCATTGACACGCATTACATCATATGGATGCGTTCTATGCTCTCTGCTGCGGAGCGATGATCTACTTCCGCCTCGGGGGATTACACTGATGTGTCAAATTTCAATTACCACGAGGGATGCAGCAGAGTGCTGTAACACACTTGAATGGAGTAGTTGAGTCTGAAGTTCTGATTGGTGAGTGACAATATGCCAATTGATTTTACACCACTGCTGCATAAATGATTATAATGTAATCAGTTGTTTTTAATGTTTTTGTTATTATGTATTGTTATTCACGATGTCACATACACACTTTTGTATTTTCTGTATCATATCTATGTTTATGATGATACCGTACACAATATATGATGTTTGTTTTCATACACTTTGCATTTGATTGCTTTATAATGAGACTAATTATGTAAAAGAGTCTCAAACATATATATACTTGCTGAGTAGATGTGTCACTAGGCTTGATAAAGATCCTATTGTAGGATTGAAACGTTGCTGTTATTTTGGATTGAATAAACCACCATTTTTTTCATGTTGGAGTGCTGCAAATTTTCTTCTGCTATATATTATTATACGTCCGAGGATCGGGACGTTTTTGCCTGGCACCTGGTCGATTATTTCTATGTGAGTGCTGCTGTCTTCTTGTGTGCTATATCTGGATTCCATTAGCTTGCACCACGTTTTTTCAACCATCATTTACTCGTTTAACATGGAGCAGGTCAATATGCCTGCTGGGAATGTTTCATCCAATACTGCTGCTGTTTTTACTGAAGAGGACATTGAAAGAATCCTGAGTGGAGCGGAGGGTGATGTGTCATTTCTAAGTGTTCCTTCTATTACTGACATCAAGAGAAATCTGGAATTTGAGTCACGACGTCTGATTAATGTTGAATTACATCTACTCACATTGGGACAATACTATAGAAACAACATGATCCCACGGGGGATGAGAATTTTACTTAAACCAACGATGCATATGCAACACGAAGAGTTCAGGAATAAAAATGAGCAACTCGCAAGCAAATATGCCTTGGAAACTATATTACTTAATATGGATTTTTTGCAGAGAGATCTGAGATCTTTAAGGGTGAAAGTACAAGATTTGGAGAATACACTTAAAACGTTGGTGCAAACTGATGATTTTAATATACACATGGAGAAATTACGTATGACGCTTAATAAAGTGAGGATGGATATAGAAGAAACCAAAAAGAAGAAATGGTTCCGTGATCAAACAGATTATTCTATGGGACGTGTTTACACATGGGATAATTCTCTCAATTATGCTGACGGAGCCTTTAGACGTGACAACAAAAGAAGCAATGAACCGGCTTTCAATAAAAGCGATTCCCGTAATCAATTCCATACTAAGAAATATCCTCCAAGTAATAATGAAGATTTTTTAGATTCCAGTCCACTGGACAAATCAAAAAGAAGAAAACCAGACGAGCAGGTCGTAGGAGAAGCAGAGGAAGGAAGAACCCGTTTTCAAAAATCTACTCATCAGAAAGGGCAGAAACCGGTGCAGGACAGCACCAAGAGGACTCTGCCCAAACCACAGTGGTAAATATCTCTCAACATCAATTGTCTCATACACAATTACAATTATTATCAAAAGGGTTGTCATTTTGCCCTAATCAGCATATTGATTGGTTTCAATTAGAGTTGGATATTTACAGTTTTGTTAGAGCTATTAAATTGAAGGTGTGGTTTGAAACACAACCGGTTAATACAGTAAATCAGGATACCCTTCCGATATTATCACTTAAAAAACTGGGGTTATTTAATAAGAGTGTGTTCCAACCTCCTATAGCATCACATGCGATAGAAACCTTTAGAGAACTAGTACAGAAAGATATTGCTTTACTTAGGTCTCAAACGTGTGAATTGAGCTTTAAACAGCCTAATATGACTACTCTTGATATGGTGGCATTAGATGAGTTGATCCATAACCATGATCTCACTATAAAACCTGCTGATAAGGGTGGAGCAATCGTGGTTATGGATTCAGATATGTACTTGAGAGAATGTTATAGACAACTAGCAGATACCAATGTATATAGAATACTAAAAAATGATCCTAGACAGGATATTTCAAAAAGAATTACTTCACTTATTAAAACAGCTCTAGATGAAGATATAATTGATCAAATGCTACATAAATTTCTCACTGTTGAATTTCCTGTTACTCCTTGCTTATATATATTACCAAAAATCCACAAAGATTTAATGAACCCACCAGGTCGCCCTATTGTATCTGGCCGGGGCTCATTAATAAGTAACATCTCTATCTTTGTGGACAAAGTGCTGAGAAATTTTGCTATTAACTCCAAATCTTATATTAGAGACACCACTGATTTTCTACAAAAATTAAAATCTATAAAACTACCAGAGGGGTCCATTTTGGTCTCCTTTGATGTCACATCTCTTTATACCTCGATTGATCACAACAAGGGTATTGATGCTGTACGACGTAAATTATTGACTTCTGACTATGATAATGCTACTTGTGAGTTTATTATTTCATTAGTGGAACTTATTTTGACATCTAACTATTTTATATTCAAAGAGAGTTATTATATTCAGTTGAAAGGAACGGCCATGGGGTCTAACATGGCCCCCACGTACGCCAACATTTTCATGGACAACATTGAGGAGGTGTCGGTCTATGTATCCCACCACTTCTCACATGTTTTGAAGTGGTGGCGATACATAGATGACATCTTCCTCATTTGGACTGACACTGTCACTACATTAATTGATTTTCACAGGTTTCTTAATTCAATAGATGATGACATTCAATTTACGATGATACATTCCATGGATAATATCCAATTCTTGGATGTTACTGTATCCATTGTGAATAATATAATCAGAACTAAAATGTACACGAAAGAGACCGATAGGAACACTTTGCTACGATTTGATAGTTGCCATCCGAGAAATATGGTAAGGTCCTTGCCATACAGCCAAATGATTAGGGCTAAACGTAATACCGACAGACAGGAGGATCTTGATATATCTTTAGACACTATGGTTAGCAACTTTTTACAAAGAGGTTACCCCAAAACATTACTGTGGACTCATAGAAAGAAGATTGATAATGTAGCGAGGGACAGTTTATTGCAGCCTAAAAAACCGTCAGCGCATGGAAAACGGAAACGTATTCCATTTATCTCTACTTATGATAGAAGTGGAGACATTTCCAAGATCATGAATAGACATTGGCCAATCATCAGCAATAGTTTTGGACACATTGACGTATTGAATAATGATCCACTTATGTCTTATAGACGCCCACAAAATCTTCGAGATAGACTGGTGAAAACCAGAATGCCAGATCATAAGAAAACGATTCAACCTATTTTTAAACCACTAAAACCTGGCAATATTCCATGTTACAGATGTGTCAATTGTGCTTTGATGTGCAAAGGGGAATTTTTTAGACATCCGTTGACTGGACAACAGTTTAAAATTAAACATAATTTTACCTGTGACTCAGAGTGGGTCATATATGTGCTATGGTGTCCCTGTGGTCTCCTATATGTGGGTGAAACCACCTGTTCCTTTAAAACTCGTTTAAACAATCACCGTTTCTCTATACGAAAAAAGAAACTTGATTTACCTGTAGCTAAGCATTTTTCGGAACATGGTCACAATGAAAGGGATCTAACATTTATGATTCTGGACCATGTTCCTCCATTACAATTTGGCGGTGATCGCCATCTGGTTTTACACAAAAAAGAATTAAGATGGATATTTTTATTGAACACCTTAAAACCTTGTGGTCTTAATGTAGAATTTGTTGTAGATAGAATAGCCTTATGAGCTCCGCTCCTTTGTGTTCTCTTGATGTTCTCTTCAGTATGATGATTGTTGACACATCAATATCAATATCTATATCTCATATTTACTGTCAATGACTTATAAATACTAAAAACAATTATGTTTTGTATTTTTTTAGATTGGAATACCACTCCCAACAGAACTTCGGAACTTCTTTAATTATTTTTCAATGTTATTGTACTATGATATTTGATGGGGCTATGTTCAATGCATCAAGTCTTATTGCATCAATAAAATATATTTATTATTTGTTGAATTGTTTCTAGTCTCCTATTAGGTTTCAAAGTGATAGAGAGATATTAAAAGCAAGAGGGATTCTCATGCATTTTTTTGCCTTATGGTATATCATATCACTAGTGTGATAATATGGGTCCGTTACACGTATGAGGATAATGTGACATCCTGGACACGTGAAGACGTGTCTATGTGGTCCCATAACTCTGGGAACAAGATCGTTCTGAGTACTTGGTTGTATACAGAGGTCTTTGAACCCACGTGTGGATCGTCTTTAAAAGCCGATATAAAGCTACTTATAGATATTTCTAATATCTCCATCACTTACTATAGGGAGCATTCACTAATATATCTGTATTTTTTACATTCATGACTTTTTGACTGACATAGCCGGGTCAATGGATATCTATAATAATGTTACAGCAGTTGCTTAGCAACTTATGATGCCATGATACACGGGGCGGCTCAGTGGAACGCATTGACACGCATTACATCATATGGATGCGTTCTATGCTCTCTGCTGCGGAGCGATGATCTACTTCCGCCTCGGGGGATTACACTGATGTGTCAAATTTCAATTACCACGAGGGATGCAGCAGAGTGCTGTAACACACTTGAATGGAGTAGTTGAGTCTGAAGTTCTGATTGGTGAGTGACAATATGCCAATTGATTTTACACCACTGCTGCATAAATGATTATAATGTAATCAGTTGTTTTTAATGTTTTTGTTATTATGTATTGTTATTCACGATGTCACATACACACTTTTGTATTTTCTATATCATATCTATGTTTATGATGATACCGTACACAATATATGATGTTTGTTTTCATACACTTTGCATTTGATTGCTTTATAATGAGACTAATTATGTAAAAGAGTCTCAAACATATATATACTTGCTGAGTAGATGTGTCACTAGGCTTGATAAAGATCCTATTGTAGGATTGAAACGTTGCTGTTATTTTGGATTGAATAAACCACCATTTTTTTCATGTTGGAGTGCTGCAAATTTTCTTCTGCTATATATTATTATACGTCCGAGGATCGGGACGTTTTTGCCTGGCACCTGGTCGATTATTTCTATGTGAGTGCTGCTGTCTTCTTGTGTGCTATATATATATATATATATATATATATATATAAAAGTCCAAATACAATGTCAGCCGCACAGCCTTGTAAATCATAGGTGGGTGCCGACCTGCCCAGGTCAGGGCTAACAGACCTGCTATAGTAGAATCCAAAAATCAGGCAGCACTCCAAGGTATAAGCAAGGTATAAAAAGGTGCTTTATTGGTCCGTATACACACGACGTTTCAGCTCAACACAGGAGCTCCTGTGTTGAGCTGAAACGTCGTGTGTATGTGGACCAATAAAGCACCTTTTTCTACCTTGCTTATACCTTGGAGTGCTGCCTGATTTTTGGATTCTATATATATATATATATATATATATATATATTCATTATATTACACAAAGAGATTGGATTCATGGAGCACAAGGAGCCTGCATAACACGCCTATGGAAGACACCGCCCTCTGGAATGCAAAGAGGAGTGTGCAGAAGAATGTACAGGAGAACTTACAGCTGAGGAGCCAATGGGACTTAAGCAAGTCCCACATCTCTAGGGAGGGGCATGTGTCTTTTCTCTGTGTGTTTTCTTTGTTCTGAATAAAGGGTCAGTTCTCTCCTTGTCTGATCAAGGGAAGCTGTGTACCAAACATCTTTGGCTGGTTTACTTCTTTACAGGCATGCCTTCAGCGTTCAATTTACAGAGGTGGTTATTCGGTGTGAAATACGGACCTGACAAATGTACTTGTCTTGTTACTCAGTTGTGCAGCGGGGCCTCTCACTTCTCTTTCTACTCTGGTTAGAGCCTGTTTGTGCTGTCCTCTGAAGGGAGTAGTACACACTGTTGTAGGAAATCTTCAGTTTCTTGGCAATTTTTCGCATGGAATAGCCTTCATTTCTAAGAACAAGAATAGACTGTCGAGTTTCACATGAAAGCTCTCTTTTACTAGCCATTTGGAGAGTTTAATTGAACCCACAAATGTAATGCTCCAGATTCTCAACTTTCTCAAAGGAAGGTCCGTTTTATAGCTCCTCTAAACAGCAAAACGGTTTACAGCGGTGCTAACATAATTGCACAAGGGTTTTCAAATCATCCATTAGCCTTCTAACACAGTTAGCAAACACAATGTAGCATTAGAACACTGGAGTGATGGTTGCTGGAAATGGGCCTCTATACACCTATGTAGATATTGCATTAAAAACCAGATGTTTGCAGCTAGAATAGTCATTTAGCAAATTAACAATGTATAGAGTGTATTTCTGATTAATTTAATGTTATCTTCATTGAAAAAAACTGTGCTTTTCTTTCAAAAATAAGGAAATTTCTAAGTGACCCTAAACTTTTGAACAGTAGTGTACCTCACATAAAATTTTAAATTGAAATTCCATCATTCCATTTTTATTGAATGCGGCGAAAGCCATTATAGCTAGGAATTGGAGGGAGACAGAGACACCTATTTCAGAATGGAAGAAAGAAATTAACTTAATTAGCGCTTTTGGAAAAACGAAATGGTCAATAGACCAAAATATTGATAGATTTGATAAAATTTTACATACGTATCCATACGTGAACCCGCTCCATTCGATGCGGGTGTCGGTTGTATGTTACAGCCGACACTTCAGAGTAACGAGCTCGTTTAACTCGTTAAATGCAGCGGTCAATAGCGACTGCAGCATTTAAATAGTTAGAAAGAGGGGGGCGACCCCCTCAACGCAATCGCGTGGGGGGTGGGGGAAATCGCTGGTTGAAGTCCCCTAGAGTGACTAATAAAAAAAAGTAAAAATGTGTAAAATAAAGGTGTTTATGTAAAAAAATTAAAAGTTCAAGAAAAAAACCTTTTCACATTTTCCCCTTAGAGAATAGTAAAAAAATAAATAAATAAACATAATTGGTATCGCCGCGTCCGTAAAAGTCTGAACTATTACAATATATCATTATTTAACCTGCACGGTGTACGCCGCAAAAAGAAATAAAATTGTAAACGCCAGAATCTCTATTTGTTGGTCACCTCATCTCCCACAAAAAATGAAATAAAAAGTGATCAAAACATCGCATGTACCCCAAAATGGTATCATTAAAAAACGACAGCTTATCCCGCAAAAAATAAGCCCTCATAGCACTTAATCAACGGAAAAATAAAAAAGTTATGGCTCTCGGAATTTGGCGACACAAAATAAATTTGTATTTATTTATATATTTTTTACACTTAGGTTTTTACTTGTAAAAGTAGTAAAATATAGAAAAAGCGATATATATTTGGTATCGCTGTAATCGTATTGACCCACAGAATAAAGTTAACATGTTTCTTTTAATTGCACAGTGAATTCCGTAAAAACTACGCGCAAAAAAACAATGGAGGAATCGCTGTTTTTTTAATTTTCTACCCCACAAATATTTTTTTTCCCGTTTCCTAGTACATTATATGGCCAAAAATCTAAAAGTTATGGCTTTTGTAATGTGGGGAGGAATAAACGAAAATGAAAATCTGAAAAAGGGCTGCGGCGGGAAGGGGTCATTAATTTTTTATTTTTTTATCATATTGCTTTTAATATGATATTAAAATAAATTTTATATATTTGTGTTCTCATGTTCTACTTTTTACTTACTTTTATTTCTCTATGGGGGCTGCCATTTTTTTTTTCATCTCTGTATGTGTCGATTAACGACGCATGCAGAGATGGAATACGGCACATACAACCCCATAGAGAATGCTTACGCCGCGCCGCTCCCACACAGACCAAGACGAAGCTCGCTCGCAGAGCGAAATCCGGCCCCATTTTCATGTGGCCCGGAAGTCGCTGCCAAACAGTAAGATGACGACTTCCGGCCGCGTCTTCAGGCCATATGTTCAAGGACGCGAAGGCGCAAGGAATAGGAGCGGAGGCGGCAGGAGAAGGTAATTTATGTTCGTGTATGTGATGTGTGTATTATGTTCGTGTTAGGGTATGTTCACACGACAGCGTCCGTAACGGCTTAAATTACGGGGATGTTTTCAGGAGAAAACATCCCCGTAATTTAAGCCGTAACGGCATGTGCAGGCGCTTGAACGCCGCGTCCATTACGGACGTAATTGGCGCTGCTTTTCATTGGAGTAAATGAATAACGGCTCCAATTACGCCCCAAGAAGTAACAGGTCACTTCTTTGACATGAGCGTCCATTTACACGCCGTCATTTGACAGCGGCGCGTAAATATATGCCTCGTGTGAACAGACAAACGTCAGCCCATTGCTTTCAATGGGCAGATGTTTGTCAACGCTTTCAAGACGCATTTTTCGGACGTAATTCGGGGCAAAAACGCCCGAATTACGTCCGTAATTAGTGTGTGTGAACATACCCTTATACTGTCTGCTAAGCCCTGTATCTAATCCTCCTACACTGTGCAGTCGCTCAGAAAATGGCAGCACACAGTGTAGGAGGTTTGAAGATTCAAACCCCTCCTTCTCCTGGCACTAGCCAAAGAAGGGAGGGGGGATTGTGTGAGGACACTAGAGAGAGTGTGTCCACCCCAAATTTGCAGCATTAGGCCGGATTCACACAAGCGTGTGCGTTTTGCGCACGCAAAAAACGCGGCGTTTTGCGTGCGCAAAAGGCACTTAGCAGCTCAGTGTGTCATCACCATATGATGCACGGCTGCGTGCTTTTCGCGCAGCCGCCTTCATTATGACACTCCATCTGGATGTTTGTAAACAGAAAAGCACGTCGTGCTTTTCTGTTTTCATTCATCCTTTTCACTGCTGTTGCGCGAATCACGCGCGTCCCACGGAAGTGCTTCCGTGTGGTGCGCGTGATTTTCACGCACCCATTGACTTCAATGTGTGCGTGATGCGCGAAATACGCAGAAAGAACGGACATGTCGTGAGTTTTTCGCAGCGGACTCACGCTGCGTAAAAATCACGCACCTGTCTGCACGGCCCCATAGACTACTATAGGACCATGCGACGGACGTATATCCCGTTCGTCTGAATAAGCCCTTACTCAATGAGGTTGCTTTACCACAGTGACCATGATGCAATTTTGGGAACTGCTCCCTCTAGTGACCAGCACATGCAAATGTTATAAATTAGAATCTAATTTATAATATTTCCTGACTAGTGAAAAAATTAAAACAATGTGTAATCACTTAAATAATATTTAACAAAAAAAAATAATAATAATTTGTAGCGACACTTTCCCTTTAAGGACATGGACTAGTTTGCACGTTCACTTTATGTGGTAATAACTTTGGAATGCTTTTACCTATCCACGCGATTCTCAGACGGTTTTCTCGTGACACATTATACTTTCAGATAGTGGTAAAATTTTGTTGATACATTCAGTATTTTATTGTGAAAAACACCAAAATTTTGCGAAAAACTGCAAAAATTAGCATTTCTCTAAATTTAAATGTATCTGCTTGTAAGACAGATGGTAATACCACACAAAATAAATGCTAATTAACATTTCCCACATGTCTACTTTATGTTTGCATCGTTTTTTGTACATACTTTTATTTGTCTAGGACGTTACAAGGCTTCGAACTTTAGCAGAAGTTTCTCAGATTTTGAAGAAAATTTCAAAAGGCTATTTTTACAGGGACGAGTTCAGTTGTGAAGAGGTTTTGAGGGGCCTATACAATGCAAACCCCCATAAATCACTCCATTTTAAAAACTGAACCCCTCAAAGTATTCAAAACAGCATTTAGAAAGTTTATTAACCCTTTAGGCGTTTCACAAGAATTACAGCAATGTAGGGATGAAATGTACAAATTTCTTTTTTTTTGTTGCAGAAATTCATTTTTAATCCTTGTTTTTTTTATCGGTAACACAGTTTTTCGGTTTTACCAGAAAAACGCAACTCAATATTTATTGCCTGGATTCTGTAGTTTTTAGAAATATCCCACATGTGGCCCTAGTCTGCTAATTCACCGAAACACAGACCTCCGAAGCAAAGGAGGACCTAGTGGATTTTGGAGCCTCCTTTTTATTAGAATATATTTTAGGCACCATGTCAGGTTTGAAGAGGTCTTTTGATGCCAAAACAGTGGAAACACGCCCAAAAAGACACCATTTGGCAAACTACACCCCTTAAGGAATTTATCAAGGGGTATAGTGGCCATTTTGACCCAAAGTTTTTTTTGCTGAATTTAGTGGAATGAAGCCGTGAAAATGAAAATCTACATTTTTTCCAATAAAACAAAGAAAATTTTCTATTTTTACAAGGAATAAAGGATAAAAAGCATCTCAACATTTGAAAAGCAATTTATCCCGATTACGGCAATACCCCATATGTGGTAATAAACTGCTGTTTGGACACACGGCAGAGCTCAGAAAGGAGAGAGAACCATTTTGCTTTTTGAGCTCAAGTTTTGCGGCAATGATTTTCGGGTTCCATGTCGCATTAGCAAAGCCCTTGAGGGACCAAATCAGTGAAAACCCCCCAAAAGTGACCCCATTTGGGAAACTACACCCCTCAAGGAATTTATCGAGGGATATAGTGAGCATTTTGACCCCACATTTTGCTGACTTTATTGGAATTAGGCCGTAAAAATGTAAATCTACATTTTTTCTAATAAAACGTTGAAATTTTTAATTTTTACAAGGTATAAAGGAGAAAAAGCACCCCAACATTTGAAAATCAATTTCTCCCGATTACGGCAATACCCCATAAGTGGTCATAAACTGCTGTTTGGACACGCGGCAGGAGTCAAAAGGGAAGTATCACCATTTGGAGCTCAAATTTAGCTGGAATGGTTTTTGGGTGCCATGTCACATTTGCAAAGTGCCTGCGGGACCTAAACAGTAGGAACTCCACAAAAGTGACCACATTTAGGAAACTACACCCCTTAAGGAATCTATCTAGGGGTATAGTAAGCATTTATACCCCACTGGTCTTTTGCAAAATTTATTGGAATTAGGCCGTAAAAATGAAAATCAACATGTTTTCCACTAAAAAGTTGAATTTTTTTTCATTTTCAGAAGGGATAAAGAGGAAAGAGCACCCCAAAATTTGTAAAGCAATTTCCCCAGAGTACGGAAATAACCCACATGTGGTCATAAACTGCTGTTTGGACACACGGCAGGGCTTAGAAAGGCAGGAGCACTATTTGACATGCACATTTTGCTGGATTGGTTTTTGGGTGCCATGTCGCATTTGCAAAACCCTGAGGTACCAGAGTACAGTGGAAGCCCCCAAGAAGTGACCCAATTTTGGAAACTACACCCCTCAAGGAATTTAACATTTGCCTGGACATAGGCTCAGAAATGAAGAGTAACATGCGCATTTGAGGTCCATTTTGGTGATTTTTATTTTATAGCATTGGCCCACAATTGCAGAGCTCGGAGGCCAAATAGTAAAACAAACCCCCAAGTAGTGATCCCCATTTTGGAATCTACACCCCTTGAGGCATTTTAAGGGTGTAGTGAGCATTTTGCCCCCACAGGTGTTTTTCCATTAGTAATTAATGCGCAGCAGATGGTGCAAAGTAAAATTGCAATTTTCCGCTGATATGCCATTTTAGTGCGCAATATGTTGTGTCCAGTTTGTGCCACCGAAGATACACATCTCGTAAACTGCTAAGCTGGTTCTCCCGGGTATGGCGATGACATATATGTGGACGTAAACTGCTGTTTGGGCACTCTGTAGGGAGGGAGCGCCATTTGGCTTTTGGAACGCAGATTTTGCTTGGTTGTAGTTTTGTTTGGGGTTTTGCTGGTATTTCAGTTTATAATATGTAAGCTGTGCGGAGTACATCAGGGTATACGTAAGCTGTGCGGAGTACATCAGGGTATACGTAAGCTGTGCGGAGTACATCAGGGTATACGTAAGCTGTGCGGAGTACATCAGGGTATACGTAAGCTGTGCGGAGTACATCAGGGTATACGTAAGCTGTGCGGAGTACATCAGGGTATACGTAAACTGTGCGGAGTACATCAGGGTATACGTAAACTGTGCGGAGTACATCAGGGTATACGTAAGCTGTGCGGAGTACATCAGGGTATATGTAAGCTGTGCGGAGTACATCAGGGTATATGTAAGCTCTGCAGAGTACTTCAGGGTATATGTAAGCTGTGTGGAGTACATCAGGGCATAATAAGAGGGTATAATAATGCGGTAAATAAATAATATTTCAGAGATATGTGGCCAGTGTCGCACTGATAAATGATGCCCGATCTTATCCACTTTTGGACACTGCACATTTTGTTTCGCCATATTCTGAGAGCCAGAACTTTTTTTATTTTTCAGTTAAAAAAAGCTGTGTAAGGGCTTGTCTTTTGCGGGAGGGGTTGTAGTTTTTATTGGTACTAGTTTGTTTTGGGGTACATGTGACTTTACGATCACTTTTTATTCCATGTTTTGTGAGGGGTGGTGATAAAAAAAATTGTGATTCTGGCTTTTTTTTTTTTTTGCGATGTTCACCGTGCGGGAAAAAGAATATTATAGTTTGAGTCGTTACGGACGTGGCGATACCAAATATGTGTTCTTTTTTTTATCATTTGCATCTTTTTCCAATAATAAAAGACTTATCATAGGAAAAAAAGGCAGTGTTTATTTTTATTAACTTGAAACTTTTATTCAACTTTTTCTTGTCCCACTAGGGGACTTGAGGTCCTGCACCTCTGATCTTTACTCTACGTAGTGCAATGCATTAGAGCTGTCAGTCATTCACTGACAGCAAGCCTATTAGGTCCCATCTGTGGGCAGGGCCTAATAGGCTATCGTACGTGGTAGACCAGGAGGCCATTATTAGGCCTCCGGTTGCCATAGCAACGATCAGCATCGTCACGATACCATCATGTCGATGACGATCGCTACAAACCACTAAGATGCCGCAATTGCTGCATCTGAGGAGTTAATGGCAGGGATCAGAGTTAGCTCCGTTCCCTGCCGTTACAGTACGGTGTCAGCTGTAACATACAGCTGACACCAGCGGCTGATGTCGCAGGCTCAGCTTCTGAGCCTGCGCCATCTTGAAACTGCAGCCAGACGCCTTTTAGGCCCCGCCTCTGGGCGGGACCTAGCAGTTTTCCATTCTAGGCAGACAGGAGGCCATCGTTAGGCTTCCGGTCTGCCGTAGCAGTCATCGGAAACCCCGCAATTTCATTGCAGGGTTCCGATCTGCTTGTAAACACTGTAGATGCAGCGCTCGGTTTTGAGGGCTGCATTTAAGGGGTTAATCGGTCGGATCGGAGGGTAGCTCTGGTCCTGGGCTTGAAGCCGTGATAGCGTTAAGCTATCACTGCTTTAAAACTGTGTCTGCAGACGCGTCTGCCGATACGGTGCCCTGTTAATGCTGTGACATAATAGTCCGTAAGTTTGTATAAACAGGACAACTCCTGCGACGGACTATTACGTCACATAGTGTTAAGGGGTTAAATCTCCAAGACCATAGAGCTTTAGACCCAGATTAAAATTTGGTTCAATTAAAGCACTCCTCTCTCGGATTCTCTCACGCAACAAAGGCCCTTAGACTGTCCACTATGACTAACTTGATTCAACATTTGTAATATCATATTATACGATCATAAGGGTTCACACGGCAGCGTCCGATACGGCTGAAATTACGGAGCTGTTTTCAGGAGAAAACAGCTCCTGAATTTCAGACGTAATTGCTCGTACTCGCATTTTTCGCCGCGGCAATTACGGACGTAATTGGAGCTGTCTTTCAATGGTGCCAATGAAAAACTGCTCCATTTACGTCTCAAGAAGTGACATGCACTTCTTTGACGCGGGCGTAAAAAAAATGACCGTCGGCACAGTACATCGTAAAACCCATTCAAATGAATGGGCAGATGTTTGCCGACGCTATGGTGCCGCATTTTCGGACGTAATTCGAGGCTAAAACGCCCGAATTACGTCCGTAAATAGGGCGTGTGAACCCAGCCTTACTGTAACCAGCAGCAGAGGCTAAAGTTTATGTTTTTTGATACATTTGTTTGAATGTAATGTTTTACCTTCCCCACGCCTTCCCTTCCTTTCTGCACCCCACCCCTCATCCAACCCCATCCTAACGATTTCTGTTAGTGAAAATCAAAATAAAGAATTTAGAAAAAAAACAAAACTATATACATATGGTATCGCCGTAATTGTATAGACCCCCAGTATAAAGTAAAACTGTGATTTTTAGCGCATAATGAACGCCGTAAGAAATAAAGCATTTAAAACGCTAAAATCAGTTTTTTTGGTCACCTTAGCTCTAAATAAAATGTAATAAAAAGTGATCAAAAAAATGGTACCAATAAAAACTACAGCTCGTCCTGCCAAAAATAAATCCTCACACCGCTCAATCGACCAAAAAAGAAAAAAGTTATGGCTCTCAGAATGTGTTGATCCAAAACATTTTTTTTTTTTTTTAACAAATAGGTATTTCTTTGTCAAAATAGTAAAATATAAAAAAAACAAAAACTATATACATTTGGTATCACCGTAATCGTATTGACCTGCAAAATAAAGTTAAATTGTCGTTTTTTACCGCACGGCGAAGGCGGTAAAAACAAAACCCAAAAAACAATGGAGGAATCAGTTTTTTCCAATTTCACCCCGCAAAGAATTTTATTTTCAGTTTCCCAGTATATTAAATGGTACTAATAGAAACTACAACTCGCTCCGCCAAAAATAAGCCCTCACACCGCTCTATTGATGGAAAAATAAAAAAGTTATGGCATTTGGAAAGCAAAATGGATCAGTCCTGCAAAGGTTAATTCATTTCTATTAAAAAAATCAATTATTACCACATGTGGGGTATGGTCATACTCGGGAGAGATTGCGTTACAAATTTTGGTCGGCTTTTTCTCCTTTGTCGCATGTGAAAATGAAAAAAAAAAAATTAAACATTTTAGTGGACAAAAATGTTGATATTCATTTTCATGGCCTAAATCCACTACGTTCTGCAAAAAACCTGTGTGGTCGAAATGCTAACTATACCCCTAGAAAAATTCCTTGAGGGATGTAGTTTCCTAAACGGAGTCACTTGGGGTGTTTCCACTGTTTTGGTCCCTCCAGGGCATTGCAAACACGACATGGCACTGAAAACCAATCCAGCAAAATCTGTGCTCCAAAATCCAAATGGTGCTCCTTCCCTTCTGAGCCCTGCTGTGGGTCCAAACAGCAGTTCTTTACCACATATGGGGTATTGCCATAAACGGGAGACATTGCTTTACAAACGTTGGTGTGCATTTTCTTCTTTATTCCTTGTAAATATAAAAAATTTCGATGTTTTTTCAGAAAAAGTCGATTTTCATTTTCACAGAACTCCAATAAATAGAGCAAAATACCTGTGGGGTCAAAATGCTAACTTTACACCCCTCAAGTCATTTTATCTAGGAGTAGTTTCCAAAATGGGGTCCCTTTTGGGGAGTTTCCACTGTTTTGGCACTACAAGACCTCTTCAAACCTGACATGGTACCTAAAATATATTCTACAAAAAAGCAGACCTCAAAATCCTGTAGGTGCTCTTTTGCTTCTGAGGCCGGTGTTTCGGTCCATTATCACACTAGGGTCACATGTGGGATATTTATAAAAACTGCAGAATCTGGGCAAAAAATATTGAGTTGCGTTTCTCTGGTAAAACCTTCTGTGTTACAGATTTTTTTTTATTACAAATGAATTTCGGCCCAAAAAAAATGACATTTGTAAATTTCACCTCTACTTTGCTTTATTTCCCGTGAAACGCCTAAAGGGTTAAGAAACTTTCTGAATGCAGTTTTGAATACTTTGAGGGGTGAAATTTTGAAAATGGGGTGATTTATTGGGGGATACTAATATATAAGGCACTCAAACCCACTTCAGAACTGAACTGGCCCCTGTAAAAATAGCGTTTTTAAATTGTTTTACAAGCAAATACATTTCGTTTTTGAGAATTTTCTCTAAATTTTGGTGTTTTGCACTAATAAATATTGAATTTATTGACCAAATTTTTCCACTATCATAAAGTACAATATGTCACAAGAAAACAATCTCAGAATCACTTGGATAGGTAAAAGCATTCCGGAGTTATTACCACATTAAGTGACACGTCACATTGAAAAAAATCGTCTGTGTCCACAAGGCCAAAACAGGCTGCGTCCTAAAGGGGTTAAAACGAAAGCACAACGTCCCGTTTAAAACGGAACGGATGGGGAGTGACAACGGAAACCACACGGACGTGAAGAAGGTGAAGGATGTGTATGAGACCTAAGGCCTCATGCACGTGGCTGTGCCCTAATCAGCCCGCAATTACGGAGTTTTTTTTACGGTTGTGTGCATGGGGCCTAAGGCAGTTTTTTGGGGGCAATGTAAACCAAAATCCTAGAATTTGCTTTGTAAAATCCCCCAGTTTTCAGTTACAGAACGTTTCACTACAGTGGCCACAATTCCATCATGAACATGCAGGCAACTTCTGTCTGTCCAGCGGTGGCGGGTCTGCGGTCGTTTATCGGAACTGGAGGGCCACAAGGACACTGTGGTAGTCCCTCCAGGCTGTATTAAAATGCGGAGGGAACTGATTACACCACTTGAAAAGTGTGACCGCCTATCACTTATTTTCAAGTCCTAAAACCTACCTGTGACCATGTCACAGAACTATATATCGGCCGCATACACGACTACCGTCCCGTACACTGGTTTCGGCTCCCCTCCGCCCCCGTCAGTGACACTCTGCTGTCTCCACCGCCGTCACGGTTCTCACCAATCCTCGGCGGCCAGTGACGTCAGCGTTTCCCGCCCCTCGCCTGCTGACACAGAGGCTCATGTTCCCCCAACTGGCAAACCGTGTGAGGTGAGCGCGCAGCGGCCCGGTGAACGGTGTATGTGGCTGAAGAAAGAAGACCCGGCCGGGGGAACGGTGAGTGGCCGCCTCGTCTTTTCATGGTACCAGAGTCTTCCTTGAGGAGGAAGGATCTCAGTGACCGCTCGCAAGTTACTGGGAGCAGAGCTGCCTCCTCCGCTCCAGGGGTAGGCGGACAGGCCGTGCCGTATATTACCGCACACCCAGAGTGCACCGCGCTACCGGAGCCCTGTCACCTACAGCCTTCTCCTGTATCCTGGCCATCATAGCCCAGTCACCCAGCTACACGTCGCTGCGCTAGTAGGGGGACCATACACACGATACTCCCCGTCATAGACACAGCTTTGGTCGGACCGCACTGGGTTTACGCATGTCAGAAGTAGTCGCTGGGAACCCGGGCTCTCCAAATGTTAGCGGGCAACGGTTCTGTCCACCTGGCACTGGTCCGTTTCTGACCGAAGTGATGACGGGGCGAGAATGGCATGATTCAGTTCTTTGTGCTACCGTGGATGTGTCCATGCTGTCCCTTCTGGGATCTAATGGCAGATATACATGACAGGATGAAGGATATTTAGCTACCTGTGGAACTACAACTGCCTGCTGGCCCTAACGGGCTGTGGATCTTGGGAATTGTAGTCGTAAGCATCTGGAGAGCCACTGCTTGCAGGTCCTGCGGTGGAATATGCCTCAATGTTACAAATCCTATATGTGTGCTAGGATATGGCTTTTTATGTTACTGACAGGATAAGCCGTTTCCTATGTCATCACGTACTTTCCCTTCCTGTTGTGCTGATTTTGACACTCCAGTGCTTCCATTATTTACAATTGGCTGGATCTGCCTACTTCTATGCAGAGAACAGTCCCATAGTGGAAATTCAGGGAATGGTCCCAGTAGCATGAAACAAGTTTTATTGCTCTCATAAGAGAAACACAATAGCAATCTTGCACACATGACACCTTTTAATGGCTAACAAAAAAACAAATGATGTTATAGGGCTATTCAAGCATACAGAATTTTTCACCTATTCACTGGTTAGGTGATAAATGCTAGATCGGTGGGGGTCCAACCACTAGGACCGACCACCAGAACCCCCTGTTTGCCCGCAGCCGCTGGGTGGAACTTGAATGGAGTGGAGGCCGGGTATGTTTCCGTAGACATGGACTGGAGCGGACATGTGCGACCACTGCTCCATTCAGAATCCTTCTCACTGCGATCATGTAGTGATGGGGCCCCCAGCGATCATACAGTTATCACCTATCCTGTGGGTAGGTGATAAATGTTCTTAGTAAGGAAACCCCTTTCAGGGTATGTTCACACGGCTTATTTTCAGGCAGATTTTTGGAGTGGAAAAATCAATGGAAGGCATTTTCAGCCGGTTTTTGACGAGTTTTGCGTAGTGGTTTCCGCTCCATAAAGCTCTTCAAAATACTCAGTGTGAACAGGGCCTTAGCCCTACAGTGTTCCCAAACAACAGTTTACATCTACATATAAGGCATTGTCATACCCGGGAGAACCCGCTTAACAATTTATGGGGTAAGCTTCTTCAGTGGCACAAGCTGGGCACACCATATTGCGCGGTGAATAGGCAGATTAGTGGAAAAATTTCAATTTTCACTTCGCATCATCCACTGTGTATTAATTTCTGAAAAACACCTGTGGGTCTAAATTCTCACTACACCCCTTGTAGGGGTGTTGTTTCTAAAATGGGGTCACTTTTTTTTTTGGGCAATCAAGTGTTTTGCGAATGCAACATGGCATCCACAAACCATTCCAGCTAAATCTACGCTCCAAAAGTCAAATGCCACTCCTTTTCTTCTGAACCCTCCCATATGGGGTGTTACCAAACTCGGGATAAATTGTCTTACAAATGTTTGGGGCTTTTTCTTCTTTATTCCTTGTCAAAATGAAAAATGTTGATCTAAAACGGCATCTTTTTTGGAAAAAAAATAAAAATTTTCATGGCTTAATTCTAATTCAGCAGAAAACCTTTGGGGTCAAAATTCTCACTACACCCCTAGATGATTCCTCAAGGGGTGTAGTTTCCAAAATTGAGTCACTTTTGGGGCGTTTCCAGTAAACTAGTACTAGAGGGGCTCTGCAAATGTGACATGGCGTCCAGCAACCTTTCCAAAATCGAAATGGCGCTCCTTCACTTCTGAGCCATGCCGTGTCTCCCAACAGCAGTTTATAACCACATATGGGTTATTGTTTTACTCGGGAGGAATTGCTTTTCGAATGTTGCGGTGCTTTTTCTCCTTTAGTCCTTGTGGCAATGAACATTTTTGCTAAACATACATTTTCTCCGAAAAAATTTAGATTTTCATTTTCACGGCTACTTCCAATAATTTCTGCAAAACACCTAAGGGGTCAAAATGCTCACTATACCCCTAGATAACTTCCTCAAGGGGTAGAGTTTCCAATATGGGGTCACTTGTGGGGGTTTTCCACTGTTTTGTCCCCTCAGGGGCTTTGCAAATGTGACATGGCCTCCGTAAACCATTCCTGCTAAATTTTTGCTCCAAAATCCAAATGGCGCTCTTTCCCTTCTAAACCCTGCCGTGTGTCCAAACAGCCGTTTATGACCACATGTGGGGTATTGTTTTACTCGGAAGAAATTGCTTTAAGAAGTTTTTAAAATGGGGTGACTTATTGGGGTTTTCTAATATATAAGGCCCTTAAAGAGACTCTGTTACCACATTATAAGTGTCCTTTCTCCTACATAAGGAGATCGGCGCTGTAATGTAGGTGACAGTAATGCTTTTTATTTAAAAAAACGATCTTTTTTCACAACGTTAGGAGCGATTTTGGTTTATGCTAATGAGCTTTCTTAATGCCCAAGTGGGCGTACTTTTACTTTCGACCAAGTGGGCGTTGTACAGAGGAGTGCATGACGCTAAGCAATCGGCATCATGCACTTCTCTCCATTCATTTACACTGCACTAGCGATATAGATATATCGCTATGTGCAGCCTCATATACAAGCCCTAACATTACTACAGTGTCCTGATAATGAATACACATGAAATCCAGCCTGGACGTCATGTGTACTCAGAATCCTGACACTTCTTAATCTTTTTTGTGAGATTCCGGCAAGTGAAACCAAATCTCGCGAGATTACGGAGCTAAACGAGATTTGGTTTCACTTGCCGGAATCTCACAAAAAAGATTCAGAAGTGTCAGTATTCTGAGTACACATGACGTCCAGGCTGGATGGTCATGTGTATTCATTATCAGGACACTGTAGTAACGTTAGGGTTTGTGTATGAGGCTGCACATAGTGATATAACTATATCGCTAGTGCAGTGTAAATGAATGGAGAGGAGTGCATGATGCCGATTGGTTAGCGTCATGCACTCCTCTGTACAACGCCCACTTGGTCGAAAGTAAAAGTACGCCCGCTTGGGCATTAAGAAAGCTCATTAGCATAAACCAAAATCGCTCCTAACGTTGTGAAAAAAGATCGTTTTTTAAAATAAAAAGCATTACGGTCACCTACATTACAGCACCCATCTCCTTATGTAGGAGATAGAGCACTTATAATGTGGTGACAGAGTCTCTTTAAAGCCACTTCACAACCGAACTGGTCCCTGAAAAAATAGCCTTTTGAAATTTTCTTGTAAATATGAAAAATTGCTGCTAAAGTTCCAAGCCTTGTAACGTCCAAGAAAAAGATGTTCAAAAAACGATGCCAATCTAAAGTAGACATATGGGGGATAGTTGGCAACAATTTTGTGTGGTATAACTGCCTGTCTTACAAGCAGATACATTTAAATTTAGAAAAATGCAAATTTTTGCAATTTTTCGCTAAATTTTGGCGTTTATCACAATTAAATACTGAATGTATTGAGCAAATTTTGCCAGTAACATAAAGTCCAATGTGTCCCGAGAATCTCAGAATCGCTTGGATAGGTGAAAGCATTCCGGAGTTATTACCACATAGGGTATGTGCACACGATAGCTGCCTTTTACGTCTGAAATTACAGACTGTTTTCAGGAGGAAACGGCTCCGTCGTTTCAGACGAAATTGCTCCTCCTCGCATTATAGAGGCGTCTTTGACAGCCGTAAATTTGAGCTGTTCTTCATTGAATTCAATGAAAAATGGCTCAAATTACGCCCCAAGAAGTGTCCTGCACTTCTTTGACGATGCAGTCATTTTACGCGTCGTCGTTTGACAGCTTTCAAACGACGATGCGTAAATGACAGGTCGTCTGCACAGTACGTCGGCAAACCCATTCAAATGAATGGGCAGATGTTTGCCGAAGTATTGTAGCCGTATTTTCAGGCGTAAATCGAGGCATAATACGCCTCGTTTACGCCTGAAAATAGGTAGTGTGAACCCAGCCATAAAGTGAAACATGTCAGATTTGAAAAATGAGGCTCTGTCACGAAGGTTAAAAGTGGCCAAAGAGGGAAGGGGTTAAATACCATTCCAACGTAAAGTAGGCATATGGAAAATGTTAACTAGTAACTATTGTGTGTGGTATCTGTCCTACAAGCAAACACTTAATTTCAGAAATATTAAAATTGTTTTCTCATGGGAAAAATCTCAGAATCGCTTTGATAAGTAAAAGCAATGCAAAGTTATAACCACATAAAATGACACGTCAGATTGGAAAATTTAGGCTGTAACGGCCACAGTCGCAGACTGCAGACCCCTCTCATCCTGCCGATGTCTTCCCGGAGATGCCAACACATGCGGCCGTCCTGTCCTTGCCAGTAACATCAAGTCCCATGTGTCACGAGAAAACAATCCCAGAATCGATTGAATAGGTAAAGGCATTCAAAAGTTATTACCACATAAAGTGAAACATGTCGGATTTGAAAAATAAGGCTCTGTCAGGAAGGTCAAAAGTGGCCAAAGCGAGACAATCTGGTAATTACCTAAAGCTGTCTGTACACAAGATAGATGTCAGTCAAACAGTTGCCCCTAGAAGCACCCTACATGTGGCCCTAATCTTTTGCCTGGACATTTGACAGGGCTCAGGAGTGAAAGAGTACCATGTAAAATTGAGGCCTAATTTGGCGATTTACAAAGTATTTGATCACAATTGCAGAGGCTCTGATGTGAAATAATAAAATAAACCCCTGACAAGTGACCCCATTTTGGAAACTACACCCCTCAAAGCATTTATTAAGAGGTGTAGTGAGCATCTTCACACCACAGGTCTCTTCCATAAATGATTGCGCTGTGGATGGTGCAAAGTAAAATTAAAATTTTTCCCTAGATATGCTATTTCCTGACTTATGGAAGCCTTAACTAATTTTATTTGTTGATCGACTTAGTGGTATGAAGGCTGTTTTTTTGTGCGACGAGCTGTAGTTATTATTGGTGCCATTTTGGGGTACATGCGACTTTTTGATCACTTTTTATCCTATTTTTGGGAGGCAAATAGGAGCGTTCACCATGCGGTATAACCTACATGTTAACTTTATTCTGCGGTTCAGTACGATTCCGGTGATACCTAATTTATAGCACTTTTTTATATTTGACAACGTTTTGCACAATAAAATTACTTTTGTAAAAAGAATGTATTTTTTCTGTCGCCAAGTTGTGAGAGCCATAACGTTTTAAATTTTTAGTCGACGGAGCTGGATGAGGGCTTGTTTTTTGCGAGACGAGCTATAGTTTTTATAGGTACCATTTTTGCATACATGCAACTTTTTGATCACTTTTTATTCCAATATTTGTAGGGCAAAGTGACCAAAAAACAGAAATTCTGGTATAGTTATTTACGTTTTTGTTTACGCCATTCACCGCGTGAAATAAATAACATAATATTTTTATAGTTCAGGCGGTTAAGGACGCGGCGATACCAAATATGTATGGTTTATTTTATTTTTTCAATAATAAAGGACTTGATAAGGGAACAGGGCTATTGTGTTTTATTTTATTACTTGAAACTTTTATGTTTTAAAACGTATTTATTTTTTTTTTTGACTCCCAGCGGGACCTAATCAGCTTCCGTAATGGCAGAGTAGGAGGCCATTGTTAGGTCTCCTGTTGCCATAGCAGCATCGGCAGCCCTGATTGCATGGCAGGGCTGGCGATCTGCTAGCAACCTCTAAGGTGCAGCGATCGCTGCATCGAAGGGGTTAATGGCAGGGATCGGAGCTAGCTCCGGTTCCTGCCATTACAGGGGGTTGACAGCTGACATCCACTGCTGATGATGCCGGCTGATCAGATCCACTCACTAATGACGCACTTTTCAGCAGTGTAAATATACTCCTCTTAGCATTTTTAAGGGGTATTTTTAGCCAAGGAGGAGTATATAATTTGTGGTAATGCAATTTAATAGTAAATAGACTGAAAGACATTTAGTGCAACCTATGTTAATGCTGCGGTAGATCAGTCTGACCACAGCGTTTGCACTACACTGTAAACTGAACGCAGTTTTTACAGTAGAAGTTTTATTTATACAGTGAATGTACATACACACTACACATATATATTTCTCTATACACGATATATATATATATATATATATATATATATCTATGTCACTAAACATGACCACAACAAGGGTGTCTAAGGCGGGATTCACACCCGGCTGCATTAGGAATAATAGACCCCTAATGGGGCTATTCACACGACCGATTTTTTGACGGCCGGGAAAACCGGCGGTCAAAAAATGGGACATGCCCTATTTTCGGCCGGGTAATACACGGCCATCACCGGAATGTGTCCCGAGTGATGGCCGGGTCTACCGTCGCTCGCGCACTCTCTCTCCTCCTCCTCACAGTGCAGAGTGCATGTGAGGAGGAGGAGGGTCTTTTTTTGCTCCCTGTAGGAGTCGGAATCCCCAATCCCCGGCCGGGGATTGGGGATTCCGCTACAGGAGAAGTGAGTGACTACACTGTCCAGATATGGACACAGCGAAGTCACTCACTTCTGCAGCGGAATCCCCGACTCTATGGCCGGGGATGCCGCTACAGTAGAAGGGCGTGACTACACTGTCCATATATGGACACCGCGAAGTCACGCACTTCTGCAGCGGAATCCCCGACTCTATGGCCGGGGATTCCGCTACAGGAGAAGTGAGTGACTACAATGTCCATATATGGACACCGCGAAGTCGCGCACTTCTGCAGCGGAATCCCTGACTCTATGGCCGTGGATGCCGCTACAGGAGAAGTGCGTGACTACACTGTCCATATATGGACACCGCGAAGTCACGCAGTTCTGCAGCGGAATCCCCGACTCTATGGCCAGGGATGCTGCTACAGGAGAAGTGAGTGACTACACTGTCCATATATGGACACAGCGATGTCAGTCACTTCTGCAGCGGAATCCCCGACTCTATGGCCGGGGATTCCGCTACAGGAGAAGTGCGTGACTACACTGTCCATATATGGACACAGCGAAGTCACGCACTTCTGCAGCGGAATCCCCGACTCTATGGCCGTGGATGCCGCTACAGGAGAAGTGAGTGACTACACTGTCCATATATAGACACAGTGACGTCACTCACTTCTGAAGCTGAATTCCCGACCTGTGGCAGGGAATTCCTCTTCAGGAGAAGTCAGTGACTTCTCCTGGAAGGGGGGGGGGGAATGGGTGCAACTTACAGGGGGCTGGGTGGCATCACCTACAGGGGGCTGGGTGGCATCACCTACAGGGGGCTGGGTGGCATCACCTACAGGGGGCTGGGTGGCATCGCCTAGAGGGGGCTGGGTGGCATCGCCTAGAGGGGGCTGGGTGGCATCGCCTAGAGGGGGCTGGGTGGCATCGCCTAGAGGGGGCTGTGTGGCATCGCCTAGAGGGGGCTGTGTGGCATCGCCTGCAGGGGGCTGTGTGGCATCGCCTGCAGGGGGCTGTGTGGCATCGCCTGCAGGGGGCTGTGTGGCATCGCCTGCAGGGGGCTGTGTGGCATCGCCTGCAGGGGGCTGGGTGGCATCGCCTGCAGGGGGCTGGGTGGCATCGCCTGCAGGGGGCTGGGTGGCATTACTTACCAGGAGGGCTGTGGCATTATCTACAAAGGGCTGTGTGTGGCAACAAATTTAAATTAAATTCATCCGATTTTTATAACGGACAGGGAAAAAAACGGATGCAAATCAGGTCCGATGCAAAAACAGCCGATTTTCCCTGCCGACACTCGGACCCTGTCGTGTGAATGAGGCCTAAAGATGATAGAGGGCATTGTATAACTACATTAGGGGCACTTAATTATCACCACAAGCCTGGAGGGACGACTCCCCTCATACACTACAAGTCCCAGTTAGTAGCCACAAATCTTCTTATCCCTGAGGGGGCCACATTAAGGCCTCATTCACACGACAGGGTCCGAGTGTCGGACGGGAAAATCGGCCGTTTTTGGCCGATTTTCCCGGCCGGTTTGCATCCGGTTTCCATCCGTACCGATTCCGTTCCGGGCCGAGTTGCCATTTTTACCGGCCGATTTGGACCCGATTTGCATCCGTTTTTTTTTCCCTGTCCGTTTTAAAATCGGATGAATTTCATTTAAATTTGTTGCCACACACAGCCCTTTGTAGGTAATGCCACCCAGCCCCCCTGGTAGGTAATGCCACTCTGCCCTGTGAGGAGGAGAGAGAGAGCGTGCGCGAGCGACGGTAGACCCAGCCATCACTCGGGACACATTCCGGTGATGGCCGTGTATTACCCGGTCCCATAGACTTCTATGGGGGCCGGGTACCCGGCCGAAAATAGGGCATGTCCCATTTTTTGACGGCCGGTTTTCCCGGCCGTCAAAAAATCGGTCGTGTGAATAGCCACATTAGGGGTCTATTGTTCCTAATGCAGCCGGGTGCCGGCCGATTTATGAACGGCCGGCACCCGGCCGGGAAACCCTGTCGTGTGAATTCCGCCTTACTTTCCTGACCTCAGGGCTCCGGTCACAGCACCTATCAAACTGGAGGAAAACTTAGGGGTCTCAGTCTACCTACATCATAGGAGCCACAACTGTTATCATAGTATGGACCCCAATATGTATCCTGTCATGCTAGGTGCACATCAGGGGCCACACACCGGTTTTATTCTGGCATACTGGAGAGCATCTCAGGGGCCACAGACTGAGAACATCCACACGTTAGCGACCACCACTCCAACTGCCCCATTACAAATAAATCTATCTCTCTAATCTTTAGCCTTTTAATACTAGTCTCATTTGTCTGCCTTCGGTACCGGATTGTTTGCTTTTCTAAATACACTTGGCGACTCATCATAATAAAATCACATGTTGTCTTGCGTAAAGGGGCTATGAATAACTTTCACAGAGGCTTGACTAAAATGAATACTGTGATGCTTCTCCACCTCTATTCCCATTTGTTGTGAAGTTCCTTCCACATCTACGTTGATGCTTTCCATAATTTTCTGCTCTGGACTAATGAAAATTTTGGCTTTTATCGCTGATTATATGGCCATAAAACAATGAATATGGGAAAGGCCTTAGGGTATGTGCATACAAAAAACGTCTGAAAATACAGAGCGGTTTTCAGAGAAAACAGCCTCTGATTTTCGGGCGTTTTTGAAGCTTCTTTTAATTTGGAGCTTCTTTTGAGGCTTCTTTTCAGGCTTTTTTGAGGCCTTTTTTCATAGGTTATGTGCACACGATGAGAGGCTTTTACGTCTGAAAAGACAGACTGTTTTCAGGAGAAAACAGCTGCCTCGTTTCAGACGTAAATGCTGCTCCTCGTATTATGCGAGGCGTCTGTGACGCTCGTAAATCTTGAGCTGCTCTTCATTGACTTCAATGAAGAACGGCTCAAATTACGTTGCAAAGAAGTGCCCTGCACTTCTTTGCCGAGGCAGTCAACTTACGCGTCGTCGTTTGACAGCTGTCAAACGACGAAGCGTAAATAACAGGTCGTCTGCACAGTACGTTGGCAAACCCATTCAAATGAATGGGCAGATGTTTGCCGACATATTGTAGCCCTATTTTCAGGCGTAAATCGAGGCATAATACGCCTCGTTTACGCCTGAAAATAGGTCGTGTGAACCCAGCCATAGTGTTCAATGGAAAATCAGCTCCAAAAAATGCCTCAAGAAGTGATATGCACATGCACGTCTATTTACGCTCCGTTTTTTAAAACAGCGGCGTAAAAAGACGCCCTGTATGAACTAAATGCTGTTTTTCCCATTGATTTCAATGGGCAGATGTTTGTAGGCGTTCAGGCATTTTCGAGGCGTAAATGCCCCGAAATACGCCTGAAAACACGGCGTGTGAACATACCCTTAGGGTGCGTTCACATATATCAGTTGTATCAGCATCAGTTTTTTGTCTCTCGAGTGATTACAACTGATGCAAAAACTGATGCAAAAATGTATCAGTTGCCATCAGGCTTTTTCACGATTTTTACTACAAAACCATCAGTTGTCATCAGTTTTTACCATCCGTTTTTAACATCAGTTTTTACCACAATGGTACACCAAAAAGGTGGTCTAGGCTCATAAAATTGGCACATTTTCAAAGAGTGGTGGATAGTTTGTGATTGGATACATGATAGATTAGATACTTGTTGTCTACCATGTCGGGGCTCTCCTCCTCTGCTCCGGCCTTGGCGCTACACTGAAGTCTGACACACACATTGTAATGTCATGTGTGTCATATTCAGCGCAGCGCCAAGGCCGGCGCCAAGAGAGAGCGAGAGAGCCCAGAAGGCAGCTGCTGTCCACTGACCTTAGATCAAATCTTCGAAGCAACCATGGGAGCCTGAAAAGACGCCAAACACTAGCCATAACTTCAGTGAGTAGATAGTTTTTGGCACCTTTACAGCTACCCAACACCACCCTGCATCTCCTACCCACACACACCACGCAGGGATTCACGCAAAAGGGTTCGGGTGTCGGCTGTTAAAAACAGCCATTTAGGTCCGTTTTTGACGGCCGTTTTGCACCCGTTCCGTGTTTTGTGTTTTTGACAAATTTTTAAAAACAGATGAATTTCATGTGTAGGTAATGAAACGGTGCCCTCTGTAGATAATGCCGCAGTGCCCTCTGTATATAGTGCCACGCCCCCCCTGGAGATAATGCGACGGTTCCCTCTGTAGATAGTGCCACACCCCCTGTAGATAATACTGCAGTGCCCTTTGTTGATCTTGCCGCCCGCCCTGTATATAGTGCCACACACCCCCTGTAGATAATACAGCAGTGCCCTTTGTTGATAGTACTGCACCCCCCCTTGTATATAGTGCTACACACGCCCCTGTACATAATGCCGCAGTGCCCTCTGTATATAATGCCACAGTACCCCCTTGTAGGTAGCGCCCCACAGCCCCCTTGTAGGTAGCTTCACACAGACTCCTTGTTGGTAGCACCCCCCCCCCTTTCCTGCTGATAGCGCCACTCTAGCTCCCTTAAGGAGCGAAATCCCCCTTTGGCCGGGGATTCCGCTTCTGGAGTTCTCCGCTTGATGTCTCTGTTCATATATGGACAGTGACATCAGGGGCAACTCGGGAAGTGGCTTCCGCGTACACAGCGTTGCCGATACTGTGACCGTGGATTCCACTCCAGGAGAAGCCCCTGTCGTCTGTGTCCATTTATGGACCGTGACGTCACTGGCTTATCTTGGAGTGGAATCCCCAGTCACAGGGTCCGCAACGCTGTGTACGGGTATTCCGCTTCAGGAGTTGCTCCTGAGGTCAATGTCCATATATGGAGAGAGACATGAAGCGGAGCGCTCTTCAGGGAGCTACAGTGGCGCAAGTAGGTGGCGCAAGAGATCCCTCCCTGCTCTGCTATAGCATCGTCACTACCGCTGTAGCATCGGCTGCTAGTTGTGCCGCCACCCATCGGGGGGTCCCGTCCCTCATCCTGACAGGCGCCCTCATGCCTGTTGTCACCGCCAGCAGACACTGAGTGAAGAAGCGGTCGGGCGGAAAGGTGACTTCTGAAACGCCAGGCACGGGCGCTTCTGAAACAAGCAGGGGAAGGGAGCCAGCACAGCGCCCCCTTCCACTTGCTGGGGTGATGCGCCATATGCAATGGCACCGGTCGCACACCCTTAATGCCGGACCTGAGTGGGAGGGTAGTCGTCAGGGTCTCCGCCTGGAGCGGAATCCCCGGCAATGCTATGACCGGGGATTCCGCTCCTAGCTCACATTCACCTTTCTGCCGGGTGCTGCCGGAAGGTGGATGCGGCAGCACTTGGCGTTCATTCGGCCACAATTAAATTAGATCAGACACGGCGCCGGACCTCCCTGGGAAACGGAACCAAAAACGCTGCAGGTAACTTTTTTAGATCCGGCTCTGAGGGAGGTCCGGTGCCGTACGGCGCCACAACTGATGTCCCCTGTGCCAGAACAGATCCCATAAAAAGCTATGGGATCTGTTTTAGCATCAGTTTGCCTCCGGCTTTTCTTCAACACGCCGGAGGTAAACTGAAGCGGACGCCGGACATATGTGAACGGCCCCTTAGTAAGTTAAAAATATTCACTTCAAGGGCACATTCACATGCTGCGGCAAATCTGTGGCGTAATACAGTTCCTGCAAAGTGAATGAGATTTCAAGTAATCTCATCTAGATGTCGCATCATTTTTTTAATAAGATTTTATTTTTATTTTTGTTTCAATTTAACAAATTAATAATTAACATCCATAATGATATTGCATAAATACATCATTTATACCCTCCTATCCCCAACCAAAAACCCAATAAACACCCTATTTTGCCCTTCCGCCATCTTCCCTCTCCCCTCCTTTCCTCTCCTCATCTACCTATTTCTAGAAAAGGGATAATAGAACTCCTCCCGCTCCTATATCTTGGTTAATATACCATTCTAAGTGACACTGTATAGGTAAATTAGCAAAACTAGAGACCTCTACACAATCGCAATACCGCCCCATTCAGCTATTGATTATATCACAACAAAAATGTAATCACATCTTCCCTAACCTACCTTGGAGTTACGATACAATTATGGGAGGAGAAATACATCACTGTTAGGGCTTATTCAGACGAACGTGTAATACGTCCGTGCAATACGCGTGATTTTCACGCGCCTCGGACGGACCTATGCTAGTCTATGGGGCAGTGCAGACAGTCCGTGATTTTTGGGCAGCGTGAGTCCGCTGCGTGAAACGCACGACATGTCCTATATTTGTGCGTTTTTCGCGCATCAAGCACCCATTGAAGTCAATGGGTGCGTGAAAATCACGCGCCCCACACGGAAGCACTTCTGTGGGACGCGCGTGATTCGCGCAACAGCAGTAAAAAGTATGATTGAAAACAGAAAAGCACCACGTGCTTATCTGTTTACAAACATACAAACAGAGTGTCATAATGATGGCGGCTGCGCGTAAATCACGCAGCCGCGCATCATATGGTGATGACACACGGAGCTGTTAAGTGCCTTTTGCGCATGCAAAACGCCGCGTTTTTTGCACGCGCAAAACGCACACGCTCGTGTGAATCCAGCCTTAGGGTATGTTCACATAAACGGCTGAAAAATTTAAAGCAGAACACCTACAAACATTTGCCCATTGATTTCAATGGGAAATACAGCTTTCTGTTCCGACGGGGCATTATTTTACGCCTCCTTTTCAAATAACGGCGCGCTAAAAGTGCATGTCACTTCTTGAGCCGTTTTTGGAGCAGTTTTTCATTGACTCAATAGAAAAACAGCTTCAAAAACGGATGTACAAAACGCCTTAATAAACTGCTGAGAATCAGGGGCTGTTTTCCCTTGAAAACCGCTCTGTATTTTTAGACTTTTTTTGTTAAGCGTGTGAACATCAAGCGTTTTTTCTCATTGACCGCCTAAAGAGACCCCAACACCTCCGCATCGAAATCGCAATGGAGAAAAGGGAGAGAGAAAAAAAATAAATAACAAATGCCCACCTCACTCGATACACAAGATCTCCTCAAATCTCCCAATATGGCCGGTTTTACTATTCTTAAGTATCTCATACTACTTTATTTTTTTCAAGAGGTTCCTCAACCCTCGGTTTGGGGGTGAGGCAGCTCCCCATTTCCTGGTAATAAGTACCCTGGCCGTATGCAACAATCTAGTAATAACAACTATTTGTCCCTTATTATATTTACCTTCCATCTCTTTTGTGCAATTAAGAATTGCTAGAATCAGGGATTTAGGAATGTCTCTGCCTACTAGGGTTGTCACGATACCAGAATTTGCACTTCGATACCCATACTTTGTGTAGTACTTCGATTTCGATACCAAAATTATACTTTGCCAACAGTAATAAAAATAAGTTCTTCCATTTTATGATGTGAGGCACGAGGTGTGATGAATTTTGAATGTGCCTCACATTAATAGTAAATAACCCCATCATGTTTCTCAGTCATAATGGGTTAAATGTGTAAGGGTTAATTACTATTAATATGAGGCACATGGTGGTTAAATTAATCAAACCTCGTGCCTCACAATAAGGGCTTATTTACACGAGCGTGGTAAACGTCCGTGAGGCGGCCGTTGAAACAGCGGCCGTGCCACGGACCTATGTAATTCAATGTGGCCTTTCACACAGCCGTTGTTTCAACGGACCGTGTGAATAGTCCGTGCGAAAATAGGACATTCTTTTCACGCATCACACATCCCTCCACAGCGCTCGTGTAAATAAGACCTAAGTGAAAGAAAGCCGTTTTTTTTTTTTTTTACAGTGTACACCTCATAAATGACGCAAAAAAAATTGTTGTGCAGGTTATTACGACCGCGTCAATACCAAATGTTTATATTTTATGTATTGAGACTTATTTTAATGTTTATTGTAAAAAAGGTGTATGTGTATTTTTTTTAATTTAACGTCACTTTATGTTTTTACTTTATTTTTAATGTACTGGCATATATCTATATACAGATAGGTACAGTGAAGGAAATAAGTATTTGATCCCTTGCTGATTTTGTAAGTTTGCCCACTGTCAAAGACATGAACAGTCTAGAATTTTTAGGGCTAGGTTAATTTTACCAGTGAGAGATAGATTATCTAAAAAAAAACAAACTGAAAATCACATAGTCAAAATTATATATATTTATTTGCATTGTGCACAGAGAAATAAGTATTTGATCCCTTTGGCAAACAAGACTTAATACTTGGTGGCAAAACCCTTGTTGGCAAGCACAGCAGTCAGACGTTTTTTGTAGTTGATGATGAGGTTTGTACACGTTAGATGGAATTTTGGCCCACTCCTCTTTGCAGATCATCTGTAAATCATTAAGATTTCGAGGCTGTCGCTTGGCAACTCTGATCTTCAGCTCCCTCCATAAGTTTTCGATGGGATTAAGGTCTGAAGACTGGCTAGGCCACTCCATGACCTTAATGTGCTTCTTTTTGAGCCACTCCTTTGTTGCCTTGGCTGTATGTTTTGGGTCATTGTCGTGCTGGAAGACCCAGCCACGAGCCATTTTTAATGTCCTGGTGGAGGGAAGGAGGTTGTCGCTCAGGA
Source organism: Rhinoderma darwinii (assembly GCF_050947455.1). Classification (NCBI taxonomy): domain Eukaryota; kingdom Metazoa; phylum Chordata; class Amphibia; order Anura; family Rhinodermatidae; genus Rhinoderma; species Rhinoderma darwinii. The sequence continues at coordinate 478,508,986 of NC_134687.1, forward strand.
CTTGATGGTACATGGCTCCATCCATTCTCCCATTGATGCGGTGAAGTAGTCATGTGCCCTTAGCAGAGAAACACCCCCAAAACATAATGTTTCCACCTCCATGCTTGACAGTGGGGACGGTGTTCTTTGGGTCATAGGCAGCATTTCTCTTCCTCCAAACACGGCGAGTTGAGTTAATGCCAAAGAGCTCAATTTTAGTCTCATCTGACCACAGCACCTTCTCCCAATCACTCTCAGAATCATCCAGATGTTCATTTGCAAACTTCAGACGGGTCTGTACATGTGCCTTCTTGAGCAGGGGGACCTTGCGGGCACTGCAGGATTTTAATCCATTACGGCGTAATGTGTTACCAATGGTTTTCTTGGTGACTGTGGTCCCAGCTGCCTTGAGATCATTAACAAGTTCCCCCCCGTGTAGTTTTCGGCTGAGCTCTCACCTTCCTCAGGATCAAGGATACCCCACGAGGTGAGATTTTGCATGGGGCCCCAGATCGATGTTGATTGACAGTCATTTTGTATGTCTTGCATTTTCTTACTATTGCACCAACAGTTGTCTCCTTCTCACCCAGCGTCTTACTTATGGTTTTGTAGCCCATTCCAGCCTTGTGCAGGTCTATGATCTTGTCCCTGACATCCTTAGAAAGCTCTTTGGTCTTGCCCATGTTGTAGAGGTTAGAGTCAGACTGATTAATTGAGTCTGTGGACAGGAGTCTTTTATACAGGTGACCATTTAAGGCTTTATTCAGACGAACGTGAATTACGTCCGTGCAATGCGCGTGATTTGCACGCGCGTTGCACGGACCTATATTAGTCTATGGGGCCATGCAGACATGTCCGTGATTTTTATTTGGTGTAAGTCCGCTGAAAAAAAGTCACCACATGTCCGTTCTTTGGGCGTTTTTAGCGCATCAGGCACCTATTGAAGTCAATGGGTGCGTGAAAACCACGCATGTTGCACGGAAGCACTTCCGTGCCAACCGCGTGATTCGCGCAACAGCTGTCAAAAGGATGAATGAAAACAGAAAAGCACCACGTGCTTTTCTGTTTACAAACATCCAAATGGAGTGTCATAATGATGCCGGCTGCGCGAAAAGCACGTAGCCGCGCATCATATGCTGCTGCCCCACGGAGCTGTTAAGTGGCTTTTGCGCATGCAAAACGCCGCGTTTTTGCGTGCGCAAAAACGCTACGCTCGTGTGAATGAGGCCTTAGACAGCTGTCTTTAATGCAGGCACCAAGTTGATTTGGAGCGTGTAACTGGTCTGGAGGAGGCTGAACTCTTAATGGTTGGTAGGGGATCAAATACTTATTTCTCTGTGCACAATGCAAATAAATATATATAATTTTGACTATGTGATTTTCTGTTTTTTATTTTTTATTTTTATTTTTTTATATAATCTATCTCTCACTGGTAAAATTAACCTAGCCTAAAAATTCTAGACTGTTCATGACTTTGACAGTGTGCAAACTTACAAAATCAGCAAGGGATCAAATACTTATTTCCTTCACTGTATGTCCTAACAACTGCCTGTGTACTAAGTGTGCCCTAACAGGAAATATCCTAACACAGCCCTGGGGTCCTTCAATGGACCCTGGGCTGTCTGCCCATATATGGTATGTCCCTCAATCGCATCACAGGGATTTCCTGTAACGCGATCCAAGGGGCATCCCCCTTCTCATTTTCCCCTTGAATGCTGTGGTCAGCTTTGATCGCAGCATGCAGGGAAATAGCGGCGGAGATGAGAGGTTTCTCTCATCTTCGCCGTTAGAGCGGGGCTGCGGCTGTGTAATACAGCCATTGCCCCGCTCCTGCACTAATGAGCGCAGGCACTGAAGACAGAACAACGGGGTGCTTTGCAGTGCGCCCGTCATGTTCTGTCTTCATTGCCGGCAATTATTAGTGCAGTGCTGGCCACATCACATCATGCTGACAGAGCGCACACTTGTCTGGACTCAGGAGCGTGGCAATGGCTGTATTACACAGCCGCAGCCTGCACTCATACATTCATGTGTTACAATGCTAAGCTGTGCGGCCACACACCGTTATTTCATGTACTTCCATACTAAGCTATCGAAACGTTTGAGGGTGCGCGGTATCGAAACAGTATTGAAGTTTCGCTGCATCGTCCATCCCTACTCCCTACATACATTTCGATATCTTCAGATGTTTACACAATATTTTGATGTACAGATGTGTCCATATAACATGGATAAAGTCAGCCATTGGATTGGCATCTAGGACAGTTAGAGCTGTTGTAAGTGTCAAATTTACATAAAAGAGCAGGAGGATAATAGTCTATGCAAGATGTTGATTTGTATAAATTGATTGTTTCCGCTGACCGACAAATTTACCCACCAATCATTATCGATTAGAACTAAGGCTGGGTTCACACGACCATGTTACGTCCGTAAAGGACGGAACGTATTTCGGCCGCAAGTCCCGTACTGAACACAGTGCAGGGAGCCGGGCTCCTAGCATCATAGTTATGTACTATGCTAGGAGTCCCTGCCTCGCTGCAGGACAACTGTCCCGTACTGTAATCATGTTTTCAGTACGGGACAGTAGTTGCACGGAGAGGCAGGGACTCCTAGCATTGTACATAACTATGATTCTAGGAGCCCGGCTCCCTGCAGTGTGTTCGGTCCGGGACTTGCGGCCGAAATACGTTCCGTCCTTTACGGACGTAACATGGTCGTGTGAACCCAGCCTAAGTCTCCAGTCCATTTTAATTGGCTTGGGGGCAGAATACGTCCAGTAAGTACACCGTTTATAGTTTTATATAGTGACGAAACACCCTTTTTACCTAAAGTATTATACATAAGCCTATTGATCCCACTGTGACTTTTGCACAACAAATTTTTCTTTGTTTGTAGTTTTACTAACTGCGTGCCGTATTTGAATACATAAATATCGAGAAATGTTGGGGTGTGTTTCATCAGTTTCATGTACTATTTTGGAAAAATATGTCCTAGAAATGACGCATTTGTGAAAAAAATTTAAATGTTATTCTTGAGGGGTGTAGTTTCCAAAATGGGGTCACTTTTGGGGGTTTCTACTGTTTTGGACCCTCCAGTGCTTTGCAAACGCGACATGGCACCGAAAACCAGTCCAGCAAAATCTGCGCTCCAAAATCCAAATGTCGCTCCTTCCCTTCTGAGCCCTGCTGTGGGTCTAAACAGCCATTTATTACCACATATGGGGTATTGCCGTAATCAGGAGAAATTGCTTTACAAACGTTGGGGTGCTTTTTCTCCTTTATTTCTTGTAAAAATTAGAAACCTCGATGTTTCTTCAGAAAAAAAGTATATATTTATCTTCACAGACTAATTCCATTAAATTTAGCAAAAAAACTGTTGGATCAAAATGCTAACTATACCCATAGATAAATTCCTTGAGAGGTGTAGTTTCCAAAATGGGGTCACTTTTGGGGGGTTTCCACTGTTTTGGCACCACAAGACCTCTTCAAACTGGACATGGTGCCTAAAATATATTCTACAAATGGAGGCCCCAAAATCCCCTAGGTGCTCCTTTGCTTCTGAGGCCGGTGCTTCAGTCCATTACCGCACTAGGGCCACATGTGGGATATTTCTAAAAACTGCAGAATCTGGGCAATAAATATTGAGTTGCGCTTCTTGGGTAAAACCTTCTGTGTTGCAGGAAAAAATGTATTGCAAATGAATTTTGGCAAAAAATATGAAATTTGTAAATTTCACCTCTACTTTTGTTTTAATTTGCTCAGAAAGGGTTAAAACACTTTCTGAATGCTGTTTTGAATACTTTGAGGGGTGCAGTTTTTAAAATGTGGTGATTTATGGGGACTTTCTAATATTGAAGGCCCTCAAAGCCACTTCAGACCTGAACTGGTCCCTGAAAAAAATGGCCTTTTGAAATTTTCGTGAAAATGTGAGAAATTGCTGTGAAAGTTCTGTCTTGTAACGTCCTAGAAAAATAAAAGCACGTTCAAAAGACGATGCAAACATAAAGTAGACATATGGGATATGTGAAATAGTAGCTATTTTGTGTGGTATTACTATCTGTTTTACAAGCGGATACATTTAAATTTATAAAAATGCAAATTTTTGCACATTTTCACAAAATCTTGGTGTTTTTCACAAATAAATATTGAATTTATCGACAAAATTTTTTCACTAACATAAAGTACAATATGCCACGAGAAAACAGTCTCAGAATCGCTTGGATAGGTAAAAGCATTCCAGAGTTATTACCACATAAAGTGACACATGTCAGATTTTTAAAAAAATGGTGCTGAAGGCCAAAATGAGCTTGGTCCTGAAGGGGTTAAACGTTGCAGATTTGGTCAGGATTTTGCATCCGTTTGAAGCCAAAATCAGAAGTGGATGCATGAAAAGAAGTATTGATCTTTACATTATATTTCCCCTTTGTTTAGAATCCACTCCTAGCTTGGGCTTAGAAATATTTATGAAAAAAACTGAGCAAATCCTGCAATGTGTGAATCAGGCCTTACTGAAATACTTCCCATATAAATTTCATTTTAAATTTTTTTTTAATTTGAAAACAATATTTTTATTGTGCTATTAATGTTCTTCCACCAACAGGTTAGTATCTTTCTTCTTACAGCACTGACATTGCACAAGTTTACATACCCAGAGTGCTTCCAAGATAATATTTTGCTCTGCTCCGGAATGCAGACATCTACACTAGAGTTTCATATTGCTGAGTTTTCTGTCTGAATTATTTTCCCAAGGGTGAGGCACAATGATCGAGACTGGTGGAACATGTATTCATTACGTTTTATTGCTGGCTGGACGCCTATTTTAGCGTCGTATGGTAGAACAACTTGAAAGTTTTGTTTTTGTTATCTGTAGCTGAGCTAATCTGGTACTCCCTAATAAAATCCAGCTGTGCCAGCTCAGCAGGAGCCACCTGGGCCTACGGCACTGTGTCACCTATTTCAATTCTCTTGTTTACTTGTGTTCTCGGTTTTACATTACTGTAATGCATGCTTTTTAGTGATCTAGAGCTTAGTGATAAAGGGGTATATTATATCCTCAAAATCCCTGGAGGTGTGATTAAAGAAAATAACTCGTAAAGCCTCTGTCGTTCAAGCGTATTTTTCATCAATATTATGAGCAGACAAAAAGAAGGGTGACAAAACAGTGTACGTTTTTCTTAAAATTGCCTAAGGGTTAGGGCTGGGCGATTATGACCTAAATTAAAATCATGATTAATTGAGCATGTAACCTCATTACGATTAATAAACGATTATTTAGACTACACTTCTTTTGTGCATGTCAAACCCTAAGACTGCCCCTCTGGAAAATGGATATTTGTGGTACCATGTTAACAACCACACATGTCGATTGTGGGATTACCCCTTTAAGAAACGTTTATCACCTATCTTGAGGACAGGTGATAATTGTCCGATCGTTAAGGGGCCGCACCTCTTGGACCCCCACCGATCGAGAGAACAGGGGTCTCAAACCCCCTGTTCCTCCTTACTTCTCGACTGTAGTGAGGAGGACATCGAATGGAGCGCAGCACGCGTGCTTGACCGCCGCATCATTCAAAGTCTATAGGAATTATGGAAACAGCAGTCAGGTGCTTCCGTCCGTTCCCTAGACTATGGTCTGCAGTGGGGAGGAAAGAAGGGTTCGGGATTCCCGTTCTTGCGTTTAATGGGGAATTCCGTGATATGTCAATTATCACCCATCTCGTGATAAGGTGATAATTGTCGATACTGGGAATACACCTTTTTATTGGCTTGTTTTTTTGCCCCTTGAATTCAACTGTAGAAATACAGCAGTAAAACAACATGTAGGGGGGACTGCATTTTTAAAAGACACAGCAATCACTTACAAATGGGTGGTTATGTATGATGATGGGGAATGGATTTCAAATATTGAGGCAAAATTATGTTGATCTGCAGAGCCAAAAACATAATGCAAAAAACAGTGTTAACCAAGCCTAACATAGAAATAGATACCAGGTGTCTATTTATTATTTAAAGAGACACCGCAGTTGAATGATGTATGTTGTTTTCTATGCAGCCGTTCCAGGTAGCATTTTTTAGTTGGAGTAAAAATGTCTTTCCCCAAGACTACTAATTTATCTCAAGTTCTAAGATCCTCCAGGAACATTTATATAGATATTTGTGACTGTCAGCAGCTCATTGCAGAAGCTTTAGGGTAAGTTCACACAGGGCGGATACGCTGCGTAAAGATACATAGCGTATCCACCCTGGTGGCAGCAGGGAACTCCGGACGAAATGCTGCACCAAATTGTGGTGCAGTTTTTTGGCCGGAATGTCCGCTGTGGAAAACAGAAAAGAAAAACTTTCATACTTGCCTTCTGACATTCTCCAGACCGGCTTCCTGGGATGACGTTTTATCCCATATCACCCCTGCAGCCTGTGATTGGCCATCGTCGCTGAATTTGGCAAGAAACCCCTTAGATGGGGCGGTCGATTGTGATCGCCGCATTTATTGGGTGTGGATCAGATCGGCCGCCCCCGCATGCAATTTCGGGGGCTGCCGATGGTTGTCATGGCAACCGGAGGTCAGACGATGACCTCCGGGCTGCCATGTACGGAAGCCCATGAGGACCAGCCGGAGGCTGTGTCACGTCACAGTGACAGTTAGAATACATTATGCTATCAGCGATCAGAGCTGCAAGTCTTCAAGTCCCCTAGTGGGACTAAAAAAACGTTAATAAATATGTTTTATAAAAGTTATAAGTTACATAAACAAGAACTGCTTTTTTTTTTTTCCTATAATAAACTATATATTTTTCTTACTCTAAGGAAAAAAATTAAAACGTTAAAAAAAAAAGTACACATATTTGGTATCACCGCGTTCCTAACAACCCAAACTATAATATTATTCCCGCATGTTGAGCACCGCAAAAAAACGAAGTAAAAAAAACTGCCAGAATCACTATTTTTTTTGGTCACCACTCCTCCCAAAATATAGAATAAAAAATGATCAAAAAGTCGCATGTACCCCAAAATAGTACCAATAAAAACTACTTCCCGTCCCGCAAAAAAACAAACCCTTACACGGCTTTTTTGACTAAAAAATAAAAGTTATGGCTCTCACAATATGACACAAAAAATGAATTCTTTTATAAAAAGTTATTTTATTGTGCAAACGCTGCAAAACATAAAAAAACTATATGCATATGGTATCGCCGTAATCGTACCGCAAAATAAAGTAAAATGGAATTTATAGCCCAGGGTGAAAAGAATAAAAATCGTTGTCAGAATTGATGTTTTTTGATCACCTTGCTTGACAAAAAATGGAATAAAAAGTGATCAAAAAATCGCATGTACCCCAAAATGGTACCAATGACAACTACAGATTGTCCCGCAACAAATAAGCCCTCACGCAGCTCCGTTGGAGAAAACATAGAAAAGTTCTGGCTTTCTGCACGTTTTGCATCGCCACATTCTGTGACATTCAGTGTTGCAAAAGCGGATAAGATTGGGCACCATTTATCAATGCGACACTGGCCACATATCTATGAATTATTATTTATTTACCCCATTTTTTACCCTCTTATTGTACCCTGATGTACTCCGCGCAGCCTACATATGCCCCCACGTTATAATATGAAATACCAGCAAAACCTCAAACAGAACTACTACCAAGCAAAATCTGCGCTCCAAAAGCCAAACGACACTCCCTTTCTTCTGAGCCCTACAGCGTGCCAAAACAGCAGTTTACGTCTACATATATGGCATCGCCATACCTGGGAGAAGCTGATTACCATTTTATGGGGTATTTGTCTTCAGTGGCACCAACTGGGCACAACATACTATGCACTAAAATGGCATATCAGTGGAAAATTGTAATGTTCACTCTGCACCATCCGCTTAACCCTTTTGCGCACCACGACTTAATAGCATGTGTGTATTACAGTGGACGCGGACAGGAACAACGAGCCTATAAAAATTACAGGAGCCTATAAAAAGGACAATATACTGCAACATATTAGTATTGCAGTATATTGTACCAGCGATCTAGTGATCGCTGGTTCAAGTTCCATACGGGGACTAATAAAAAATCTTTTCCCATTGTTTCTCTAAAGTAATGTAAAAAATACACAAAATTGGTATCGCTGCGTCTGTAAAAGTCCGAACTATAACAATATACCATTATTTAACTCGCACGGTGAACGCCGTAAAAAATAAAGAATTTAAAACGACAAAATCGCTGTTGTTTGGTCACGTTAGCTCTTGAAATAAATGTAATAAAGTGCTCAAAATGTTTTGTGTACCAATGGTACCAATAAAAACTACAGCTTATCCCGCAAAAAAATAAGTCCTCACCCCTCTCAATCGACCAAAAATAAAAAAAAGTTATGCCTTTCGAGGCATGGTGAAACAAAACAATTTTTTTTTTTTTTTTTAACAAATGGTTTTTACTTTGCAAAAGTACTAAAATATAAAAAAAATATACATACATTTGGTATCTCCGTAATCGTATTGAGTGGCAGAAAAAATTTAAGTTGCCGTTTTCACTGCATGGTGAAAGCCGTAAAAATGAAAGGAATTGCACTTTTTTCCAATTTTAGTCTGCGAAGAATTTTATTTTCAGTTTCACAGCATATTAAATGGTACTTTAAATGGTGTCACTAGAAACTACAACTACTCCTGCAAGAAATAAGCCCTCACACCACTCTATTGATGGAAAAATAAAAAAGTTATGGCTCTTAGAAAGCGGGGAGGGAAAAAAGAAAAAGCAAAAAAATGGATCAGTCCAGAAAGGGTTACTTAATTTCTAATAAAAGACATAACCACATGTGGGGTATTGCCGTATTCGGGGGAAGTTGCTTTTCAAAAAGTGAAGTGCTTTTTCTCCTTTTATATTTGTGAAAATGAAAAAATGTAACATTTTAGTGGAAATAACGTTGATAGTCATTTTCGCGGCCTAATTCTAATAAATTATGCAAAAGACCCGTGGGGTCTAAATGCTCACTATACCCCTAGAGAGATTTCTTAAGTGGTGTAGTTTCCCAAATGGGGTCACTTTGGGGGGTTTCTACTGTTTTGGTACCTCCAGTGCATTGCAAATGCGACATGGCACTGAAAACTATTCCAGGAAAATCAGCGCTCCAAAATCTAAAAGACGCTCCTTCTCTTCTGAGCCCTGCTGTGGGTCCAAACAGCAGTTTATGACCGCATATGGGGTTTTGCCTCAATCAGGAGAAATTGCTTTACAAATGTTGGGTTGTTTTTCTTTATTACTAGTAAAAATTAAAAATGTCTATGTTTTTCAGAAAAAAAATGTCTATTTTCATCTTCACCGACTAATTCCAATGAATTCAGCAAATAAACTGTGGGGTCAAAATGCTCACTATAATTCTAGATAAATTCCATGAGGGCTGTAGTTTCCAAAATGGGGTCCGTTTTGGGGGGGGGGGGTTCCACTGTTGGCACTACAAGACCTCTTCAAACCTGACATGGTTCCAAATTATATTGTAAAAAAAAAAAGGAGGCACCAAAATCCACTAGGTGCTCCTTTACTTCTGAGGCCGGTGCTTCAGTCCATTACCACACTAGGGCCACATGTGGGATATTTATAAAAACTGCAGAATCTGGGCAATAAATATTGAGTTGCATTTCTCGGGTAAAACCTTCTGTGTTACAGAAAAAAATGTATTACAAATTAATTTTGGCAAAAAATGAAATTTGTAAGTTTCGCCTCCACATTGCTTTAATTCCTGTGAAACGCCTAAAGGGTTAAAATACTTTCTGAATGTGGTTTTGAATACTTTAAGGGTGCAGTTTTCAAAATGGGGTGATTTATGTGGACTTTCTAATATATAAGGCCCTCAAAGCCACTTCAAATCTGAACTTGTCCCTGAAAAAAATGCCCTTTTGAAAATTTCTTGAAGATGTGAGAAATTCCTGCGAAAGTCCTAAGCCTTGTAACGTTGAAGAAAAATAAAAGGACATTTAAAAAACTAAGCACACATAGACATATGGGAAATGTGAAATAGTAATTATTTTGTGTAGTATAACTGCCTGTTTTACAAGCAGATACTTTTACATTTAGAAAAATAAAAATGTTTACAAATTTTCGCAATTTTGGTGTTTTTCACAAATAAATATTGAATTTATCGACCACATTTTTTCACTAATATAAAGTGCAATGTGTCACGAGAAAACAATCTCAGAATCGCTTGGATAGGTAAAAGCATTCCGGAGTTATTACCACATAAAGTAACACATGTCAGATTTGAAAAAAACGGCTTCGTCCTCGAGGCCAAAACAGGCTTCGTCCTGAAGGGGTTAAACTGAGAACAATAAAAAGTGTTTTAGATAAATAACAAAGATAACATTGTATAAATAGGCGTGTTTTACTGGACATTTAGTCTACAGGCTATCCGTTGCATGTGTGAAAGTTGCTTTTTTGCCTGTTGAAAACAAGGTCAATGTAGAAAATGAAAGATGACCTGTTTCTAGTGAAACACCACTTTGATTGCTAGAGATTTCCTTATTTCAACCTATCTCACATTACAATTCTGTTGTTCCTTGCAGGTTTGATATTTGTCGTGTTGAACAAGAAATCCAAGTGTTATCAATGGTTTTATTAAGATAACGGTTTGGGACAACCTTCGCTATTGATTGAGAACATGAGTTCACTAAAGCCAAGTGGGCTTAAAGCTCCTTCAAGAATAACAAAGGCTGGAGCAATACCTACTAAATCATCTACTGTTGCTGCTGCTGGTAAGAATTTAATTTTTCCCTAAGAGTATGTTGCCACGGGCCGGATACACTGCGGAAATCTGCAGCAGGATCTCAGAAATCTGCAGGTAAATCATTCACAGAACTCTGCAGCAAATAGTAGATCTTTTTCTGCATATTATAGCTGCGGAAACGCAATGTAGCTCCGGGTTTAACTGAAATCGCTGTAAAATAAGAAACAAAAAAAACACGGCTTGCTTTTTTTTTTTTTTTTTTTTTTTTTTTTTTTTTACAACCAATTTTATGCTCTCCATTCAAGTCTATAGGGAAAAGAAGCAGTATCTCCACTGAAAATCTGCAGCATAAATTGATATGCTCTGGCTTATAAAGTTGGACCGCAGCTGAATTTCCACATAAATTATGGGCAGTTTTTAACTGCAGCATGTTTTTTTTTCGCATGTTAATCCATTACGGAAAATCTGCAGCATATTAGGCCTGTGGGTACATACCATTAAGGTGCTGGGATATGTTCCCTTCCCCTTGTATTTATATTTAAGGTATATAGAGAATACAGCAAATCCCCACATCTGAACATGGCCATACCGTGACATATATACACCGTTCAGCCATAACATTAAAACTACCTGCCTAATATTGTGTAGGTCCTCCTTGTGCCACCGACACAGCTCTTCCCCATGAAGGCATGGACTACACAAGAGCTATCAAGGTGTCCTGTGGTATCTGGCAGCAAAACATTAGCAGCAGATCCTTTTAAGTCCTGCAAGTTACAAGGTGGGGCTTCCATGGATTGGACTTGCTTCCCACACATCCCGCAGATGCTTGATCGGATTCATATCTTGGGAATTTGGAGGCCAAGTCAACACCTTGAACTCTTTGTCATGTTCCTCAAACCATTCCTAAACAACTTTTGCAGAGTGGCAGGGCACATTATCCTGCTGAAAAAGGCTACTGCCATTAGGGAATACCATTGTCATGAAGGGAAGTAATTGATTTTGAACAATGTGTAGATATGTGATACATTTTAATGTAATATCCACATGATTATCTGGACCCAATGTTTTCCAGCAGGACATTGCCCAGAGCACCACACTGCCTCCGCCGGCTTGTCTTCTCCCCATAGTGCATTCTGGTGCCATCTCTTCATCAGGTAAGCGAGGCACATGCACCCGGCCGTCCACATGATGTAAAAGAAAAAGTGATAAATCAGAGCAGGCCACCTTCTTCCATTGCTCCATGGTTCTGTTCTGATTCTCATGTGCCTATTGTAGGTGTTTTCAGCAGTAGACTGGGGTCAGCATGGGCACATTGACCGGTCTGCGGCTACACAGTCGGAAACGCAGCAAGCTGCGATGCACGGTGTGTTCTGACACCTTTCTATTCTAGCCAGCAGGAGGTGCTACAGTAGCTTTTCTGTGGAATCAAACCAGACAAACTAACCTTTGCTCGGCACGCGCATCAATGAGCCTTGGGCACCCATGACTTTGTCGCTTGTTCACCGGTTGTTCTTCCTTGAACCATTTGAGTACTAACCACTGCATACTGGGAACACCCCACAGACCTACTGTTTTGGAGATGATCTGTCCCAGTCTTCTAGACATCACAACTTGGCCCCTGTCAAAGTCGCTCAGATGCCTACACTTGCCCATTTTTCCCAGCTGCCAACACATCAACTTCAAGAACTGACTGTTCACTTGCCTCCTAATATATCCCACCCCTTGACAGGCGCCATTGTAATGAGCTAAGCCATGTTATTAAATTTACCTGTCAATGGTTTTAATGTTATGGCTGATTAGTGTATGCTTCTCTGTATGTTGCCCTTGAATGTTTTTGCTGTATGGGCCATCATTTGTGACACACACATTTCTTAACAAACCCCAGAAGTCAGTCGACCAACCTATAAATTTGCAACTGGCCCGCAACTTTTTTGGGTTATTGGGTATTCTTATTTCAGTGCTTTAGTCAATTGTTGACCTGTTAGTTATAGTTTATTTAAAAGCATGTCGCTCCCTATGTCTACTCTCTGATACTACCACAGTGTGAGTGGCAGATATGAGATCTAAAATGAAGTAGAACATTACTTACAAATGTTTGAAATCAATATACACTACCGTTCAAAAGTTTGGAGTCACCCAGACAATTTTGTGTTTTCCATGAAAACTCACACTTATATTTATCAAATGAGTTGCAAAATGACTAGAAAATATAGTGAAGACATTGACCAGGTTAGAAATAATGATTTTAATTTGAAATAATAATTTTCTCCTTCAAACTTTACTTTCGTCAAAGAATGCTCCATTTGCAGCAATTACAGCATTGCAGACCTTTGGCATTCTAGCTGTTCATTTGCTGAGGTAAACGGATTGGCTTGATGGGCACTTCTTGCGTACCATACGGTCAAGCTGCTCCTACAACAGCTCTATAGGGTTGAGATCTGGTGACTGCGCTGGCCACTCCATTACAGATAGAATACCAGCTGCCTGCTTCTTCCCTAAATAGTTATTGCATAATTTGGAGGTGTGCTTTGGGTCATTGTCCTGTTGTAGGATGAAATTGGCTCCAATCAAGCGCTGTTGCAAAATGGAGTGAGAGCCTTCCTTATTCAAAATCCCTTTTACCTTGTACAAATCTCCCACTTTACCAACCCCAGACCATCATATTACCTGCACCATGCTTGACAGATGGCGTCAGGCACTCTTCCAGCATTTTTTCAGTTGTTCTGCGTCTCACAAATGTTCTTCTGTGTGATCCAAACACCTCAAACTTTGATTCGTCTGTCCATAACACTTTTTTCCAATCTTCCTCTGTCCAATGTCTGTGTCCATATTAATCTTTTCCTTTTATTAGCCAGTCTCAGATATGGCTTTTTCTTTGCCACTCTGCCCTGAAGGCCAGCATCCCGGAGTCACCTCTTCACTGTAGACGTTGACACTGGTGTTTTGCGGGTACTATTTAATGAAGCTGCCAGTTGAGTACCTGTGAGGCGTCTATTTCTCAAATTAGAGACTCTAATGTACTTGTCTTGTTGCTCAGTTGTGCAGCGGGGCCTCCCACTTCTCTTTCTACTCTGGTTAGAGCCTGTTTGTGCTGTCCTCTGAAGGGAGTAGTACACACCGTTGTAGGAAATCTTCAGTTTGTTGGCAATTTCTCGCATGGAATAGCCTTCATTTCTAAGAACAAGAATAGACTGTCGAGTTTCACATGAAAGCTCTCTTTTTCTAGCCATTTTGAGAGTTTAATCGAACCCACAAATGTAATGCTCCAGATTCTTAACAAGTCCAAAGGAAGGTCCGTTTTATAGCTCCTCTAAACAGCAAAACTGTTTACAGCGGTGCTAACATAATTGCACAAGGGTTTTCAAGTGTTTTCTAATCATCCATTAGCCTTCTAACACAGTTGGCAAACACAATGTACCATTAGAACACTGGAGTGATGGTTGCTGGAAATGGGCCTCTATACACCTATGTAGATATTGCATTAAAAACCAGACGTTTGCAGCTAGAATGGTCATTTAGCACATTAACAATGTATAGAGTGTATTTCTGATTAATTTAATGTTATCTTCATTGGAAAAAAACTGTGCTTTTCTTTCAAAAATAAGGAAATTTGTAAGTGACCCTAAACTTTTGAACGGTAGTGTAGATAGGTTTTAAAATGCTTTCTTCATGCTGGATTTCGTTACTGTTATAAAGTTGATTATATTCTATTTGATTTAAAGGTGGTGGTGTCATTTTATGAATGTTTTGACATTCGCATAGTATAAAACATAAAAATAAATACAAAATCAAAGAAACCTTTATGCAATACCTTTTTGGATGTAAATATTTCATTGTATGGTGCATAATAAAAAAAAATTTTTTATTGCAGCGCCTCCTGTAAAACCAGTAGAAAAGGAAGCCAGTTTACCACCTGCAGAAGCATCTGAAGGGTTTGTGGATGATTATCGAGTAGGAGAACATGTGTGGGTTAATGGTAATAAACCTGGGTTCATTCAGTTTCTTGGAGAGACTCAATTTGCTCCTGGACAGTGGGCAGGGATTGTTTTGGACGAAGTAATTGGTAAAAACGATGGATCTGTTGCTGGTGTTCGATATTTCCAATGTGAAGCCTTAAGGGGAATTTTTACAAGACCTTCAAAGCTGTCTAGGACACCATTGGAAGATGAAACCAATGGCACCGCATCAAGAGCTACCTCACCAACCTCTATGTCTTCTACAAATGTGTCTCCTGTACCAGCCTCTGTGGCAACTCCTCTAAAAAGTACTATGTCTTCTACTAAGGAGCCTAGTACCCCTGCACAATTAAGTAACCTCACTCGAACCACAAGTGAATCTATATCAAATCTGTCTGAAGCTGGATCTGTCAAAAAGGGAGAACGAGAGCTAAAGCTGGGGGATAGAGTTTTGGTAAGTTTTTTTTGTTTTTTTTTCATTTATTTCTTTGTTTTGTTTTGTTTTTTGTATTGGTAAGTTTTTTTTATAAAAATGATCTTTTTATGGCTTTTAAATAGATAAACAAAACAGAGTCTAGGCAGCATATTTGAAGGGGTTTTACAGGATCTGAAAAACATGTCTGCTTTTCATACATAACCAGCGTCGCACGTGTCCTTGGGTTGTGTCTCGTATTAAAGAAGTAAATGGGTCAAGCTGCAATACCAAGCACAACCTGTGTATAGATGTGGTACTGTTTTTGAAGGACATCCGCAATGTTTTTCTAATCCTGTACAACCTCTTTAATCGACATAAATTACTAATATTGGGGTTGCATCATTTCACTTAAACAGGCTCTGTCACCGCATTATAAGTGCCCTATCTTCTACATAATGTGATCGGCGCTGTAATGTAGATTACAGCAGTGCTTTTTATTTAGAAAACTATCAATTTTGACAGAGTTCTGACCTATTTTAGATTTATGCTAATGACTTTCTAAATGCCCAATTGGGCGTGTTTTTGCTTTTTGACCAAGTGGGCGTTGTGGAGAGAAGTGTGTGACTCTGACCAATCAGCGTCATAGACTTCTCTCCATTCATTTATTCAGCACATCGTGATCTTGCTAGATCATGATGTGCAGTCACATACTCACACATTAACGTTACTGAAGTGTCTTGAGAGGTAATAGACATCACTACCAGCCAGGACGCGATGTCTATTCACAATCCCGACACTTCGGTAACATTTGTGTGGGACTTACAGCACAGCAAGCGTAATCTCGTAAGATCACGCTGTAAGCTCTCATTTACAGCTTACAGCGTGTAAATGACATGTAGAAGATAGGGCACTTATAAAGTGGTGACAGAGCCTCTTTAACCTTGTAATATACACTATATGGACAAAAGTATTGGGACACACTTCTTAATCATTCAATTCAGGTTTTTCATTCAGGCCCATTACCACAGGTGTATAAAATAAAGCCACTAGCCATGCAGTCTGCCTTTACAAACATTTGTGGAAGCTCTTTGGAACGACCCATTCTAACTGAATTTGAGCTTGGTATTGTAATAAGATGCCATCGTTACAACAAGTAAACAGTGAGTGGTGTTCTTGCAAAGTGGGAGCGTTTAGGAACCACAACAACTTGGCCATGAAGTGACAAACCATGTAAAGTTAGAGAGCGGGGTCACCGAGTGCTGAGACACAAAAACTGTGCACCGGAAGCTTCATGGCATGGGTTTCCATGGCCAAGCAGCTGCATGCAAACCTTACAAAGCACAATTCCAAACGTTGGATGGAGCGGTGTAAAGCACGCTGGCACTAGACTCTGTAGCAGTGGAAACATGTTCTGTGGAGTGACAAATCACGCTTCTAAATCTGGCAGTCTGATGGACAAGTCTGGGTTACTGCCGGACTTCATTGTGCCAACTGTAAAGTTTGGTGGCGGAAAGGTAATGCTATGGGTTGTTTTTCAGGGGTTGGCCTAGGCACCTTCTTTCCAACGAAGAGAAATCCTAATGCTTCTGCATAACAAACCATTTTAGAGAATTGTATTCTTCCAACTTTGTGGGAACAGTTTGGAAAGGCCGTTTTCTGTTCCAGCTTGACTGTGCCCCAGTGCACAAAGCAAGGTCCATAATTATTTGGGTGACTTTGGTGTAGAAGAGCTTGAATGGCCCGCGTGGAGCCCTGAAATCAACCCCATCCAACACTGATAGGATGAACTAGAGCGGAGATTGCGAGCCAAACCCTCTCATCCAACATCCGTGTCTAACCTCATAAATTCTCTTCTGGATGAATGGGCAAAAATTCCCACAGACACAATCCAAAATCTTGTAGAAAGTCTTTCCCTTTTTCAAATGGTTTAAAAAATGTATTATGGCCGCAATAAAACTGGTACAGGTCCAAAAATGTCATATTAAAGTCACAAATATAAAAGGTATTACAAATGTAACCAATTGTTAAAGGTCAGAAATTGACAAAAAAAATAAGGATACACGTTATCATATATATATATATATATATATATATATATATATATATATATTTAGTTCTACAACACAAAACAAAAACTCTAAGACTACGTGCACACGTTGTGTAATTTGCTGCGGAAAACACGGAGAAAATTCACAGGCAAGAAGCCGCACCTAATTATGCAGTTTTTACATTTTGATGCGTAAATAGGTGCGTTTTGGTGCATTTTTTTTCTCTTTTAGAACTAGTCCGATACAATTCACAAGTGGAAAACGCAAGATAAATTAAAATTTCTGCGGGTTTTAAAATACGCACCGCAGGTAAATTTTTGTGCAGAAAAAAACACCGCGTGCACATGAGATTTCTTGAATTCTCATTTACTTTGCTGGTACTGTGTTACGCTGCGGCTGTGCCGCGCGAAATACACATCGTGTACATTCGGCCTAACAAACAGGTTTTTATCACTCCAAAGAGAGGAGAAGATCTAGTAAGTGCAGTCCATAATAAGAACCTAGTGGAGAAATAAGTGGACCAGTAGAAACATCAGAAGCTCCATAGTCCATACGATCTCCGCAGGAATATATAAAAAGGGGATCTAAAACTATTGACTAGTATGGGGGTTAGCCACCCAGGGATGCCATGTGTTTGCAAATTTATTCGGGAACCTGCGTGCTTCATATGCGAGTTTGAAAACGGGAATATTGGAGCATAGTAATCCACGCTTTCAAAGTAGGGACCTTGGGGTGCTCCAAATTTATTAGGATGGTTTTATTTGCATAGAACAATCAAAAGCATCATAAGGGATCTAGAAGCTACAGTGTTTATAAGTTCCTCCACTAAAAGGAATAGGCAGACTTTGGGATCTAATATACCAGGAAGTCGAACTTTCAGCTCAATAAATTACATTACCTAAGTCCAGAAATTAACCCCTTCAGGACCGAGCCTGTTTTGGCCTTCAGGACACAGCCGATTTTTTTTTTTCAAATCGGACATGTGTTACTTTATGTGGTAATAACATCGGAATGCTTTTACCTATCCAAGCAATTCTGAGATTGTTTTCTCGTGATATGTTGTACTTTATGTTAGTGAAAAAATTTGCTAGATAATTTCTGTATTTATTTCTGAAAAACACCAAAATTTTGAATAAATGTGCAAGAATTAGTATTTTTCTAAATTTAAACGTATCTGCTTGTAAAACAGATAGTAATACCACGCAAAATAGTTACTAGTTAACATTTTCCATATGTCTACTTTATGTTTGCATCGTTTTTTGGACGTTCTTTTATTTTTCTAGGACGTTACAAGGCTTAGAACTTTAGCAGCAATTTCGATGTAGCTACTTACCTGCAAACGCTGATGCTGCTGCAGAATCAACTGTAGCCTCTGGTGCTGATGTGTCCTCGCTCGTCCGACACGATGCAGGACCTGGGGCAGGAAGTGAGTGACGTCACAGCGTGATCTCTCGAGAACACGCTGTGTCTGTGCACTGCCAGAAGCTGGGTGTTAACGAAGAGAAGTGGATGATGCTGATTCGTCAGCATCATACACTCCCATTCACAACGCCCAGCTAGTAAAAGAAGTAAAAACGCCCCGATGTACGCACATAATACACGCCCAGTTGTACTTTAGAAAGCCTCATTTGCATAAATAAAAATGGTCATAACTTGGCCAAAAATGCTCGTTTTTAAAAAAAAAAAAAAAAAACTTTACTCTTATCTACATTGCAGCGCCGATCTGGTGCAATAGGAGATAGGGGTTGCAAAATCTGGTGACAGAGCCTCTTTAACCCCTTAGTGACCACTAATACGCCTTTTCACGTGAGTCACTAATGGGCTTTAGGCTAGGCTGACGCCTTTTCACGTCAGCCTAGTCTAAGTCCTGCACGGGTCTCCCGTGCAGGCAGGAGCCGGGGCTCTGCTGTCTGATGACAGCTGAGCTCCTGCTCCAACGCCCGCGATCGAAGTTTACTTCGATCGCGGCCGTTTAACCCGTTAAATGCCGCCGTCAATAGCGACCGCGGTATTTAACTTTGTTTACAGAGGGAGTGCGCTCCCTCTGTCACCCATCGGCGGCCCGTGAATGAAATCGCGGGTCTCCGATGGGGTGTCATGGCAGCCGGGGGCCTGATAAAAGCCCCCAGGTCTGCCCTGGACATATTCCTGTTAGGACACGCCGGAGGCACGTCCTAACAGATTGCCTGTCAGATTTACACTGACAGGCAATAATGCTCTGGTATACGAAGTATACCAGAGCATTATAGCAGCGATCGGAATATCGCACAGTAAAGTCCCCTAGTGGGACTAATAAAATCAGTCATCAAAGTGAAATAAATATTATTAATAAAAAGTACAGTAAAAAAATTAATAAAACCATTTTTTTCCATAAAAAGTGGTTTTATTTAGTAAAAGTGTAAAAAAAAAAAAAAAAGTACACATATATGGTATCGCCGCGACCGTAATGACTCCATTAATAAAGTTAATATGTAATTTAAACCGCAAAGTGAACACCGTAAAAAAAAACGCAAAAAACCATGGCGAAATTTCAATTTTTTTCCATTGCCCCCCAAAAAAGTCATAATAAAAATGAATCAATAAGTCCCATGTACCCCAAAACAGTACCAATCAAAACTACGTCTTGTCCCGCAGAAAACAAGCCCAAAAAATCACTACATTGATGGAAAAATAAAAAAATTACAGCTCTTGGAAAGCGACGATGCAAAAGCAAATAATTTTAGTTCAAAAGTGTTTTTATTGTGCAAAAGTCGTAAAACATAAAAAAAAATCTACACATGTGGTATCGCCGTAATCGTACCGACCCATAGAATAAAGGTAACATGTTAATTACGTCGCACAGTGAACGGCGTCAATTTAAAAACGCATAGAACAATGGCGGAATTTCAGTTTTTTTTTTATAATCCCCCCCAAAAAGGTTAATAAAAGTTAATATAAAAATTATATGTACCCAAAAATGGTGCCATTAAAAAGCACAACTAATCCGGCAAAAAACAAGTCCTCATACAGCTATGTAGACGAAAAAATAAGAACGTTATAGCTCTTTGAATGCGACTATAGAAAAACGAATAAAATAGCTTGGTCATTAGGGCCTAAAATAGGCTGGTCACTAAGGGGTTAAGGACGCAGCCTTGTTTGGGCCTTAAGGCTCAGAGCCCATTTTTCAAATCTGACATATTTCACTTTATGTGGTAATAACGTCAGAATGCTTAAACCTATCCAAGCGATTTCTGAAATAGTTTTCTCTTCACACCTTGTGCTTTGTTAGTGGTAATATTTTGTCGCTATATTCAGTGTTTATTTGTGAAAAATTGCTAAATTTAGAGAAAATTTGAAAACAATAGAATTTTTCTGAATTTAAATGCATCTGCTTGTAAGACAGAGGGTTATACCACCCAAAAAAGTTACTAGTTCACATTTCCCATCTGTCTACTATATGTTGGCATCATTTTTTGAACATTCTTTTGTGGTTTTTTTCTAGGACGTTACACAGCTTAGAACAGAAGCAGCAATTTCTCATATTTTAAATAAAATTTCAAAAGGCTCTTTTTGTTTTTGTAGATACCAGTTCAGTTCTGAAGCGGCTTTGAGGGGCTTATATATTAGAAACCCCCATAAAACACCCCATTTTAGAAACTAGACCCCTCAAAGTATTCAAAACCGCATTTAGAAAGTTTATTAACCCTTTAGCTGTTTCACAGGAATTTAAAGCAAAGTAGAGGTGAAATTTACAAATTTTATTTTTTTGTCAGAAAATCCTTTTTTATTCCATTTTTTTTCTGTAAAACAGAAGGTTTAACCAAAGAAACTCAACTCAATACTTATTGCCCAGATTCTGCAGTTTTGAGAAATATCCCACATGTTGGCCTAGTGTGGTAATGGACGGAAGCACAGGCCTCAGAAAGGAGCACCTCAGATTTTGAGGCCTCCTTTTTATTAGGCATCATGTCCGGTTTTAAGAGGTCTTGTGGTGCCAAAACAGTGGAAACCCCCCCAAAAGTGACCTTATTTGG
Organism: Rhinoderma darwinii; assembly: GCF_050947455.1. Classification (NCBI taxonomy): domain Eukaryota; kingdom Metazoa; phylum Chordata; class Amphibia; order Anura; family Rhinodermatidae; genus Rhinoderma; species Rhinoderma darwinii. Next base: position 478,530,102 of record NC_134687.1, read on the forward strand.
CAAACTACACCTCTCAAGGAGGGGTATAGTGGGCATTTAGATCCCACAGGTTTTTTGCTGCATTTTGTGGAATTTGGCTGTGCAATTGAAAATCAGATTTTTCTGATAAAAGGTACGAACTTTTAATTTTGACAAGGCATAAAGGAGGAAAACACCAAGATTTGTAAAGCAATTTCTCCCGATTACGGCAATACCCAATATGTGGTCATAAACTGCTGGTTGGACAAACGGCAGGGCTCAGACAGGAGCGCTATTTGGCATGTAGAGTTTGCTAATTTGATTTCTGGGCGCCATTTCGCATTTGCAGAGCTTCTGAAGTACCAGTATAGGGGAAAGCCCTTAAAAGTGACCCCCATTGTGGAAACTAGACCCCTTGAGGAATTCATTGTAGTTCTCATGGGGTGCTTGCGACTTTTTGTTCAGTTTTTATTCTATTTTTAAGAGGTGCCATGGTGACTAAAAAAATCAGCAATTCTACTATTGTTTTTTTATTCCTTTTTTTTTTTACAGTGTTCACTGTGCGCTATAAATGACATTCACTTTATTTTGCGGGGTGATACGATTACGGCGATACCATATTTTCATTGTTTTTGTTTATGGCGTTTTTTTATAAAAAGTATTTTATTGTACAATCATTTACTTTTTGTGTTGCCATATTCTAAGAGGCATAACTTTTTTATTTTTCCATCAAGAAAGCCGTGTGAGGACTTGTTTTTTGCGTAACAAACGGTAGTTTCGATCATTTTTTTTAGGTACATGCGACTTTTTTTAATCTCTAATTATTCCATTTTTTGGGAGGTGAAGTGACCAAAACAAATTGTCATTCTGGTATGGTTTATTATTTTTATTTTTTTAGGGCGTTCACCATGTGGGATAAATAATGAAATACTTTTGTAGTTCAGGCCGTTACGGACGCGGCAATACCAATTATGTATAGTTTATTTTTATTAATAATAAAGGACTGATCAGGGAAAAAGGGGGATTTTTACTTTATTACTTTGAAAACTGTTATTTTTTTATTTTTAAACAACTTTTTTTTTTTTTAACTTTTTTTACTTTGTCCCACTAGGGGACTTGAGGGCAGGAGGCCCTGATCGCAATTCTAATACACTGCATGTTAAAGGGCTGGTATAATGGTGGATTTCACTTGCTTGGGTCACCCACTATTACTACCTTCTTTATTATCAGGGTCACTAGGGTTATGCCTAGTTCCCCTACCTTTTCCTTATACTAACATATATTCACACCCCTTGCAGATCGCACCACCCCCCCTTGCAGATCGCACCACCCCCCCTTGCAGATCGCACCACCCCCCCCCTTGCAGATCGCACCACTCCCCCCCTTGCAGATCGCACCCCCACCACTACACCCCCTTGCAGATCCCAGATATGGATGAGAAGCACAAAGAGGCCAGCACTGGAGGGGTTAAATCCTAGTATATCTAAAGTCGCCCAACAACTAGGGTCAGAAAGTCGTCGTACTTGTCAGGAGCGGGTTATACCAAAGTGGTGTTATAGGTGGCCAGGACACCACTTCAGACTCAAAAAGTAAGCGCGACCTCTGCCAAACCTTCAGGGTTGTCTGCATCGGAATTGTAAGCGAGTGACTCAGGGGAGGGGCCTGTCTATATAAAGAATTAACTAAGGCATTGTAAGAACCTAATATTGATACCTCAAGGTCTGTAGAAGGGTTAAGATGTATGTGGGTAAACCACCACCAAACATACACTAGTTGGCTAGCTTAAAAATAGATATTCTGAAGGGCCAAACCACCTTTTTCCGTAGGTAGTTGTAGTGTACCAAAAACAATTCGAGGGACTCCTCCCGCCCAGATAAAGGATTGAAGATCCCCATCCACATTAGAGTAAAATGAGAGAGGTAACCATACAGGGGAGTTATGGAAAAGCTACAAGAATCTAGGGGGATTTCATCTTGAATAGATTAATCCGACACGTTACTGTAAGGGGGAGCTGTTTCCACCTATAAAAGTCTACCTTAAGTCGTTGTAGCAGGGGAGTAATATTATCAGATATAAAAGTATATGTGTAATGATGGGGGTAAGGAAAAGACAAGTGAGCCCTAATCTACCCGCCACTCAGTCCCTGCCTACTTGCAACGACCCGCCCTAGGCGACGGGGTACAACTGGGCGACGGTCCCTATGCTCAATAAGTGCACGACAGACAAGGGTACACAGAAGCAAGGGAAAAGGGGAAACACCGTGAGCAACAAGAGTGGTGAACGAGCCGAGTCAAACCAGGAGTGTACGAGGTACCAAACGCAGAGCAGGAGAGTAGTCAGTAAGCCAGGGTCAATAAGAAGCAGGGTCAAATGGTTCAAGAAGCTGCAGCAGGGCCAGGAAACAAAACAAGAAGAATCACAAGCAAGGAGGAACAGGAAAGGCAGGTATAAATAGACAGAGGGCGGGAGCTAGCTCCGTCTGGCCAGGCTGTGATAGGCTCTCCCACTCCTAAGCCTGCCATCCTGAGTGGTGGAAGATGGAGTCAGTCTCACAGACATAGAAGCAGGTGCAGACTGATTTACCTATGGGCGTGGATACAGAAGCTGTGCCTGGCAGATCCTTTACAGTATGTATTAGAGCTTTTTACTATTCCAAGGATGTTATCTTCTCTGCCCACTGTAGAGGAGAGAGAAGGTCAACCACTCTATCCCCTGCACCCACTGCCATTATCAATGATTCCGACCAGTTGACTCGTAGACCAGAAAAATGTAAATGTGTCAAATAGTCCGTAGTGCTCGTAAGGATGGACCCGGATCATTAAGAAAAACAGGGATTTCGTTCGCTTTAAGGGAAACGCGCTCCTCCCTCCCACTGCATAACCTGATATATGTGGTGAACGTCTTCTAGCTAAAGCAAGGGGTTCAATTGCCAATTCTAAAAGGAACAACTGGCACCCTTGTCTAGATCCCTGGGCTAAGGTAAAAGAAGAGGAAATATAGGTATTAGTTTTGACACTTGCTATAGGTTGTGAGTACAAGAGACTTATCCATTGGATTAATCTCTGTCCAAATTTACTTAGTTTTCGCCAATCCCGAGGAGGCAATAATCTGGGAGCCAAAGGGATCAGAAGTAGATGGGAGGTTCGTATACAACCCCTGTAGGTTAATGTCAGTGGCTTTCTCCGGCATGAAGCCAGATTGATCTGGGTGAATGATGTGGGATATAACCTTCTGTAAACTCCTTGCCAGAATTGTAATAGTATAATTGAGAAGCGAAATGGGCCGATGAGAGCCCCATTCCCTGGGGTCTTTACGGGGCTTGGGGATCAGAACTATAAGAGCCTCTCTCATAGAGGGAGAAGTTTGCTTCTCCACACAAAGATTAGAAAAGGTGGAGGAGCGATCAATTCCACATGCACTTTATGCCATTCAATGGGGAGTCCATCTAGACCTGGAGTTTTCCTATTTGGAAAGGAGCCAATACCTGCAGTAATTTCCTCAATGGTTAAATCCACCTCCAGGAGATTAACATCCTCCCCATCCAAAATGGGGACGTCTAAATCTAAATATTCCTCCAGGATAGATAAAGTGTAAGTCATTTTAGAGGAAAATAAATCCGAATTAAATTGGGCAAATATCTGGTTAATGGTTAGGGGGCTGCTAACCGTTACACCTATGGAGGAGGTGACCTCCATAATAGGATTCGGAGTGTATCATCTCTGGTCAGATACGCTAGTAAAAGACCATTTTTATCCCCCTGATCAAAGATCCTTTTGGCGGGAGTATAAAGGTTTTCTTCCTAGTTAGTTCAGTCAACAACAGGGTATATTCACTTTGTTTTACAGAGAAGGCAGAGGGTTCCCTAGTTCTAAGATGTTTCTCCTCCAGTACCACTAAACTATTCTCCAGATCAGTACGGTGTACGGCCAGTCCATGTCTATGAGAGGAGATGACCTGTATAATAACTCCTAGTATAGACCTTGAAAGCATCCTAGACCATGCCACACCCCACTGAACCAATATTAGTATTCCAAGAAACTGGTAGTTTTATGTTTAAGGAGGGCGCAACCTCTTTACAAAAAAGCCACAAAGGACTCCGACTCCAAATGTTATGCTTCACCACCTCAGGGAATCCCAAAGTGATCAATAGGGGGGAATGATGTGAAATGCCTCTAGGGAGGTATTTGGCATCCACCACAAATGTAAGGGAAGCTGCGTTTTAAATACCAGGTCAATTCGGCAGAATGATCTATAAGCAGGAGAGTGACGTGAGTAGGCCCGAGATAGATGATGGCGTGTATGCCAAACATCTGTTAGGTAGTATGTTGCAGCCCATGTAGCAAGCTGAGAAATACCACCCGCAATCTATCCAACTCTGGACAAAGTAAAAGATTAAAATCACCAAGGAGCAAAAGTGGCGCAGGACCCAGGTCTGTCACTAATACCATTATATTATTAACCCCTTCCCGACATTTGACGTATCCATACGCCAAAGTCGGGTAGGGGAAGTATGGAACGGGCTCACGGAGTGAACCCGCTCCATACTATGCGGGTGTAGGCTGTATGTTACAGCCGACACTTCAGAGTAACAAGCAGGATCGCGCTCGAGCGCGATCCTGCTCGTTTAACTCGTTAAATGCCGCAGTCAATAGCGACCGCAGCGTTTAAATCGTTAGAAAGAGAATGAAAATCTGAAAAAGGGCTGCAGCGGGAAGGGGTTAAGTAATTGGATTATAGATGTTGACAATAATAAATGAGGTTAACCCCTTCCCTCTTTGGCCGCTTTTGACCTTCCTTACAGAGCCTCATTTTTCAAATCTGACATGTTTCACTTTATGTGGTAATAACTCCGGAATGCTTTCACCTATCCAAGTGATTCTGAGATTGTTTTCTCGTGACACATTGGACTTTATGTTACTGGCAAAATTTGCCCGATACATTCAGTATTTAATTGTGAAAAACACCAAAGTTTAGCGAAAAATTTGCATTTTTCTCAATTTAAATGTATCTGCTTGTAAGACAGGCAATTATACCACACAAAAATGTTGCTAACTAACATCTCCCATATGTCTACTTTAGATTGGCATCGTTTTTTGAACATCATTTTATTTTTCTAGGACGTTACAAGGCTTAGAACTTTAGCAGCAATTTCTCACATTTTCAAGAAAATTTCAAAAGGCTATTTTTACAGGGGCCAGTTCAGTTGTGAAGTGGCTTTGAGGTCCTTATATATTAGAAACCCCCAATAAGTCACCCCATTTTAAAAACTGCACCCCTCAAAGTATTCAAAACAGCATTTAGAAAGTTTCTTAACCCTTTAGACATTGCGCAGGAATTAAGGCAAAGTAGAGGTGAAATTTACAAAGTAAATTATTTTTTTCCTGAAATTCATTTTGAATCCATTTTTTTTGTACCACTGAATGTTTTACACAAGAAATGCAACTCAATATTTATTGCCCAGGTTCTGCAGTTTTAGGAAATATCCCACATGTGGCTCTAGTGTGCTACTGGACTGAAGCACCGGCCTCAGAAGCAAAGGAGCACCTGGTGGATTTTGGGTCTCCTTTTTATTAGAATATATTTTAGGCACCATGTCAGGTTTGAACAGGTCTTGTGGAACTAAAACAGTGGAAACCCCCCAAAAGTGACCCCATTTGGGAAACTACACCCCTCGAGGAATTTATTTAGGGGTGTAGCAAGCATTTTGACCCGCCAGTTTTTTTGCAAAAATTTTTGGAACTAGGCCATGTAAATGAAAATCTACATTTTTTCAAATAAAATGTAGGTTTAGCTAATTTTTTTTCATTTCCAAAAGAACTAAAGTAGAAAAAGCACCACAACATTTGTAGAGCAATTTCTCCCGAGTAAAACAATACCCCACATGTGGTAATAAACGGTTATTTGGACACACAGCAGGGCTTAGAATGGAAAGAGCGCCATTTGGCTCTTGGAGCTCAAATTTAGCAGGAATGGTTTGCGGAGGCCATGTCACATTTACAAAGCCCCTGAGGGGACAAAACAGTGGAAACCCCCAACAAGTGAACCATTTTGGAAACTATACCCCTTGAGGAATTTATCTAGGGGTATAATGAGCATTTTGACCCACAGGTTTTTTGCAGAAATTTTTGGAAGTAGGCTGTGAAAATGAAAATCTACATTTTTTTCAAATAAAATGTAGGTTTAGCTAGTTTTTTTTCATTTCCACAAGGACTAAAGGAGAAAAAGCACCATAAAATTTGTTAAGAAATTTCTCCCGAGTAAAACAATACCCCACATGTAGTAATAAACGGCTGTTTGGAGACACCGTAGGGCTCAGAATGGAACTAGCACCATTTGGATTTTGGATAGTGTCTGGGCGCCATGTCACATTTGCTGAACCCCTGTAGTACTAGTACAGTGGAAACACCCCAAAACTGACTCCATTTGGGAAACTGCACCCCCTGAGGAATCATCTAGGGGTATAGTGAAAATTTTGATCCCAAAGGTTTTTTGCTGAATTAATTAGAATTAAGCTATGAAAATGAAAAATATTTTTTTTTCCCAACAAGATGTAGTTTTAGATCAACATTTTTCATTTTTACAAGGAATAGAGAAGAAAAAGCACCCCAACATTTGTAAAGTAATTTCTCCCGAATACGGTAACACCCCATATGTGGTTATAATAGGCTGTTTACGTATATGGGAGCATTCAGAAGAAAAGGAGCGGTATTTATCTTTTGGAGCGTAGATTTTGCTGGAATGGTTTGCGGACGCCATGTTGCATTTGCAAAACCCCTGATGTACCAAACAAAAGTGACCCCGTTTTAGAAACTACACCCCTAAAGGCATTTATCAAGGGGTGTAGTGAGAATTTAGACATCACAGGTGTTTTTCAGAAATGAATACGCAGTGGATGGTGCAAAGTGAAAATTGCAATTTTTCCACTGATCTGCCCATTCACCGCACAAGATGTTGTGCCCCTAGAGAATCTTACCCCATAAATTGTTAAGCGGGTTCTCCCGGGTATGGTAATGCCTTACTTGTGGCCATAAATTGCTGTTTGGGCACGCTGTAGGGCTAAGAAGGAATAGACCGCCATTTTGAGCATGGATTTTGCTTGGTAGTTTTGTTTGAGTTTTGCTGGTATTTCCGTTTATAATGTGGTGGCATATGTAATCTGTGCGGAGTCCATCAGGGTAAATGTAATCTGTGCGGAGTACATCAGGGCATAATAAGAGGGTATACTAATGGGGTAAATAATACAATTATCCATAGATGTGTGTTACGCTGTGAAGCGATCCGTCACACTGATAAACGGTTTCTTTCTTATCCCCCTTCTGTAACGCTCTGCACCTTTTGGGGACTTTTTCTCCTTCATAGTTTGGGAAATATTACTGGGAAAGTTTTGCGCTGGTATAATACGGGCGCCCTCGCTTCCAGCGGATGTCCCTTCCCTTTCCTAGTTCCTAAATACTAGGGCCCTGAAACTGAAGGAATGTTCCCCTCCGGCCTGCGCATTGAGATGTTTTTTCATCACCGCATTACTAGTGCCGTAACTTTTTTGTTTTTCAGTTGATTGAGCGGTGTGCGGGCCTGTTTTTTGCGAGACGGGCTGTAGATTTTATTGGTACCATTTTAGAACACCTACGACTTTTTGATCACTTTTTATTTCATATTTTGGTAAAGGAAATTACCAAAAACAAGCAATTCTGGAATCGTTTTTTGTTTTTTTTTATCGGCATCCACAGTGCGCCCTAAATTACATGTTAGCTTTATTCTGTGGGTCGATACGATTACGGCGATACCAAATTTATATACTTTTTTTATGTATTGCAGCTTTTGCACAATAAAATCACTTTTTTTATAAAATCATTTGTTTTCTGTGTCGCCATATTCTAAAACCCATAACTTTTTTATTTTTGCGTGCACAAAGCGGTGTCAGGGATTATTTTTTGCGGGACGGATTGTCGTTTTTATTAGTACTATTTTAGAGTAAATGTGACTTTTTGATCACTTTTTATATCATTTTTTGGAAGGAGATGTGACCTAAAAACAAAGATTCTGGCGTTGTTTTTCAGGTTTGTTTTTTTTACGGCGTTCACCGTGCGGGATAAATTACATAATAGTTTTGTAGTTTGGGTCGTTACGGACGCGGCGATACCAATTATGTATAGTTTTTTTAATTTTTACGGTTTTTCCCATAATAAAAGACTTACTATGGGAAAAAAGTCAGTTTGGCTTTATTTTTATTTGAAATGTGTGTGTTTTTATTGTTTTACCACATTTTTATTATCTTTTTTTTTACTTTTCTGACTTGTCCCACTAGGGGACATGAGGGCCTGATGCCCCGATCGCTACTCTAATACACTGCACTACATACGTAGTGCAGTGTATTAGCGCTGTCAGTTATTCACTGACAGCAAGCCTATGAGGACACGCCGCAGGCGGGTCCTCATCGGCTCCTGTACAAGGCAGACTTGGACGCCATTTTCTGGCGTCCGATTGCCACAGCAACCCAGCGATTGCATCACTGGGTTGCCGATCGGGTGAAAACCTATCAGATGCTGCGCTCTATTGAGCGCAGCATCTGAGGGGTTAATCTGCCGGATCGGAGAGTAGCTCCGGTCCTGGCAGTTACAGGAGGGTGCCAGCTGTATAATACAGCTGTCACCCCGCGGTGATGGTGCCGGCTCTGCTTCTGAGCCCGCACAATCACTGCGCCGTACATGTACGGCACTTTGCGGGAAGCACCTCCCGACAGCGCCGTACATGTACGGCGCATGTCGGGAAGGGGTTAAAGAGGCTCTGTCACCAGATTTTGCAACCCCTATCTGCTATTGCAGCAGATAGGCGCTGCAATTTAGATTACAGTAACGTTTTTATTTTAAAAAAAACGAGCATTTTTGGCCAAGTTATGACCATTTTTGTATTTATGCAAATGAGTCTTGCAAAAGTACAACTGGGCGTGTATTATGTGCGTACATCGGGGCGTTTTTACTTCTTTTACTAGCTGGGCGTTCTGACGAGAAGTATCATCCACTTCTCTTCAGAACGCCCAGCTTCTGGCAGTGCAGACACAGCCGTGTTCTCGAGAGATCACGCTGTGTCGTCACTCACAGGTCCTGCATCGTGTCGGACGAGCGAGGACACATCGGCACCAGAGGCTACAGATGATTCTGCAGCAGCATCGGAGCTAGTAAATACGATAAAATGTTTGAATAAATGAGAGGGCTATCCCCTTCCCCTAGATAGTTCACAAATCCAGCAAGTATAAGGGTTACACTCAATAGAAATACAGAGTGGAAGACATGTTGGGTATAAGAGAAGACTGTAGAACACAGCATATCTCCACAGTGCTACACATGAGAAAAGAAAGGCGGTAATAATTATCCCACACATCATGGAAAAGTGGAGATGCTGGTATCCCAAGGGATAAGTCATACAGTGTGAGACAAATCAGTCATAGTTCACTTCTGCACAGGGAGATATATTATCTCCGTATTAAAGGGACTATATCCCATGTCGTTCTAGGTATACAAAAACATCTTCTAGCTTATCCAAAAATATTGTAGCGCTATTGTGCACCAGCCAGGGTTTCGCAGGGTAAACCATAGAATAGGGAATTTGCTTCTCCCACAAAGATTTCATAGCCTATGTAAACCGCTGTCTTTTTGCTTTTGTACAGCCAGGGAGTCGTCAGGGAAAACTCTTACATCTTGGTTAGCATGTTTCAGAGGTCCCTTTTTCCTAGCGCGTTCCTGCAGCTTGTCTCTGTCCTTGAAGTTGAGAAATTTGGCTACAAATGTGCACAGAGATTCTCCAGGTGGAGGAGCTCTAGTCAGGGTGTGGTGTGCACATTCCACACGTAATATAGGAGAAAAGGCAGTTTGACCAAAGTTTGATTTTAAGCCAACTTTCCAAAAAGGCAACCGGATCCGGCCTCTTGACTTCCTTCGGCAGATCAACGAAACTAATAATGCATAGTCTCGAACAGTTCTCCATGTCATCAAGTTTAGCCCGCAATGTAGACCGTTGAGACTCCAGAGTGTCAACTCTAGATCTAAGATGAGTCACCACATCTTCTAGGTCAGATATGCGTCGTTCAGACTCAGTAGCCCTTTCACGTAATGTGTGCACATCAGCCCTAAGGAGTCCAAAGTCTGTCTGAAGAGCGTCTATCTTTTCGTTTAGTACCATTCAGGATTTTGTAATAGCTTTTGGAACATCTACATCTAACATACACTATTCAGTGGGAGAGTCAACAAGAGAGGTGGATGCCTCCTGAGGGCCGCGACGTGCATGACCCAGACACAGCTCGACGATTTCTTCATCTTGTCGGTAATCTTGTATTGTCTGGAGGGTGACGTCACAAGTAGACCACAGTCTTTAGAGATGTATAGGAACAGAGAGAACGACTCAGGCTAGTGCACTCAGAAATATACTTAAAAAAATCACTGGCATAGGGAAGGGGGAGGGGGGGGGGGGGAGTCCTCCAGGTGTTACATTCCAGTCACATATCCAGGCAATATATGAGTAATATAGGTGGGGACCAAAGGCAAGTTGTGCTGTACCCCATCAGCAAGCCGAACACAGTATCCACTCCCCACACCTTGACTGTAAATCGTGTCCCAGGAGGGCCAGGGATGAGAAAAGCAAAATGGCGGCTGCACCTTTGATACCTTCTGTTAGATATGGGTCATCCATGTTCCCCCTGTACTCCACAAGGCCCCAGGCAGTGATGTTGGGTAAGCGCAGCACCTGCTGCTCATCCAGGCTGCAAATGTAGGCCTCATCTGACCGCCGTCCTACCGGAAGTGTAGTCTGCGCACTTCCGGTAATAAATTTAGCCCGGGGATCCGGCTTCCCAATTACGATTAGGGCATCAAAATGCTCCCCAAGTCAGAGGTAGTACAGTAGTGTAGAGAGCCATGTCTTCACTAGCCCTGGGAGAGAGGATGAACAAGGATGGTAGGCGTCCCCGGCAGAGCTCTTCAGACCCACGACTTCTCCCACCAGTGTCTGGTCACGCCCCCCCCCCCAGAAAGCGCCTCCAAAATAGTGGAAGCTGTTTTTAGCTAGAAAGGTGACCAACGCCTTACTAATGCCTTTGGATTTAGAATGGGATGTCATAAAAGCTCCTGTAGGTGTAATGTGTAGGCATCCCAATACTTTTGTCCACATAGTATATCCTATTACACAAGATTTACTTTCTCCACTCAACAGATGCCTCTCCCTGCTCTTGCACTGATCACTCTGAATTTACTGATTAAAATCTGTACACAAGATGGATTAGATTATAGCTGCTGCCCGTAGAAATCTATAGAAAAGGGAGGTGGCGGAGGGAGCTGATGGAGAAAGACACACCGATACTGCTGCAGCTTCTAGTAGCTGTTTTATCTCACCCCAGTGCTGGATTCACAGCTACACTGCTCATTACTGCTGTATAATGTCCTCCATGCTGCTGCTGCTTCTTCTATATGTGTAATACATAGATCAGGATTCTCCACTCTAGCTTCTATTATGTTTTCCATACACCGCACAGTCTCCTCCCCTCTGTAACTGAGTTCAGGGAAAGCTGACTATTCGAGATGGAGCCTACAAAAGGGGAAAACTTCTGAAAATGTAATATAATGGCCAGAAATAGTGCTATTCCTCAAGTACACACGACTGCTTATTCAGAAATTCACCTGAATGGTATAGGTACGCTTTAATGACCTAGTCAGTTGAGGGAGTTTCTGCATTGTGATGGAGTAAATAAGTATAGATCTTTAACAGTCCTCTAGATCTCTTGCAGTAGTGTTGTCACTGCTATAAATGGTTTCACTGTCAAATTTGTGAATTCTACCTGTACAGGTCCATGTTCTTTTTTTCATTATGTCCATTATTAGAAGGCGTAAAGAGTCTCCTAGTTCAAGCCAATGATTACTGTGTGTCACTTAGCACCTACACACCACATGTTAGGGGAGGAAATTAAGAAACCGTAAGGCATCTATTCTTGCAGGAAAAATATATTGGCATTATTTGATTTTCATGACCAATCCGCTTGTTCATCCCTGAGATATACAAGACCTGGTAATGTACTGATTTTTAATTGTAACATGTAAAGTGGAAATCTCCTTACATGTATGGTTGTTTAACATGATGTCATGATGTTTTGACCAGTTGCTATTTCTGACACTACATTTTTAGGTAAGCGGTTCAAAAGCTGGAGTTATACGGTTTCTGGGGGAGACCGATTTTGCCAAAGGAGAGTGGTGTGGTGTTGAGCTAGATGAACCTTTAGGAAAAAATGATGGAGCGGTGGCTGGCACAAGGTAAGCTTTAATTTTTGATGATTTATTTTTAGTATTTGTGTTTCTTTCATTCAAATCTTCTTACCAGAAGAAAATTAAAGTTGACCCACTGGAACAACCCCTCTCCTTATGCCTTACTAGTGCATATGGACCCGATGGAGGGGGGACCCCTGCTCAGGGCCCCTATTCTATTAACCAGAGCAGCTCTTGCTCTGGTGGAATCGGCGCAACCATGTGGCCACCTGCAGCTTCAGCTGCTGGATTGTGACAATCTACTGATCACCAGCAGGTCTGTATTTAGAAAAGGGTAGACGCTACAGCTGGCCATACACTTTAGACTGACAGGCTATGTACACCTTTTGAAGTGTTTTTATTTATTTATTTATTTATTTAAATAAAAATGTCTTTCAGTGTGATTGGTGCAACTTTCAAAATACTTTATTAAAAAATATTTTTACTTGAGATACAGCAGCTTTGTATTCTGTATACAGAGCAGCTGTATCAGACACTAAGACCTGAACCCGTCAGGTCCACGGGACTGACAAGTTTAGTGAAAGCTGCACAAAACACGGAAACATTTATATATATATATACACACACACACAATTTCAAAGGTGTACATAGCCTTTAAGTCATCCAAACCTGCTCGGATCGGCCAACCATGTCGTGTATGGAAGCAAGGTGTCTGGCCCCAATGGCAGATGTGGGGAGCATTGGGGAATCAAAATTTTGCATGATGTTTAACATGCTGTATACTTTGTTCCAATGATAGATAAGCTGCTCCCAGAGGTGTTTGACAGTGACTTAATCCCCTCTTTGCAGTGAAATTAACATGCATGCATTTACTTTTGATCTTCTAATTAAGTGAAGGGGGCTAGGCTACAATTCCCAGCACACCTGGTGGCAGGAAGAACTTTTGTGCAGAAAATATCTACCCCATTGTTACTAGGATCAGTGGGGGTCCTTGTAGTGAAACCCCAACAATCGGAAAATGATAGTATATCCTAGCGAAATGTGATGGGCAAACCTCGAAGTATCAGATAAGAAGACTTTGCTAGCTAGTTCTGGGGTCCTTCCTTTACAGATAGTTTAAGTATAATTTTTTCATTTTCACTTCGCAGCCTTCACCTTTCTTCGGTGTAGATCACTGTGCTGCTTCTGCTAATTTAGTTGGCCAGTGAGGGCAACGTCCCAGAATACCTTTCCCCATACAAAAGTTAAAGGGAATGGAAATGTTTGATCTCATTGCTTTAGTGAATTGCATCTTCGTCTCATAAAAGGGACGAAAATAGCATTTTAGTTGTTTTTTTTTTCCTTCTAGAAAAAGTTTTCTCCTTACTACATTTTGACTGGGAGTATTCATTAAATATATGGGTTGTCTTGGATTTGATCATACATGTAAACATTGCACCTGTTGGTGCACGCCATACAGTAATTTAGTGACCCCATTACCCATTCTTTCCCAGCTCCAGAAAGACCACATAACCTCTTTATGGAGTTCTTTTTTGTCGAAGGGGATAGCTTAGGTTTGTTAAAATTACAGTTTGTGCTGTTTGCACACTGGATTATTACAGGAAATTATTCACTTATTTTTAAATGTGCAGAAATGTTTAATCACGAAACTTCCTGATAATCTGTATTTGTGTGAGCTGTAAAATTATTTACTAGTGCTGCATGGGAGTAGAGCTTTTATCCTAAAAGTAAAATACAACTCTCTCTACACCTGATGCGGTGTGATTGATAATCTGACGCTTTTACAAAAATCCTTGTACTTCAGTTTTTATCTTTGATCTTTTGGAAGAATGTGTCGAAGGGCAGGTGTCTGTATGAGGCAAGGAAAGCATACATCGTTATGTCTCCTCTACTTTATTCAGGTATTTTCAGTGCCAGACAAAGTATGGCTTATTTGCACCTGTACATAAAGTTACACGAATTGGTTTTCCATCAACTACCACAGCTAAAGCCAAAACCACCGTAAGAAAAGTACCTGCGACACCTACAACACCTACAACACCAGCATCTCTAAAACGCAGTCCAAGTGCATCTTCTATAAGCTCCTTGAGCTCGATTTCATCTTCAGTGAGCAACAAACCAAGTCGTACTGGACTGGTAAGTGGTGGTGGTGGAGGAAATCTGTAAGTTAACTTGTTCCCTTTTAACCCCTTAATGACAAGGCCATTTTGCGTGTTAATGACCAAGGATTTTTTTTTTAGTTTTTTCACGGTCGCATTCCATGAGTCTTAACTTATTTTTTTATTCCGTCGACATAGCCGTATAAGGGCTTGCTTTTTGCGGGACGAGTTATATTTTGTATTTGCACCATTTTTAGATGCTTCTAATATATTGATTAACTTTTATTAACTTTATTTTAGGAGAGAATTGAAAATAAGCAGCTATTCCAGGATTAATTTTCACGTTATAAATTTAGGCTGTTTACTATGCAGCGTAAATAACATGCTACCTTTATTCTATGGGTTGGCACGATTACGGGGATACCAAATATGTAAAGGTTTTATGTTTTCCTACGTTTGCACAATAAAAACCCTTTTAGAAAAAAAATTACTTGTTTTTGCATCGCCGCATTCCAAGAGCCGTAACTTTTTTTATTTTTCCGTCAATGTGGCCGTATGTGGGCTTTATTTTTGCGGGCCAAGGTGTAGTTTTCATTAGTACTATTTTGGGGTACATAGGACTTATAGATTAACTTTTATTACATTTTTTTATGGGGGAATGGGAGAAAAAAGAGAATTTTGCTGTTTTTTTGCGTTTTTTTTTTTTGGACGCCGTTTACCCGGCGGTTTAATTAATGTGTTCATTTTATTGTTCAAGTCGTTACGATCGCGGGGATACCATGTTTGTGTATGTTATTTGTTTTAACACTTTTACTAAATAAAACAACTTTTTGGGCAAAAAAAGTAGTTTTATTTTATTTTGACTGTACATTTTTTTTATTTTTTTTTCACAAACTTTATTTAACTGCTTTTAAATTTTTTTTTTTTTTTTTAGTCCCACCAGGGGACTTCACTATGCGATGTGCCGATCGCATATATAATGCTTCGGTATACTTAGTATACCAAAGCATTATTGTAAAACTGACAGACAATCTATTAGGTCATGCCTCCGGTATCGCCTAACAGGCATTTGCTGAAGACAGACCTGGGGGTCTTTGTTAGACCCCCGGCTGCCATGGAAACCTGACGGCGACCCGCGATTTCTTTGCGGGGGCGCTGATCGGGTTACAAAGGGAGCTCCCTCCCTCTGTCAAACACATTAGATGTCGCTGTCGCTATTGACAGCAGCATTTAATGGGTTAAACTGCTGGAATCGGCGCGCGCTTCGATTGCGGCAGGAGCCAGGCTGTGTATAACAGTCGTGCTCCTGCCGCTGATCGCGTGGGTAAACTGTTAGTACCCGCGCAATATATCCATCCTCCTGCGCGAACTAGCAGCTGCAGAGGACGGATATATCCGTCCTTCGGCGTTTAGGTTAAAAAAAAATTTTTTTTTTTAAAAAAAGACTGTTCGTGTTTTTATGTAATTTATCCAGTTGTCCAAAAAATATCATTATCTTCTGGAGACAAAATAGTTATTTTATTATAATGTTTTCTTAGAATTTCTATTAGTCTTTATTTCTTTTGCACATCTTTATGGGTGCAGTTTTTTTTATATATTTAGAAATTATACAACACTGGGTGCAGGTTTTTTACGTAATTTTTACTTTGGATAACATTACTTTCTGTACTTACAATATACAGTTGACAGAAACTTCCTCAAGATATGCAAGAAAAATATCTGGTACCACAGCTCTCCAGGAGGCTCTGAAAGAGAAGCAGCAACATATAGAGCAGCTGCTGGCTGAAAGGGACATGGAGAGGGCTGAAGTTGCTAAAGCTACAAGTCATGTTGGAGAAGTGGAACAGGAGTTGGCTGTAATACGAGATGGACATGACCAGGTATGAAAATCTATGGGTATGATTTACCCTATATATGTTTAGAATTTAGAGTGCTCTTTCTCTTGTTTTATGTTAAGGACAACAGAGAAAATAAAAGAGATTAATAAAGTAGCTAAAATTGACCAAGTTACTTCAGCAGAGTTCTCGAACATTAGTAAAATGTACACATAAATCAATAAACTAATCAAAACTAGCAAAACTCTTAGGGCTAGCTCACAGAGTATTTTGGCTCAGTTTTTTACGTGGAAAGCGCGGAAAAAAAAACCGCCCAAAATCGCCTCCCATTGATTTCAATGGGAGGTGAAGGCGTTTTTTTCACAAACATTTTTACCCACGGCGCCCAATGAGCGCAGGCCAAACACTTAGCGAAAAACACGGCAAGGCCTTAATATACGTTTTGTTTAACCCGTTAGTGACCGCCCATAGGTGTTTTTACAGCGGCCACGAACAGGCTTTATTCCGATGCAATTGACTTTTTACGGTGCTGCATCAGAATAAATAATCACCGCCGGGAGCAGTTAAATCTCCATGCTCTCCGCTACCGGAGGTAGATGAGGGCTGGGAGCAGACCTGCTCGTACTGGCTAGATCAAAATAAGTATCGTTCTCGTCCGTTTAATCCTTCAGATGCGGCACTCTATAACGAGCTTGGCATCTGAGTGGTTTTGGTGGGAGGGGGCTCCCTCTATCACCCCATCATCACCCTACCATAAGATCGTAGGGTGCCGGTGTCTTCTATGGCAGCCGGGGCCTAATAAAGTCCCCCAGGTCTGCCTCTAGTCAATGCCTGCTAGGCCATGCCTCTGGTATTACACAGCCATGCAGTAATACACTGCAATACAGAAGTATTGCAGCATACACTGCAATACAGAAGTATTCCAGTGTATTAGAAAAGCGATCAGGTTATTGCACAGTAAAGTCCTCCAGTGGAACTAATAAAAAAGTTTAAAAAAAAGTTTAATAATAAATAAAAATACAAAGTGAAAAAAAAAATGAACCCCCCCCCCCCCTATTATAAAGCCATTACATTATTTAACCCTCTCGGCGAATGCCATAAAAAATAAAATAAAAAACAATGCAAGAATTGCTGTCTTCTGTGCATCCTGCCTTAAAAAAAAAAGTGTGATTTAAAATGCTGCATATACTCCAAAATACCAATAAAAACTACAAGCCTTCATACAATTTGCATTGGCGGAAAAATAAAATAGCTATGGCTCTTCAAATATGGAGATGCAAAAAAAATTAATTTTGAAAAAAAAAAAGGGTTTTTACTGTGTAAAAGTAGTAAAACATAAGAAAACTATTAATTTGGTATAGTTGCAATCATAACAACCACGCGGTAAACGCCATAAATCTAGGATCCAAAAAAAGTGTGGTGAAATTGCTGTTTTTTTTTTCTATCCCTTCCCCAAAAAAAGTAAATAAACGTTAATCAATAAATTATATGTACCCCAAAATGGTGCTATTAGCCTTATACATCTATGTTGATGCAAAAATAAAAAAAGTTATAGTTCTTGGTGTATTTTTTATTTTTTTTTCTTCCACAAGGTGGGAAGTATTTAAAATTAAATAATAATTTGACGTTTTCCTATGTTGGCCACCAGAGAGAGCACTTCCCAAAATTACAACACGGTGAATCAGGTAAAGCAACCTGACTCGCAGCTGCTGTAAATGTGGGAGGTAGACTTACCCCCCTCCAGAGCTCTAGGACACACCAAAAAGCTGAGAATGATGAAAGTCAAGAGGGAACACTCTGTGGTGAATGACTTTTCATTTGACAGGTTCACACGGCGTGTCTTTTACTCGGTTTTTGGCACATTTTATGTGGCAAAAAACGTTTGATTAACTTCTTCCCGCGCTGCACCGCAACTGTACGTCTTGGAGAGGGCTTGCTTCCCGCACCAGGACATACAGTTGTGGAGCGGTTCCCGGCGCACACTGTCCTGACGGACAGTGTCCGGGAACCAGGAGGTTAGCTGTCCCCGACAGCTGACACTCCAGTCTTGCCGGTCATCGGACCATCGCCGCTGATTTCGGCAATTAACCCCATAAATGCGTCGACCGATTGTGATTGCCGCATTTAAGGGGTTTGAAGCACATCGGCAGCCCCCACAAAGTGATTGTCGTGGCAATCGGTGGCCAGACAATGGCCTTCGGGTTGCCATGTACGGAAGCCTCGGAGGAGCAGTTGTTAGTAATATGAAAAATAAACAATACTTCTACTCGCCTACAGCAGACCTCTGTCTTCTCCCCTGCGCCGCAATAGAAACAAGAGGTCAATGATCTGGGACGGGAACTAGAGAGGCATCAGAAACCTTAATAGTTATTAATAATTCTGGCGCATCAAGGAGCTCCCCCACACATGCAGCAGTTCAAAAAAATAAAACACCCCGTACGTACACACACACACACACACACACACACACACACACACACACACACACACACACACACACACAATCCTCCCTCCACACACACGCTCATACTCCCATCCCCCCCCCGCAAACACTCATACTCCCCCCCCCCCCCCCCCCACCACACACACACACACACACACAGTGTAAATAGTAAAAAAAAATGATGTGATATATTTTAAAAATGTAAAATAAAAAAAGGGAAATACATTTTAGGAAAATGCGAATGTAATTTTATTTTTGACATCTGGTGCATGTCACTGGGTAAACACACCTGTGTCACGGTCAAAGTCGCCGTGTGGCCCCAGCCTAAAACTATATAAATATTATTTATTAGGTAGAAATAATAATAAACTTTATTTATATGACAAAAAAAAAAGTATTTAGATAGATGATTATTAGAATATATTTATTATGCATGCGATAGATAGGTAGGTAGATATGAGATGGATACATAGATAGATATGAGATATGTATTGTCACAATGGTAACATGCCCAGAGACCTCGCTGATTTGTCTCTGGGCAGAGCCCCGTGATGGTAGCGGTCTAGAGACAGCTGTATCACGGAGCTATATGCCACTACAGAGCGGCAGTGTATATCTGCAGGACGTTTAGGAACATCCCTGCAGTTAATTGTGGACATTTATAGTCTATGGGCGGTCCGCAACTGGTTAACAAAATATTGGTACAGAAAAATAAATATTTATTTTTTTACTTTTTGACCTTGTAGAACCAGAATATTTGCCAGTGATTTAGGCAAATCTAATCAGCTCTCCCATGGGAGGAAAGTAACTCCCCATATTTTAGTTTTCTGAACCACTGAGGCTGTGCCCTGTGGAAAGCAGCAATTCAAGATATACCTGAAGCCACATCTAAATTCCTATGTTTTGAGTGGAGTTTGGCTGTTAAGGACATCTGTCACCATCTTTGCGTTACTATCAATGTTATATGCTCTAAATATATTCTCTTGGTAGGATTCAATGAAATAATGACTCATGTCTTTTATGAGTCCTGTTATGACTTTTATTTAAGACATTTTACTGAGTCTATGTAATTTGCCTGTCTACGAATGAATTCCCGTTCACGGTTTCTCTGCTGTGAATATTCAAAACACTTAGAAAAACTGTTTTTTGGAGACTATGCTGATTTGAAGCCGGTTATTTTTAATGTTTTTGTTTAATAACTAATGTAAATCACTGTGTAAAAGGATACATTTGTATCCCCCCACATTGGCACTAAATGCTATATTGAATTTTGCAGTATGTTCTTTATATTAGCCAGCTTTTTTATTTTTAAAAATGTAATCCATGAGTGTGTTCTTTTTTTGGCCATGTCAATGTATGTATTTTTTTTTACAGTATGTGATGGAAATGGAGGCTAACATGGATCAGTTACGAACTATGGTCGAAGCTGCAGACCGAGAAAAAGTAGAACTTCTAAATCAGCTTGAAGAAGAGAAGAGGTATCCGTTAAATGTTGTCCGCTTACTTTCAAGGGCGTACACATGAAAGGGAATCTGTCACTAGGTTAATGCTGCCCTTTTTGAGAGCTGAGATACCAATGAGGCAACCCAGTCCTATATGAGGGAAAATATGCAGCTGAATAAACTAACTGTAAAAACCCCTGACAGGAATAATAGTGACAGCCATCCTCGGCAATGCAAAAATTAGCACACAAGGCTACGATATACAAAATGACAACTTTATTGTATACAATAATCACAAATCTTTTAAAATTGCTGAATTAAAAAGGAAAGCCGCCATGGGCAGCAATGATACCAAGTAAAATCAGGCAGTAACACAGAATCCATGAAAGAGTGCACAAGAGAGGCCGTGAAATAAAGTACATATATGCATGTGCACCCAGCAACTAATGCAGAGCAGACCATCATCACAAACCATAGCATAGCATACCTATTGAACGTACTGATGCCCGTTGTCCTCCCCCAGGGACCTTAACTCCTTAGTGACTGCAGTCATCTTACTCTGCTCAGCACTTGCAAATGTTGGTCGGGACATTTGTATCTTAATGTATTGCTATTAACTATTTATATACTGGTATGTAATAGTGTCACACGTTTTATGGATTCTGTATTATTCCCTGATTTGACTCTGTATTTTTGCTGCCCATGGCGGCTTTCTTTTTAATCCAGCAATTTTAAAAGATTTGTGATTATTATATACAATAAAGTTGTATTTTGTGTTAATTTTGTATATTGTATCCTTGTGTTCTCATAATTTTTGTAGGTAATATACCTGTCCGAGTGCAGCACTGTGTCACTTATCTTGAAATATTCAGCAGTTTTCATACATTTGTTTATGTCCTGCAGCGCTGTGCTTGCACTGGAAGTCCTCGATATGTTGTGCGCGCGCTCTGCACGCCTCTAAATTCATGAGCTGCGGCTCCCGCCGTCCACACGCCGCTGTTTGGCAGCTTTGGGGAGAAAGCGGTCAATCAACGGGGGGAGTCTCAGCTCATGAATACAAGTCACACAGCTTTTGTGTCGCGCTGCAGGAGATAAACTACAGAATATTGCAGGGTATGTGATCCAGCGCTGGAATCGGGGTCTCTGTCACTACTTTTATGCTGCCCTCAAATAGGGCAGATTATTAACCTGGTGACAAATTCCCTTCAAACATAGAAATACCCATGTGCATTTTGTGCACTCCTTGTCTGTGTTCTCCTTACTGTGCAGCAGCATCTTGAACATAAAAGATTTTCTGTATAAATCTAAATGTATATCACAAAGTTGACTCTTGTTAAACTCTTTGAAATATACATTGTGTTTAAGATGAGAACCGTTATAACCGTTGTAATATGAATTTAGATTAGTCTATGTTAATTCTTCAGCCCTCTCTCTCTATTTATGGCTCTTAAGTTTTAAAGTAGGCGGGACTGCATGTGTAAATAATGAAGAGGGGCGTCACAGCCCCTTTTATAGTGCTGATTGGGGGGTCTCGGAGGTCAGACCCCCCACTGATCAAACATTTATAGACTATCCTAAGGACACTGCCCTTTTAACAACATCTTACAGTATAAACCCACAGATTGCTTTACCTATCTTGTATTAGCTGGAGATGCACTAGAGTTTATTCTCCATTGATGTCTAAACCTGCATTAAGAATTCTGAGTATCCGAGTGTCTAGAGTTCTGAAAATCTCAACGCAGTTTATTCCTCCTTTTAAGCATTCGGTAATCATGATTTTGTTTATTCAGGAGGGTTGAAGATCTCCAGTTCCGTGTTGAAGAAGAGTCCATTACCAAGGGAGATTTAGAGGTAAAAGAGAAAAGCATATTTTAAATCCTCACAAAGTTTGCGCCACATAAATACAGAGCTTGTGAAGTAGATTGTGATAGGGAAAACACTTCAGTTAATAAACATGTTCTCTCAAACTGGAGCAGCCCAGACCTTCCAAATGTAAACCCAATAGTTCCATCATCTTTACTGGTTGGTAATGTCTCTTGCTTGCTGTTGCTTTTTTACAATCTGAAATCAAACTCAATAAAACTTTTGATGCTTGCAAAACTGGAGTTGAAGTAAAGATGGCTGTTTTCAGATAACCCATGATTGTTTGCTGGCTTTCAAGTCATCTCCAGTTTTCTAAACATGTACAGCATTGAATCTAAAAATGTAAAAGTTTTCCTTTCCATTTTGCTTTCTTTGAGAAACGCTAATTTAGTTAACCTCAGTGAGTTAAATGTAGCCTTACTATCAAATGCTAAATTAGCCAGTTTTTATTATAAAACTGTTTATGACCATGTTAATTGCTTGCATTTATTCCATAAAATTACATTTCAACATTTAAGTTCATGTTATTATTTACTTTTTACATGTTAAAATCTCATGTATCATGTTTTTCCCCTTTGTTTAATTGTTTTCACAATCCAGTTGTTAAGTGAACAAAAAGAGGACAGGAACCTGGAATAAATTGTGACCATATTCACCAAACATTTCGGTCAGAGCAAGGAAACTGAGGAAGACTATTTTACATAAATAATCTTACACACTAATAACTGCTTTTAAAACTAAAGCTTTAATTCATTGGTGCATGCTGCTTTTATGAAGTGATCAGTCTTGTTACTAAACTAAATGATACTACAAAAAAACTTTTCTAGTGCAGTGTATTTAAGGAAGTTTAGATCGTATTCGTAATCCTTAGTTAAAAAATAAGGCAACTATAATAATGTGCTAGTAATAGGTGGACACCAGTAAAAACGTTTACCATTGGAGCTGTAAATGTTTTGAACTCCTTTACCTCACACAAGGGGATTAAAACAAGGGGATTTATCAGCATAGGAGTTTAGTTTTGTTCAGTGCCTAGTTGGGTTACATTTTAAGCTGGTCTTGAGATGCACACAGGGATTTCTAATGATATCCTTGTCTCTTAACTATCTATGTTTAAGGCTGGGATTTGACATTGCGGTACAGATGCAAAAAAAAAATTTGCAAATTGTGCAAAACCTTACTGTTTTTCTGCAATCTTCATAAAATTGCATCAAAATGGTGTGGGTTTTTTTCCAGCGAGTAATGCATTGAACCGCGACGTGAGATCCCAGCCTAAAATTTATTTAAATATACACCATTCAGTCTCAACATTAAAACCACTGACGGGTAAAGTGAATAAAATTTATTCTATTATCACAATGGCACCTGTCATTAACATCCGCACAAAAACTGTGCGCCGGAATCTTCATGGCAAGGGTTTCCATGGCTGACCAGCTGCATGCAAGCCTTGCATAACCAAGCATAATCCAAAGCGTCAGATGGAGTGCTGTAAAGCACGTTGCAAGTGGACTTTTGAGCAGTGGAAACGTGTTCTGTGGCGTGACAAATCACACTTCTCTATCTCGCAGTCTGATGGACAAGTCTGGGTTTGATGAATGCCAGTATAACATTATCTGGCTGACTGCATTGTGCTAACTGTAAAGTTTGATGGAGGAGGGAAAATGCTATGGGGTTGTTTTTCAGGCGTTGGCCTAGGCCCTTTAGTTCCATTGAAGGGAAATCTTAATACTTCAGCATACCAAGAGATTTTGGACAATTTTATGCTTCCAACTTTGTAGGAACAGTTTGGGGAAGGCCCATTTCTGTTCCAGCTTGATTGTGCCCCAGTGCACAAAGCAAGGTCCATAAAGGCATGGTTGGGTGAGTTTGGTGTAGAAGGACTTGACTGGCCCGCACAGAGCCTTGACCTCAATCCCATCCAACACCGATGAACTAGAATGGAGATTGTGAGCCAGGCCCTCACCTCCAACATCTGTGTCTGACCTCATAAATGCTCTTCTGGGTGAATGGGCAAAAATTCCCACAGACACAATCTAAAATCTTGTAGAAAGCCTTCCCTGAAGAGTCCAAGCTGTTTTAGCTGCAAAGGGGGGGGGGGACTAACTTTCTATGAATGCCTATGGATTTCGAATGGGATGTAATGTGCGTGTGTCCCAATAGTTTTGTCCACACAGCGCTTATTTTTTGCATCAAAGAAACAGTCAGGTTTTAAAGAAGTTGGAAGCAGAAAAAATGGGCAAGTGTAAGGATCTAAGCGAATGTGACAAGTGCTCTCACCTAGTCATCTAGCCATCCCAGTTTGGCATCTCCAAAACAGCAGGTATTTATTTTGTGGGATGTTCCCAGTGTACAGTGGTTAGTACATACCAAAAAAATGGTCCATGGAAGGAAGACTGGTAGACCTTCAATAGGGACATGGGCGCTCAAGGCTCAAAAGTTAATGCAAGCTATGGTAGAAAGGTGTCAGAACACACAGTACATTGCTTGATTCTATTACGTAGCCAGAGACCAGTCGGGGTTCCCCTTGCTGACACCTGTTCACTGCTAAAGGCGCCTACAATGGGCATGTAAGCAACAGAACTGGAACGTGGAGCAATGGAAGTAGGTGGCCTGGTATGAATAATCTAAAAAATTTTTTACGCACTGCTGGGTTCATATGCGTTGCTCCAGGAAGCATTATGATAAGAAGGCAAGCCGGCGGAGGGAACAGTATTCTCAAATGGCAGTGGCCTTTTTCAGCACGATAATGCTCCCTGCCACACTGCAAAAATTGTTCAGAAATTGGTTGAGGCATACAGTTCAAGGTGTTAATGGCCTCCAAATTCCCCAAATCTCAATCTGATCGAGCATCTGTGGGATGTGCTGGAAAAACAAGTCAAATTCATGGATCTGCTGCTAACATCTTGGTGCTAGATAACACAGGAGACCTGCAGAGGTCTTGTGGAGTCCGTGCCTCTCAGGGTCAGAGCTGTTTTGGCAGCACGCGAGTGAGCTGTATAATATTAGGCAGGTGGTCTTAATATTATGGCTGAATGGTGTATATTCCATGCAGTAATACTTGTGCATCCTTAAGTAAACAGAGCAGTTCCACCTTTTGCCCACCAATACAACCTACATCTCCTATATGGTTCATTTTCTCAAAATAATTCCAGTTTTATATCCCTAGGAATTTAACTGAATGCAAAAGTTTAAAACTGTTTGAAAAGATACCACTTAACAGGTACATTGCTATATTTAAATCTGTTTTCATATAGAGCATTCGCCCTCTGCCACAGAGGATGCAATATGCTGAAGACAAATTGCTTTTTCCTGGTGAAAGTACCTACTGATCGGTCCCCTTTTAAAACTATTAAAGTAATGCAATAGATTAGTCTTCATAAATTATTTCCCCCTATTTAAATAAGACAATTCATGAAACAAAACAGGTTGTGTAAAGTTTTTAAGTCTTACAAAAGTGTTAACTTTCCAAATTGCACTAATGCATTTATTTTCTGGAAAACCGTAATTCTACTTGCTGCATGCACCTATCTTACATTTCTACTTATTGCCTTTCTTTTTTTGTCTTTCACCATCAATTTCTTCCCACATTCTTGTCAATCACCATCACCTAAGCATCATCTAGTCATCCCCTTCTCTTCTGTTATGTTATGTTTTCCACTGCATCTTCTTTGCTCTTCAATGGTCCGATGGTGCCGGAGCACGGCCTGCATGTGGCTCCTTCCTCTCGTGCTGGCATGTGATGGTGGCACTGTTGTGTTCTCTTCCTCTCCCTTTTTACTAACAGACGCAGACCAAACTGGAGCATGCCCGCATTAAGGAGCTTGAACAGAGCCTGCTCTTTGAAAAGACCAAAGCAGACAAACTTCAAAGAGAGTTAGAAGATACTAGGGTAATGGTTTTCAATATTTCATGGAAACTCTCCCAGTACACTACACTTTATTAGCTTTGTCCATCTGTAGTGAAAAGTATAGCTTTTGGTCTTTCAGAGTATTTGCATCGTGTGATTAAATCTGTATCATTTCCTCTGCGTAGTATGAAATAGGTAACACAAGTTTCATTACTAAATGTTCCACTTTACAAAGAAACCGATTTACAACGGCTTCCATGTGTCGTACCTATAATCTCTCATTATGTCCTATTAACTGTTCTAATTTACCATTAAAATAAAATTTCAGCAATTGAAATATTCTGTAATTTACTTTTTATAAACTATAAAAAATACTTTTTATACATTCAATTTTATATGCTTTTTATAAATGTAAACATTTATACTTCAGTTTTAAGTTAAGATTATATTTAGCTAAGGGCTTGTTCACATCAGTGTCACCCTGCCGTTCATGGGTTCCGCTAGACCTTTCCGTTGGAGGAATCCATGAATGGAAAGGCAAACGGAAACCATAGCCTTACTATTGACTTCAATGGTTATGCTTCCGTTGCAAATGGTTTGTTTGTTTCCGATTTTTATAAGGTTTCTGGCTTTTTTGCGGAAATAATAGCGCAGTCGACTACGCTATTGATTCCGCTAAAAAATGGAAAACGTATGGAACGAAGAAAAACGTCCACAGTTTGTGACTGCTTTACCAATGATTTCAATGGTAATGCTTCAAACTGAAGCTATGGTTTCCATTTGCCTTTCTGTTCATGGATTCCTCCAACAGAAAGGTCTAGCGGAACCCATGGAGGGAACGGTGACGCTGCTGTGAACACACCCTAATATGAATTTATTAGACATTGTTTTCACTTTTATTTTCTGTAGTGTAAACATTTAAAAGCTACCTTTTAATAGCCACAAATTATTTATAGGACTTATTTAAAATGAAGATTTGGTTTAGTGCCAATCGAATATATCATATGCATAAAGGTAATAAGGGATGAGGCTTAAATGTACACTAGTATGTATGAGCCTATGAAGGTTTCCTTATTTGCTACTTTTCACTTGTAAATTCCTTGACCATTTTGTGTTCTCAGTCCCAATGGTTGAATGCAGCCAAGATTTTATTAATGACTTGTAAATTGAAATTCTATTGTTAGGCTCATAAGTACATTCCTTACGGTGGATTGATTTACATTAATTTAGTACAGGGTATATTTGTTTATTGTGTGCTAAGGACTGTTGATAATCTAACATTTGCTCTATATCCAAGGTTCTAATTGAAGTTTCATCAGTAAAAAAGTTTTTTTAGTGTTTGTAAACTGCTTTTGGTGGTCACATGGCGGTGAACAGGTCCTATTTTATTTTGCTGGGTTGCAGTAAATGTTTCCAAAGATCTCCTGATATATTGTAAATGCTCTTAACAAGCATAACTCACACGGGGATTTTACCCACCCAGAATATGGAAAGTGCAGTATTTACAGCCTAGTCGCGCATACAGAGAAAGTTCTGTATGCTAGGCTGTTGAAATGCTCAATGTGACCCTGAGAACTCTGGAAACATGAACTGCTGGGGATACAAATGGTACTTCTGGTGATGAGGAAGAAGAAAGATCTGACATTTCTTGTTATTTACAGGCCAAAACAAGGCCAGATTCCTTAAAAGTAAGTATTCATCTAAAAGCGAGGGGTTGTGTTGATGTCTTTGTTTGCTGGAACTGCAAACCTTGCTTGCGGTGGTAGGAAATGTACTAATATTTCTTTTTAACAACCTTTAATGGCATATCTTTGGCAATGTGTGTAAGGGCAGAGGTATTAAAGATGCATGCTCATGTCTGGTCATAGATGTTTGTAAACTAATAGCCATGTACCGTACACATTTTTTAGAGCTTCAAAAGGCTTTTATTTTTAGGACATCTTTTTCCATTTGAGAGGGTAAATGTAGGATTTGAGAGATGTTATTTGGACATGTTTTCACAAAGTGTAAATTGTCAGTGCATCATGATTGTAAATATCACTTGATTTTCAGAGCAGTGTTTCTGGCGCTTGGACTTTGTGTTTGAAATAAGATACGGAAACTTGTGTTTTGGTGCAGTCTTAAGTGGTTGGAGTAATATGCTTTACAAGTCTGATAAACATTGAAATTGCATATGGTTGTGGATGTTTTATGGCAAACATGTCAGAGGGGTGCTCTTCTGGTTTCAGCTTTACTGACCTCAGTAGAAATGTCTAGCTCCTAAAATGTGCCTCTTCTTGTTTTCTGCAGTTTTTTTTTTTTTAGTCTATAATCTAATCTAGGTCAGTATAGATGCTCTCATGACTAACCTCCGTTGTGTGAGCTACCAGTAAATGTTTTAATAGCTAGGATTAAAAAAATATTTTGTATTGTACAAGCCAGAAAAAAATCTATGATACATTCTACTCTTTTTTTAAAATTTTATTTATTTTTTTATTATAATTTTTTATTTTTTGTGTTCTTGAATATTCTCTAAAAGCTCCATAAATAAAGCATTTGTCTTATTGGGGTGTGGAGTGGGTTTCAGTTGCTTAGCCGTTATGAAGTCAAACATTTTTGTCTTTATCTTTTTGGAAGTCCGAACTTTTCTGCAATTTATAGGTATTTGTATTTTGTTGATGTCTTTTCCTAAATTGGTTTATGACCACAGGTGGCAACGGTTTCTGAAAAATCTCGCATTATGGAACTTGAGAAGGATTTGGCTCTGAAAACAAAAGAAGCCGCAGACATACGTCAGAAGCTGGTAGAATTTAGCAAGCAATCTAGTGATGTAGATGCATCACTTTCACTGTTACAAGAAATTAGTTCTTTGCAAGAAAATATATCAAAACTTAGCAGGAAACATGAGCAAGAAATTCAGTCTCTGGAAGGCAAGCTTGAAGGTGATCATGAGCGAAAGTTGGGATCACTGAAAGCATCTGTCGAAAAGCTATCCAAAGAGAATGAAACTTTGAAAGTAAAGCTCGGCCATGCCAACAACGAGAATGCAGACGTAATAGAACTTTGGAAGTCAAAACTAGACTCTGCGATCAGTTCACATCAGCAAACAATGGAAGAGCTGACGGTTTCCTTCAGTAAAGGCACAAATACAGAAACCTCTGCTCTGATTGAACTAAAGGCCCATATTGAGAAACTTAAGTTAGAACATCAAAAAGAGACTGAACTTCTGAAATCTAGGCAAGAAACAGAGCAAGCTCACAATTTTAAAGAAATAGAAGCTTTGAAGTCTAAACTGCAAGCTTATTCTGAAGAGAGAGAATCCGAACTTGAAACGCTACAATCTAAACTAGAAGCTGCAGAGGAGCAACACTTAATAGAAATGGAGGATACGTTAAATAAGCTTCATGACACTGAAATAAAGGTAAAGGAACTGGAGACTTTGCAAGCCCAATGTACAGAACAAAATAATATAATTGATAGGCTAAGATCCCAAGTAAAGGATGCGGATGAGAGGCTTGCAAGTATTGATACTATGCAGAAAGCAGAATCTGAAGTTAAAGTAGAAGTTAAAAAGCTTAAGGAGAGACTTGAGGCAGCTGAAGGGCAAGTTAAAAACATTGAGCATGAAAAGCTTGCAGAAAGTAATAAGGTTTGTACCATCCACCATCTCTTTAAGTTTGTTTTTAAGTTTCACTTTCTTTTTTTATCTATTTATTTATATTATATTATTATTATTTATTTTTTTTACATTTATTTAAATAATTAGATATATAAACCTACTCCCTCAATTGCAAAGACCTCCCTCAATATAAGAATGTAAACTTAGCGCTATAGGCTGCCTTGAAACTTCTAACAGAGTAAGATGTCTGTTAAAACCTTGAACCAGCCTAATGGTCTGATTATACCTGAACTTAGATGTGAGTGATATTAGCGGGATCCTGCGTGTCAGTCACGTAGGACCATCGCTCATGGAAGCCATCAGTCCCGCTGACCTGACTGATTTAGCTTTGACCACAAGATACAGGCACTGCATCAGAATAAGTAAACAGAGCAGGGAGCCGTTAAATCTCCCTGGTCTCAGCTACCAGATGTAGCTGAGGGCTGGGGGCATCCCTGCTTGAACGGGTTAGATCGATATCAGTATCGATCTCACCCGTTTAATCCCTCAGATGCGGCGTTCAATAGCGTGCACCACATCGGAGTGGTTTTGGAAAGCGAGAGGGAGCTCCCTCTCATCCCACCGACACCCGGCGATAAGATCACCGAGTGTCTGTGTCTCCGATGGCAGCCTGGGGCCTAATAAAGGCCCCCGGGTCTGCCTGTAGTGAATGCCTGCTAGGTCATGCCGGAGGCATGTCTTAGCAGATGCCTGTCCGTTTTAAACGGACAGGCAGTAATACACTGCAATACAAAAGTATTGCAGTGTATTATAATAGCGATCGGATGATCGCATATTAAAGTCCCCTAGTGGGACTAGTTAAAAAGTAAAATAAACGTTTAATAAAGGTAAGAAAAAAAAATGAAAACCCCACTTTTTCCACTTACAAACTGCTTTACTATTAAAAACCCAAAATAAAGTAAAAAAAGTTACGCATATTTGGTATCGCCGCGTCCGTAACGACCCCGACTAGAAAGCTATTACATTATTTAACCCGCACGGTGAACGGCGTAAAAAATTATATAAAAAACTATGGAAAAATTGCTGTCTTCTGTGAATCCTGACTTTAAAAAAAATGTGATCAAAAAGTCTTATCTACTCCAAAATGGTACCAATAAAAACGACAAGTCTTCCCGCAAAAAAAAGCCCTCATACAACTGCATCGGTGGAACAATAAAAAAAGTTATGGCTCTTCAAATATGGAGACACAAAAACAAATAATTTTGAAAAAAAAGCGTTTTTACTGTGTAAAAGTAGTAAAACGTACAAAATCTATACAAATTTGGTATCGTTGCAATCGTAACAACCCGCTGAATAAAGTTATTGTGTTATTTATACCACACGGTAAACGGCGTAGATTCAGGACGCAAAAATGAGTGGCAAAAATTTCTGTTTTTTTTCTATCTCCCGCCCCCCCCCCAAAAAAAAAAATTTATGAAAGTTAATCAATAAATAATATGTACCTCCAAAATGGTTCTGTTAAAAAAATACAACTTGTCCCGCAAAAAACAAGACCTTATACAGCTATGTAGACACAAAAATAAAAAAGTTATAGCTCTTGGAATGCGACGATGGGAAAACTTAAAAAATACCTTGGTCATTAAGGTTTAAAATAGGTTGGTCATTAAGGGGTTAAATACTCATTTTCTTTACTATGGAATTAGTGAATATGGTTTGAAACAAAATTATGTACAGTTGCAAATAGTACCTTGTAGAAATAGTTCTTTGGAAAGAAATACTTTTATTTGCATTGGTATTAATTGGGTCTTAATTATCGGAGTAAACAGCATGTTTATAAATAGGATATGCTCACTTTAGCCCCGTTACGACGGACAGATATATCCGTCCTATGCAGGTGCTAGTTCCCGCATAAGGACGAATATATCTGTCCTCTGAATGCGTGGGTACTACCTGTGTACCAAAGCGATCCGCGGCGGAGCACGGCTGTTATACACAGCCTGGCTCCTGCCGGAATCGAAGTGCGCTCCGATTTCGTCAGTTTAACCCATTAGATGCCACTGTCAATATCGACAGCGGCATCTAATGTGTTTGACAGGGGCAGGGAGCTCCCTCTGTCACCCCATCGGCGCCCCCGCAAAGAAATCGCGGGGCACGGTTTTGTTTCCATGGCTGCCTAACAAAGTTTTACACTGACAGGCAATAATGCTTTGGTATACGAAGTATACCAAAGCATTATATAAGCGATCAGCAGGTCGCATGGTGAAGTCCCCTGGTGGGACTAAAAAATAAAACTTAAAGCAGTTAAATAAAGTTTATGAAATAAAAAAATTAGTCAAAATAAAATAAAACCACTTTTTCCCCCAAAAAGTGGTTTTATTTAGTACGTGTCAAAACAAATAAAATATACATATATGGTACCCCTGCGATCGTAACGTCTCGAACGTTAAAATAAACACCTTAATTAAACCGCCGGGTGAACGTCGTCCAAAAAAAACGGCAACATTTTTTCTTTTCTCCCATTCCCCCCCATAAAAAATTAAATAAAAGTTAATAAGTCCCATGTACCCCAAAATGGTTCTAATGAAAACCACATCTTGGCTCGCAAAAATCAAGCCCACATACGGCCACATTGATGGAAAAATAAAATTACGGCTCTTGGAATGCGGTGATGCAAAAACAAGTAATTTTTTTCTAAAAGGGTTTTTATTGTGCAAACGTAGGAAAACATATAAAACCTTTACATATTTGGTATCCCCATAATCGTGCCGACCCATAGAATAAAGTTAACATGTTATTTACGCTGCATAGTGAACGGAGTAAATTTATAACGTGAAAAACAATGTTCGAATAGTTGCTTATTTTCAATTCTCTCCTAAAATAAAGTTAATAAAAGTTAATCGATATATTATATGCGTCCAAAAATGGGGCAATTGAAAAACACAACTCGTCCCACAAAAAACAAGCCCTTATACGGCTATGTCGACGAAATAAAAATAAAAATTTACGACTCTTCGAATGTGACCGTGAGAAAACAAAAAATAATCCTTGGTCATTAACGCGCAAAATGGCCGGGTCATTAAGGGGTTAAGATGTGAAATAAGAGGTAAACTGTTTAAAGAGGACCTGTCATGTTCACTGAAAAGGTAGTCTGCAGCCATACCTGTACTGCTGCCTTGCCCCTAATTCCAGCGCTGTTTATTTCCTATTGCTACGTGCCTCCGTGCCCCTGCAATCAGCTTCTGTTCCCTCAGCCCGTTAATTTCGGTAGCGGATATGCAAATTTTTGAATAAATTCACAATCGGGCGGTCTCCTCAGTTCAGCGGATTGTGGGGCACGGAGGCACCTAGCAACATTAAATAAATTCCGCTGGAATAAGGAACAAGGCAACAGTACAGGTATGGCGACAGCTTACTTTCACTGAGAACACGACAGGTACTCATTTATTTTCAATTTTGTTTTTCATTTTTATTTTGTTACGTTTATGTTAATTTTCTTCTTGTATCCATTCATTTTTTTCCATTCAACTCTGTTAGGCCAATGACTTGCAAAGAGATTTGATGGAGCGTAATGAAAAGTTTGCTGCCCTTGAAAACAAATTGCAGTCACTGGTTCAGGTCAAAGAAACTTTTGAAATGGAAAATGAAGATTTGGTAATGTTTCGTTTTTTGTAAAAGCAATAAGTCTATTGATAAATCTATTGAATTCTACCGCCTTTTGCTCTTAATGGAGAATTCCGACGATTGACCTGTTATCCCATAAATATCTGATAAGTGGGAGTCCAACATCTGAGCCCCCATCTATTGGGGTACCCGTGTTTTCATGACCCCCAATGTGCTGCAGAAAACAGCCTGTGGCGTAACAAGAAGGAGAAACTGTTGGCAGCTAATGCACACAGCTCTCTACATTAAAGGGAGTCTGTAAGCAGTTTAGATCCTACAAAACTGCTGACCGCATTAGATAGGGGCCCTGAAAAGTTGTTTAAACATACGTTTGTGTAGGGTTTCAGTAGTAGCATGGGTGAGAAACGGAAATCTTAATCTGCCGCAAGTGCCCTTTGAGTGTTCCCTAACGTTGAAGTGCTCTCAGCTCTCTGCAGTAAGCTCCCCACAACCCCTCTTGTTTAGTATCCGCCCACTGGGTGGATGCTACAGCCGTCACACGAGGGGAGGGGTTGGGGAGCGCTTACTGGAGTGAGGCTACGGCACTTCAGCGTTCGGGAATGCCTATAGGGCACATGCGGCAGGGTGTGCCGGGTTAAAACTTTTGTTTTCACTCCTGCTTCTACTGAAAGGTATGTTTAAACTGTTTTGCAGAGCTCCTATCTAGCAGGGTCAAAACTGCTGACAGACTCCCTTTAAAGTCTATTGGTGTTAAGGAAACAGCCGAGCCGGAGAAACCCCTATCCTTCCCCCGTTAATAACAATTGTGAGAATACTCCTTTAATATTAGCTTATTGGATATTTTATAATTTTCCAATTTTTCTTTTAATTGGCTTCTAGAAAAGGTCATTAAACACCTCTTCTGAAGAAACAAAGGTCCTTCAAAAAGCTATGCAAGGTAAGGGTATCATATGCTTTAGACATTTCCTTTCCATATGTCTATTGTGGCATGTTAAACAAATGGAGGGAGATTCTCTAAATTTTCGAAGTTCAGATTGTTATATGGCACTGGATGACCTATGTAGAAAATAGTGGGCACCCATTGATTTCAACGCACACCCAGTAATTCTTTCTTGTTGTGCTTCTCCTTTTTCCCTTAATGATAATAGTTGAATTGTTATCATAGTGCGCTGTACGCAGCAAAAGCTTCTCAACAGTGTCAGCCTAGAGCATAATTTTTTTATACAAATATTTTTTCAATTCCTATAAAGATTTTATTATAAATCCGTTTGCTTATTAAGCAGATTATAAAGCAAAAAATCCTCAAGTGTATGTGCACACGGCTTATTTTTGTCCGTTTTTTGGGCCGTAAACTGCCGAAAAATCCAAAACAGAACGCCTCCATACATCTGCCCATTGATTTCAATGGGAAATACGGCGTTCTGTTCCGACGGCCACAAAAAAGTGCATGTCACTTTTTGAGCCGTTTTTGGAGCAGTTTTTCATTGACTTTATAGAAAAACGGCCGTAAAAAACACGAGTTTGAATAAAAAAAGTCTGAAAATCAGGAGCTGTTTTGCCTTGAAAACAGCTCCGTATTTTCAGACGTTTTTTGCTAAGCGTGTGAACATAGCCTTATACTCACTGGCTCGTTTGACATAAGTGATTTATTGTGGCATCTAAATGGAATAATGTAAGTGATTGTGACGATAATGTACAAATTCCCTACTTCTACAACTTTTAACTATGGCTATCAGCATTCTCATAAACTTACAAGCTCAGATGAGCTGATTCTTATTTAATGCGGGAAAGGTCCATAAGCTGCTGCTAGACACCTATGCTAGCACTTTTCTCCTAATGAAACAAAAGAGAGGGCATGTATAAATCCAAGATGTTGTGAAAAGGTCCTTCTTTTCACTCACGAGAATGACATGTTTGGCTAAAAAGATTAAAAAAAGATTAGTCAGAATAACTTGCCTGACTATTGGCAGAATTTTAAAGACTCGATGAGCAACCACTTCATGTGCCCATTACAAAATAGTCTGTCTATGTGTGTGCCATATCGATAAGTTGTTGGTATGTCAAACCAGGCCCTTCATACGCACTTAATATGCACTTGGCTGTGAACTACAACTTCATACTTCTCTGCTGGGTAAAGATAGAAACTAATTTGGATGATATATGGGGAAGCAAGAATAATTTTTGTTTTTCTTTTGTAGGCATCCGTGAAGCATATTTAGCGTTAGACCTAATTAAATATCATTGTGTTATATTTCGAAACTCTAAGTTTATTTTGTGTGTGAAAAAGTATGACCAATTCACTGAATTTTAGAATATAGCTGTTTTTTTGTTTTTTTTACAGCAGTCCCTAATAGACATGCATTTGCAAATACCCTCAATTTTAGAACCTGGAAATTCTAACTTATCTGAAATGCAGGATTTCAAAGTTCTTGCAATTGCTCGCCTTCTTGGGCTGCTGACACTGCTGATTTTATATCAGAAGTTCAATGCTACAGTCGGATATAAACGGTGAGCAGTAGTCTGTAGACTTTGCTTGCTTCGTACGTAGACATACAGTGGCTCATTTTCTGAAACAGAACAGATTTGCTAAGAACAAGTATATTAGGAGATTTTCCAGAGTCGAGTTCTACTTCAACATCCAAATGAGAGATTTGTTATGCTAATCATCTCACATAGACCGTTATTTATTTTTGTAGAAACCATGGGTAAACTAAATGAGAGAGACCTGCAATGTGTAGAAATAACCAAGAAATTGGAACTGTTGCAACCCCAGTGTGCTGGTGAGTAGATCTTCAATGACATACTAAGCTTTCATGTGCTCCATTAGTTTCTTGCACCATACTAGGTCTTTTGTTTTTCAGAGTTTGAAAGGAAGGTAAAAGAAGATGAAGAGAAGAAGGAGAACTTGCTGAGGGCAAAAGCAAAACTAGAAAATCAAATAGCAGAAATGATTCAGTCATCAGGAGACAGCTCTTCTCAACTTTCATCACTGAATGAAGAACTACAGTCTAGGGAAAGGTACAGATATATTCCTTATCACAAAATCTGCATATAATGGTGTCTTGTTTTAAGAGGGATACCTATGACCTACCATGTGTTGTCCAACCTTTGTTTAGTAATATTAGAAACAGACCCTTGTTGACCCCCTTCACGCCACAGCCGTTCTGATTTTTCGTTTTAATATTTTTTTTTTCGTTTTAATATCAAGAGCCATACCTTCCAAGAGCCATACTTTTTTTTTATTTTTTTATGTCGACATAGCCGAATGAGGGCTTGTTTTGTTTTTTTTGCAGGATAAACTGTATTTCTAAATGCCACCATTTAATATACCATACAATATGCAGAAAAACATTAAAAAAAATAATTTGTGGAATGACAAAAAAAAAAACGCAATTCCGCTATAGTCTTTTTTGTGTTTTGTTTCTAAAGTGTTAAAAATGACATGTTCACTTTATTCTGCAGGTCAGGACAATTACAGTGATACCAATATTTATATGGGTTTTTTTTTATGTTTTTTACTACTTTTACAAAATAAAAACACTTAAAAAATTGTAATAATATAATAAAATTTGTGTTCCCATATTCTGAGAGCCATAACTGTTTGTTTTTTTTTCGTAGATGGAGCTGTGTTGAGGCTCTTTTTTTGCATGGCGAGCTGTAGTTTTAATTGGTATTATCGGGGTACATATGACTTGATCACTGTTTACTCAATAGCAATTCAAGAATTATTTCTATACTTATTTTGTTTTACAACGTATGTAATGAGATATTCTATTAGTTATGGACGTGACAATAACAATTGTTTGTTTTTTTATTGTCCATATTGTATGTTATAAATGGGAAAATAAATTTATTACTTTTAATGTTTTTGATAATGTTATGAAAGTTGTTTTTTTTTGTCTCACTTGACCACCTTGACACCTCAATACTTCCAAGATAGCAGACCTGTGGGCCTTCATTAGGCCCCTGGCTGCCATGACAACCAATCTGCACCCCGCAATCGTGTCACGGAGGGGCAATGGGTTGACAAAGGGGCGCCCCCCTCTGACTTCGCTTAGATGCCAGGGTTGCTATTGACCGCTGCATCTAACGGACGTAATGGGAGGCATCTCCGAACCCGGCTGTCAGAGCAGGGTCTGAGCTGTATTATTCAGCTGACGCCTGCTTTATATGGAGTTGGCTCAGCTCATAGTGCATGCACGGCAGATGTTGGGAAGGAGTTAAAGTCTACCTCCAATTATATAGAAAAACTATTAGTGCATGATTTAGTAAAATAATTGTGTATGTATAATATATATATATTCTTGTTAAAGAGGCTCTGTCACCAGATTATAAGTGCCCTATCTCCTACATAATCTGATCGGCGCTGTAAGGCTGGGTTCACACGACCTATTTTCAGGCGTAAACGAGGCGTATTATGCCTCGTTTTACGTCTGAAAATAGGGCTACAATACGTCGGCAAACATCTGCCCATTCATTTGAATGGGTTTGCTGACGTATTGTGCAGACGACCTGTCATTTACGTGTCGTCGTTTGACAGCTGTCAAACGACGACGCGTAAAAATACAGCCTCGTCAAAAGAAGTGCAGGACACTTCTTTCAGACGTAATTTGAGCCGTTCTTCATTGAACTCAATGAAGAGCAGCTCAAAATTTACGGCCGTCAGAGAAGCCTCGCAAAATGCGAGGAGGAGCATTTACATCTGAAACGAGGCAGCTGTTTTCTCCTGAAAACAGTCTGTCTTTTCAGACGTAAATGCCTGCTATCGTGTGCACATACCCTAATGTAGATAACAGTGGTTTTTATTTTGAAAAACGATCATTTTTGAGCAAGTTATGAACAATTTTAGATTTATGCTAATTAGTTTCTTAATGGACAACTGGGCATTTTTTTTTACTTTTTTACCAACTGGGTGTTGTAAAGAGAAGTGTATGACGCTGATCAATCAGGGTCCTACACTTCTCTTCATTCATTTTTAGCTGTACTCGCAGCACAGCGTGATCTAGCGAGATCACGCTGTGCTGTCACATACACCCACAGTAACTTTACCGAAGTGTCTTGAGAGTGAATAGACATTGCTTTCAGCCAGGATGCGATGTCTATTCACACTCCCTGTCATTCACAGCGTGATCTCGCGAGATTATGCTGTACTGTGATTAAGTCCCACAGAAACTTTACTGAAGCGGCGGGAGTGTGAATAGACATCGCTTCCTGCCTGGAGGCGATGTCTATTCACTCTCAAGACACTTTGCTAAAGTTACTGTGGGTATATGTGACCGCACAGCGTGATCTCACGAGATCACGCTGTGCAGTGAAACAAGCTGGGCATGAATGAAGAGAAGTGTATGACACTGTTTGGTCAGCGTCATACACTTCTCTTTACAACGCCCAGTTGTCTATTAAGAAACGAATTAGTATAAACCTAATATTATTCATAACTTGCTAAAAAATTATCGTCTTTCAAATTAAAAACCACGGTTGTTATCTACATTACAACGCCAATCAGATTATGTAGGAGATAGGGCATTTATAATCCGGTCACAGAGCCTCTAAGCAAATTCTGCTTCTAAATTACAGCACGGACCAGTCTCTGGCTGCTCATAACTTTGTAGTAGGAGACTGAGCAACATGCACTGTGGAATATTATGTGATCCCCTAGCTCTGGCTCCCGTACTGGAGACTGGATCCTACTGCACGCTAATGAGCAGCTTGCAGCATGATCCACAGTCGGTCCGTGCTGCTACTTAGAAACAGAATCCACTAAACATGTTCTATAGAAATCCTATCTATTTGCAAAATCCTGCACTTGAATTGTGTGTGTGTGTGCGTATGTGTGTTTGTGTGTGTATGTATGTATGTATGTGTATATATATATATATATATATATATATATATATATATATATATATAAAATTAGAGGTTCACTTTAACTGCACTACAAAAAACTGACTATTTTCCTCACTATATAGGTGTTATCAATTTATTTTTGCTTCCATATGACTTGTTGCTTTGTTTTTTTGTTAAGTTTATCTATTATTTTGTGAACTTTTTACGCTAAATCTTTACACATTACAGGAATTTAGCTGATCTCCAAACAGAATTGTCAAAATCTAGAGAAACTGTAAAACAACTGCAAGAAAATATTGAGCGGTTAACATCTGAAGCGAAGCGTTGCTCTGAAGAAGCACAAGAGTCTCATAAACTAGCAATAAAGACAATGACTTCTGAAATAGAAGGCTTGGTAAGAAAAATGTTTCACACAAAAACTCATTAGGACATTTTAAATGTGCTCAGTAGTATGTTGACTTGTATTTTAAAAAACATTTAAATAGGCTCTGTCACTCGTTTATTAAAGCCCTATCTCCTAACTAATCTAATAGGCGCTTTGATGCTGATAATACAAGTTTTTGGGAAAAATTACACTTTAGTTATTTGCAGTTATGAGCATTTTTCTAAATATGCTAAATTGGCTCTAATAGCCAAATAGGAGGTGACTTGTTCTTTTCACTCTGGGCGGTGTAATGATTTCTGTATGACGCTGTCCAATCAGCATCATGCAGTTCTCCTCTTCCCAGCAGAGCAACACAGCCTGATCATATAGTACACTGCTTCCATTCCCGACTGTTTTCTCCGGTTGTTTCACAGCTAGAATAAGAATCTCATCTTTCATATGCCACCAGAACTACTGTTCTAGGTGGTCCACAGACTGAGATATGGCTATTTGAAGTTCTCCTCTGAGGTAGCTCCACCTCGGGAGAATTGATGGTGTTGACACCCACTTGTCTGGTATAGCCTAATTTGCATATTTAGAAAAAAAGCTCATAACTTTTAAAATAATAAACTTTTTGAGTACACAATTTTCACTAGCATTATTAGTGTGACAGCACCTATTAGAATAGCTAGGAGATCGGGCATTACTAAACTAGTGACATATCCTCTTTAAAGAGGCTCTGTCACCACATTATAAGTGCCCTATATTGACATAATATGATCGGTGCTGTAATGTAGATTACAGCAGTGTTTTTTTATTTAGAAAAGCAATAATTTTTGACTGAGTTATGACCTATTTTAGCTTTATGCTAATGAGTTTCTTAATGGACAACTGGGCGTGTTTTTTACTTTTTTACCAAGTGGGCGTTGTACAGAGAAGTGTATGACGCTGACCAATCAGCGTCATACACTTCTCCCCATTCATTTACACAGCACATAGCGATTTAGCTATATCGCTATGTGCAGCCACATAAACACACTATAACGTTACTCAAGTGTCCTGACAGTGAATATACATTACCTCCAGCCAGGATGTCATGTCTATTCACAATCCTGACACTTCTGTAGCGTCTCTGTGATATTTACAGCAAGGCAAGCGTAATCTCGTTTTAAATGACAGGTTACATCGTAATCTCGCGAGATTACGCTTGCCTTGCTGTAAATATCACACACGCTATAGAAGTGTCAGGATTGTGAATAGACATGACCTCCTGGCTGGAGGTAATGTATATTCATAGTCAGGACACTGCAGTAATGTTATAGTGTGGCTATGTGCTGTATAAATGAATGGA
Organism: Rhinoderma darwinii; assembly: GCF_050947455.1. Taxonomy (NCBI): domain Eukaryota; kingdom Metazoa; phylum Chordata; class Amphibia; order Anura; family Rhinodermatidae; genus Rhinoderma; species Rhinoderma darwinii. The sequence goes on from NC_134687.1 coordinate 478,570,612, forward strand.
GAGAAGTGTATGATGCTGATTGGTCAGCGTCATACACTTCTCTCCACAACGCCCACTTTGTCAAATAGTAAAACACGCCCAGTTGTCCATTAAGAAACTCATTAGCATAAAGATATAAAAGGTCAAAAATGATCGTTTTTCTAAATTAAAAAACACTGCTGTAATCTACCTTACAGCGCCGATCACATCATGTACAAGATAGGGCACTTATAATGTGGTCACAGAGCCTTTAAGATCGATCGAGATCTACCGCCTCTTGGACTAGGGGTCTTCCTGTAACTCCAATAGACTTGACTCGAGCGGTCATCTTTAGTTTGTGGCTGGATGCTGTGGTAGGATGGTAGTCATGGGATCTCTATGCTCAACAGTTGTAGGACACCCATCTATCAGATATTTATGGCATATCCTGTAGGTATGCCAAATATGTTTAAGATGGAAATCCCTTTTTTAAGACCCACCATTTTTACAGCCTAATTTTACGATTTGACAAATCACACCCATACCATGGGATTTACTTTGCAAATGTATCTTACTGAAAGCCATGATTATTGCTAGATGCGTCTTGTTTTTTTTTTTACAGTTTATTTTCTTTTTCTATAGAAATTGACAATTGAAAAAGTTCAACTTGAGAATAAAGAAATGCAGGCATTGCACGAAAAATCTATTTTGGATTTAGTTTCCCAACATCAAACTATGATCAATGAGTTGAATCAAAATCTACAGATTAAAGAGGAAATGTGGAAAGCTGCCCAGGTTACACAGAATAATACGGTCAAACAAATGGAGGAGCTGCAACAACAAGCAGAACAGGCCAAGGTATTAGACCTCTGCTTTTGGGAAGTTTACAGATTTGTAATCAAGGTTTCTTTTTTTAACTTTTTATGATGTTTTGATGAAAAGAAAGTTGTTGTTTTTCCTCACATGAAATGGTCTTTGCCAAGTAAATGCATTTACTCACAAACAAGAGCAAACTCCAGGCACTACTGCGACGGCTCACATTGCCATATAGTCCAGGGATAGCTGCACATATGCGAAGCTATAAATGTATCAAGTCAAGCTGTACAGAGAATCAAATAATGGAAAATTGGTAATTACTACAGTAATGCCTTCACACAGGTTATCCTGATTTTAACATGAAATTAGTTTGCTAATACTACTGATTATTGGTTGGATCTATGACTACTAGGCACAAGGAAATGGTTTTGCTGGCGTTCCATTATTTACATTGTTTTCGTCATTCACCTATACACATTGCTTTTATAACTTGTACTACTAACATAAACGCTTAGATGTCTCACTGTGCACCTAATGATACTACCAACTTATAATCTCATTTGGCTTTATTTTATATGTGAGCTGAGAAGTTAAAGATGTCAAAATGTGCACTCTCTTATTTATTTATTTTTTTAACAGTTTTTTTTTTTTTATTACATGAAAGACTGTAATACTATAGGTTCAGGCAAAATAAATAAATGAAGGCAGAGATGTTGATATTCCTTGACTAGTGCTCCTGCACCTCTGGCATGATCACAGCAAAATAACTTTTTATTACAGCAAATCTAACATTTATTTTTTTTTCTCCATAGCTTCATGGTTTCATTTTTCTTTATTTTTGGGGTGCTTTAAATAGTATTTACATTTTTTTGCAATGCTTTATAAATTGTATGCATGAAGTGAGACACGCCTACCTAAATCATGTGCAAATTTAAAGTGAGATAACATTTTATGTATTTGAGACTCAATGGTTAGCTGTTTTTATGCAGTAAGTCTTATGCCGCAATGGCTGAAGAAAAAGGAAAACTATTCTATGTTCAGGCGCCAAAAATGTTTTCGTCCGTGGATTATGCCGTAAATCTGCTCGTTCGTGCAGGTTTTGCAGCAGATTTTGCTATGTATTTGCATCTAATTTTTCTGGCAACATAAGGGTTAGTTCACACGGCGGATTTAGCGTTACAGGTCCCACCGCAAAACCCGCTGCGGAACTATTCCTGCCGAGGTCAGGAAGATTCCTTCCTTCCGTTGACATCAATAGGAGGTTCGGGCGTATTCCACCCAAAGATCGAGCAGGACATTTCTTTTTCTCTCTTTCTGAAATAATCAGCTAGTGGGAAATTGAAGCGTCCGACTCCCATTGAAATTAATGGGAGGTGGAATTTTGCGTATTCCGACGCAAAATTCTTCAGTGTGAACATACCGAATAGGCATGCTGTGCATTTCAAACTCTGCAGCATGCCCTTAAATCCACAGCTGAAAAAACTGATATGTGGAATGGGGTTTATAAAACCCCATTCACTAGCATAGTACTATAAACTTGCAGCAGATTTTCGGTGCAAAATCTGAATACAAAATCTGCAATGTCTGAAAATACATCAGGGATCAGGAAATAAAAATATTTTAAATGTTATTTAGCTTTAGAAAAATACCCAGAAATAATTTTTCAGATGATGATAAATAGAATACTGGAATGGGCAGAAACAAAAATTGGCTGCTCTGGTCATCTTTTTTCATCGCCATAGCAAAGAGCAGGGGTGGCAGGGGGCATCCTTGTCTCGTTCCCCGACCAAGTTCAAAGGAGGCAGACGTTAGGCCCTTCAACGCTATATTAGCTTTCGGATGTTTTTGCTCTGGTCATCTTTAAGGCAGTTTGACAGATGCAAGTCCCCTATTTTATATTTATGTTTAGGATCCACTACTGGCATTGGTTAACACAACACCCCTCCTCCCTGTAAAATTTAGTCCGAAGCTGAGAACAAGGCCTTAAAGGGGTTTTCCGGTACACTTCTACTGATGGCCTATCAATATCAGATCAGTGGGGGTTCAGCTCCCAGCAACTCCACTGAACAGCTGACTGAAGGGGCTGCGGTCTCCATTGTTTAGGAGGCACAGCACCGTACACATCCGTAACGGCTGTGCCTGGGATTGCAGTTCTGGTGTCATTCAAGTAAAAAATGCCGTCCCAGGCACAGCCGCTATGAATGTGTACACTGTTGTGTCTGGTTAACTATGAAGAGGCCGTACGCGTTTGTCACTGTGGCCCATTCAGTTAGCAGATGGGTGGGGGTGCCAGGAGTCCTCAATATGAAAGTACCTGAAAACCTATTTAAGCTGGCCATAAACATTACATAAATCTCGGCAGTTTCTGGGGATCAGATAAAAATCTAATGTATATGGGGGCAGTCTGACTGTCCCACAATGGCGCACACTGGTTGGGAACAAGCATCGGGCATGTTGGATTTCACCATGCCTGATAATTTGTGTCCCAGGGAGATAAGCGGCTGCCAGAGGTGTTTGGCAGAAGTTTACCCCCTCTCTCTATTGAAGTAAAAGTCATAAAAATATCTATGTTCATTCTGAAACCACCTGTTCTCTAGATATAGCAGATGTTCCCTTACATAGTTACTGAACTAGATATATAGGGATCACTGAGATTATGTTTATGTTTTCAAGAGTCTCTTATGCACATTTTTGAAATATAATGTTTTTTTAGTGTGTCCGTTCATACATACAAGTTTACTTTCTTCATGACTCCATTAGCTTGCTTTATTTTCATTTTTTATTTTTCTTTCTTTTCCCCAACTTTATCCTTTTAGTCTTTAACCTGTGTGTTAGAATCCAAAAACAAGGAGGTTGAACTTATAACAGAAGAGATGAGGGGTTTGAAAATGGAAAAAGACACATTGTTCAAGGAGGCAGATGCCTTAAAACTAGGAAAGGATTCTCTAGTTTTAAAGATTGTAGAACTTGATTCTTGTATTAATGTTCTTCAGCAAGAGAAAATGGAGCATTTAGCGCTCTTTGAAGAAGTGAAAGCTGAAAAAGACTATGTTATGCATGAGAAACAGGAGCTGGATAACAAATATAGCGCGTTGAATAGTGCCTCCCAAACACTAGCCTCTGACAAAGAAAAATTAATAGTTGAACTTAATCATTCTAAACAGGAACTTCTGAAAGTCAGTTTGGTGTGTGAGGACTTACAGTATTCTATTACTACTATGGATGCTGCTATGAAAGAACTTCAGATAAGCAAGGATGCACTGTTTGCAAATTACATAGAACTACAAAACAAAATTCAGGTACAGCAAGAACAGCAGATGAGACTTGGTGAAGAGAAGCTAAATCTGGTCAGGGAAAAAGATGAAATTATTTATTTGCTAACAAAAAGCACAGAAGATCTTAAGACCAAACAGAGCGCTCTAGAACAAGAAATAGATGGACTGGAAGCCGATAAAAAAATGGCTTCAGATAAGTTTGTGGCTCTGGAGAATAAGATGGTTACCGTAATTGAAGAGACCGAGATGATGATCAAAACTGTTGCAGAAGCCACATCTGAAAGGGAAGATCTTGTAGCAAAGCAAAATCAGCTAAATACAGAAATTGAGAATCTGCTTAAAGAAAAAGAAAACTTGGGCCAGGAACGTAGTTCTATGGAAGTTGAACTGACTAATGTGAAGTCACAACTGGATGCCTCAATCCAAGACCATCTAAAGCTTGTAGGAAAAAGAGATGAACTGCTAAAAACACTTTCTGAGCTTGAAGAGGACAAACGTAAGTTGGAGCAAAATCAGAACAAAATAATAGATGATAAAGTCTCCATTATTAAGGAAAAAGATGAAATGATCCAAATTCTCACAGGCTCAAAAGAGGATTTGGAAACCAAACACACTGATCTGGTCAATGAAATGTCTGTGCTTAAAGCAGATAATGAGACTGTCGTAGCAAGAAATCTAGAACTTGAGGACAAGGTTTCTGAGTTTGTTGTTAAGCATGATGAGTTACTGAAGACAACACACGCACTGTCTTCAGAAAGAGACAAGCTAGTATTACAACAAAATGAATTAAATGTAAAACTTCTGGAACTGATAGAAGAAAAAGTTAATTTGGGTGCAGGTTACAGTGAGCTGACAACTAAAGTGACAGTGATCAGAAAAGAGCTTGACCAGTCAGACAAAGCCAATGAAGAGCTTCGAATCAACAACGAAAGTTTAGCAAAGCTACTTGAAGAGATGAACACCAGCAGTAGTATATCGGACTCTGAGCGTTTCAATTTGCTCCAAGAAAAAGAGAGGCTATTGTCATCCGAGCGGAAGCTTTCTGCAGAGCTAGAGTGTATTTTAAAAGAAAAAGAAGAGCTTGTAGGGAAATGTCAGAAGTCTTCAGATGAGGCTAAACGTGTCCAGGCTGAAATGATAGAGGAGATTAATAACCTAAAAAATGCAAAAGACAGTATTGCTCTGCAGTTGAATGACTATGAAAAGCAACTTGAATCTGTATCTGAAGAGAGAAATGCGGTGAAATCCTTGAATAATGATCTTCAATCCAGTAAAGAATTGATTATGACTGAGCTTGAAAGCTTTACGACCAGGTTGGAAGTTTCAAACGCATCAAACCTTCTATTGACTCAGGAGAAGAGCAGACTATTACAAGAGGTTGAATCTTTAACTGTTAGGCTTGTAGATGTAACAAAACAAAGTGATAAACTGACACAAACTAGCGAAAGTCTTAAGCTGATACTAGTACAAACTCAAAAAGACAAGTCTGATCTAGAAGTGGAATACAACATTACCTTAGTAGAGAAACAGTCTTTACTTGAGGATTATAAAAAGTGTTGCCAGGACAAGGATTTTTTAATAAAAGATAGGGATGACTTACAAGAAACAGTTACTGAACTTAAGGCAGGTTTGGAAAGTTTTGAGCAAAGGTTAGTGGAAGAGCGAGAAACTTTTAAAATGGAAAAAGATGCTTTAGAGCTAAAGTGTGTAGACTTTCAGAACAGCTTAGGCAATGTAACTGCAGAAAGGGAACAAGTGCTTCTACAAAGGAAGGAGCTTCAGTGTAAGTATGAGGCACTTCTGGAGCAGAAGGAAGATGTAGATCATGCGTTAAATACCCTTTCACAGAAAAAGGAGAGCTTACAACTTGAGATAAATCGCCTGTCTTCCAAGTTAAAAGAGGTCCATAATGATTTTGCTTCCCTGAAAAATTCAAAAGAAGAACTTCAGGACCTGTATAATGGGGTTTCAAAAATATTGGAAGAGCTTCGTTGTCAACATGAAATCAAAGAACGAGACGTTCAAAATCTACAAGAGGAAATATCTCGGCTAATGGTGACTCAAGAAACATTGGAGAAAGCAAACGTAACTGTGTTAGCAGAAAAGGAAACCACCATCCACAACTGTAATAAGATGTCTGAGGAAATGGCAGTACTAACGCAAAGCAAATATGAAGCTACAGGTCTTGCCAAACAGTTAGACATCCAATGCCAGGCATTGCTGAGTGAAAAAGAAGAGTTCATGTTGAGATTTAATGAACTTCAGGATCAACAGAACAAGAAAGAAGCAAAAATACACGAGGTACCAGCCATGTTAAGTGAACTAAAACGACTAACACTGAGCACTATTCTACAGGGAACTCTGGGGTTTCACCTGCACATGCATGTTTTTCACTTTAGTGTTAATATCAGAGGAATGGTAATTTTTTTTTTTCTTTTTATAATTTTATATTGAAGGAAACGGTGAATACATTTTCTTTTATATCTATTCTAGTATTTAAAGACACAGTCATTTTGAGTCTGTTTAAACGAATAGTGTACTTTGAATGCAGAAGATCATAAGTATTTTGATAAATTTTGTGTTTTTTTCTCCTTTGGATGACATTGTTATTTAAACAGTCATGCAATTATTCAAAGAATTTAAAAAAAAAACAAAACACTTTTGTATAGATACAATTTTTATTCACACTTTCCTTTTGACTGTAAATATTTTTCAGAACCCCGAATAACCTCTCTGAAATTAGCCTGAAGCATGATCTAGGGCCAATCATAAGTTGTTCTAAATGTGCGTTTTGTTTGTTTGCATTTTATTCAGATCTGTGAAGACATTAGAGGCTGGTACAATTGTCAGGATTTTAGTGTACGTTTAGGCATTTGAGAAGTTTTAAAAAGTAAATATCAGTGACTCATTTTTGTAACGGCCAATATTAACGGAGCCTCCAACGCAGATGTGAACAGGCCCTAACTGATTTCAAATTTTACTCCTGTAGTTTGTATATCACTTCTCCATAATGTAGAGATAGTATTTTATCCAAATGACTGATTTATATATTGGCTCCACATACACATTTTTATTAGAAGCTCACACTAGCAAGGATCTTGAATGTTTTGTTTTCGGAACACCATAAAGTTGAAGGTACTCTACCAACTTATTAAAAAGCAGAATCCCTTCTGTCCTAGGCTACAAAGCACCACACCAGAAAGGGTTGCTTATTGTAGGGGATTTTACAGGCCAGCATGTTATTGGCTCATCTGCAGCCCTACTGCGTTTTCGTCATGATAATTAGAAAACAAAAAACCGAGTTAATAATAATCCATTTCAGTAGGATATAGTACAGTCGATGACATGAGCACATCTCGAAATCGGCCACATTCAAATGGATAGTAATTTCATGTGGTACTTTCCACATATTTTAACTAACCCTTCTTCATTAAATACAGACTTCTCAGATTGCAGAAGAAGCTGGTCAAAAAATTAAGCAAATAACTGTAGAAAAAAATACACTACTGAAAGAAAGGACCGCGACTGTAACTGCAATGGAAGAGCTGAAGAAACTACACGGTGAACTACAGAAAGAAGTGAGTAACTCGTTTTTAAAGGCAAATGCCATTATTGTTTTGTCTCTCCAGTTAATCTCAAGCACTTGTTCTATATTGTGGAAATACCCAGTAGCTGCAGATTAAATACAAAAAAAAAATTATAATATTCATTATTTTTTTTTAATATGAATAATGCTTTGTGTGATTTTAGTGCTACCAGGCTAGTTTAAATATGTTAAGTGGGCTTAACTAGAGTGCATACCAAATACAGTAATAACACTAGAATGCTGTAGGATTAACGGTTACGTAGTAATCCGTGGCATTACACAGAGATTAAACCAAAGAATAAATCTTCAAGCTTCTGGCAGATCAGCACATGAATACAAAACCAACATATATTCCTGCACAGTTCTCACAAGCGGAGTAGTACCCTACCTTTTGTGTTAGATGTCATTTCTGTATTTTTTACTATTGCCATGCATTTGTGTTGATGAAATTATATTTATCCTAGTTGGATAGCCTCAAAGAGCAGCATAAATCGGCTTCTGAACATATAACAAAGACTAATGAACAATTTAAAGGAGAATGTAAGAAAACAGAATCTCTCAAGAAAGAATTGTAAGTACCTTTTTTATTTTATTTTTTTGCTTTTTGACGTATGCATGTATAATATTTATTGTAGCTTATATAGTGCCAACATTTTCTGCAGCGCTGTGTAGAGATTTTCTCCATTCACATTAGTCCCTATCCCCAATAAGGCTCACAACAATCAGGATGTTTTTAGAGTGTTGGGAGTACCGGAAGGAAACCCCCACAAACACGGGGAGAACTTACAAACTCCATGCAGATGTTGTTTTTGGTAGGATTTGAACCTAGGATCCCAGTACAACAGCAGAGTTAACCACTGAGACACCGTGCAGTCCTAAAGCCTGAAACTTGGTCATGTATCCAGATGATCCATCTATTCCTGTGTATGCATGATGGTCTTCGTTGCACCTGGCTTCTAATATACGTTTATAAAGCGTTAACCTGAATTTTAAGGGGGAGTACTAAACTGTCCATGTGAGTTGGGTAGTTGTAGTAGGATGGCCCTGTCTGTCAGCAGATCTGTTCTAATCCGCATCCTCATAACCTCACTCGGTTAGACTAATTGGATGAGATTAGCTGATAGATAGGGTTTGCACCACCTTAGAACTTACTGGGTTTACTTTTTATGTGCTTTATATGGCTGATTTGATTTAGACTGCCATTCTGAAGGAAGTCTTACTTTCTTGTAATGCCAGATATATAGATTTTCTTAAATTGCATGCATTGCCTGACATAAAAGTAAATTAATTGTTTAATGCTGGAATATGTTTTGTAGATACTGAAGAGGGAACCCCGATACAATTGCATTTAAAATGTACAAACAATGAGACACTGATTATCCATAATAGACTATGACACATTAGAGATTGCATATCATTTGATCAAGCTCGGTCTCGCTATGGCAGGTTTGCTAATACCATCTTAAATTCAGACAGTTTAGAATTCGACTAGATGTGCCAAATTTATTACAGTGGCTCATGCTGGATGAAAGATTTGGTGCCCCTCTAGACCTGTCTGTCTGACTTTATACCACCACTTGGTTAGCTTATTATAGACCACTTTTTTAGCGACAAAATGTAATCTAATTTAGTCTAATGCAGCCAATGAGTCCAAGTATATTCCTCATTCTATTTTATATTCATAATACCTTATGATCTGTGTCACTATAACACAGACTGTTGTTAGGGCAACACTTAGTGTACCTTCCCCCTGCTGGCATTCTGGGCCCTAATGTCCAAGCGATTTTTTAGATTTTTCCATTGTCACATTCGAAGAGCTGTAACTTTTTTATTTTTGCGTCGGCATAGCTGTATAAGGTCTTGTTTTTTGCGGGACGACTTGTAGTTTTTATTGGTACCATTTGAGAGTAGATGCGACTTTTTGATCTCTTTTTATCACATTTTTTTTAAGTCAGGATTAACAGAAAACAGCAATTTTTCCATTGTTTTTTATTTTATTTTTTACGGTGTTCACAGTGCGGGTTAAATAATGTAACAGCTTTATAGTCGGGGTCGTTACGGACGCGGCGATACCAAATATGTGTAACTTTTTTGCTTTATTGTAGTTTTTTTTAATAGTAAAGCATTTTGTAAGGGGAAAAGCTGGGTTTTTCATTTTTTTTTTTCACTTTTTTTTTTTTATTAACTTTATTAAACTTTTTTTTCTTTTTTACTAGTCCCACTAGGGGACTTCCCTATCCTCCGATCGCTATTATAATACACTGCAATACTTTTGTATTGCAGTGTATTACTGCCTGTCCGTTTAAAACGGACAGGCATCTGCTAGGTCATGCCTGCGGCATGATCTAGCAGGCATTCGCTGCAGGCAGACCTGGGGGTCTTTATTAGAACCCCGGCTGCCATAGAAGACACAGACACTCGGCGATTTTATCGCCGGGTGTCAGTGAGATGAGAGGGAGCTCCCTCCCTCTCTCCAAAACCATTCAGATGCGGTGCTCGCTATTGTGCACCGCATCTGAAGGGTTAAACAGGTGAGATCGATACTAATATCGATCTCACCCGGCAGAGCAGGGACGCCCCCAGCCCTCAGCTGCTTCTGGCAGCTGAGAGCAGGGAGATTTCACGGCTCCCTGCTCTGTTTACTTTATTCTACAGCAGCGACGTAGTTTGGCGGCGCTCTAGAATAAAGCCCACTAATGACCGCCGTAAAAAGACGTATCGGCGGTCATTAAGGGGTTAATGACAGGCTTAGTAAACAGACAACCCTCGGGGCTGACTGCACAGGGGTCCCCAAGTCCCTAATTGAGTTACCGGGAAACCCAGTGACCCGATCAAAGGTCATTGTTGGCTGCAGTGATCAAATGGTTAAACGGACAGGATCTCAACCATTCGAGCAGGAACTCTGTCATTACACAGCCGATCGCCTGATCTAGGCCAGCACAGGACTACTGTGCAGAGCTTATTCTACAGCGCTGTAAAAACATGGCGCTGTAAAATAAGGTAAATTAATGGCCGCTGTAAAGTCGTCTTGCGGTCGTTAAGGTGTTAATGCATCTCTGTCATATGTGCCGTGTTCTAGATTATATAAATCACATGATAGGGTGTACTGTGTAAGCTCTGAACACGATTCTATCCCACAGATTTCGTGCCTGTCGTGTTTCCATAGTAACTATGCTCTCATTGTCCTTGCAGGGAAGAGCTAAAGCAGGCGGCTGAGTACAAGTCCCAGCAGTTAGCTGCTCTGCAGGAGGAGACCCTCAAACTTACAGAGGAGCTTGGAAGGAGCAAAGAAGAAGTATCAAGTAACCAGAAGGTAGATAAATGCATGTGTACGCTACGGTTTTTATGATGCCTAAAAGAATGTGTCTCCTCTAACCTAGTTATTGTTTGGAATATGAAATGTGTTTCTGTAATATTTGCCATAGAGCGGTAATATGTATCACATTACTGAACTTAATGGATTGAAGGTGAGATTATAAAGGGGGTGCAAATCTTTGTACTAATATTTATTTTTGAGTGGTTATGTCTTTTTGAAGAATAGCTTAAAATAGACTATTTTGCCATTATAAAGTATAGCGATTTGTCACTATGGAAACAGTCCGCTTTATTCACTTGATTGCTCCAAAATCACGGATTTCCTTGTAGAGGAATTCCCACCTTTAATGTTTTCGACACATGACGGAACGTACAACACCTTCAATTATATTTCATTACAGCTTCACAGATTGTCGCATTCAGTAATGTCTTGCTCTGTCAAAGTTTCTAGAAGCTTCGTATGATTTGCAGGATTTTATAAAGAACTATTTTAAATGTAACCAGTTGATAGATAAATAAAACCTTGATGGACATTAGGTTGCCTAGCAAAAAAAAACAATATATATATATATATATATATCTAAACTACCGTGTTTCCCCGATAGTAAGACACCCCCGATTGTAAGACGTATCGGGGGTTTCAGGGGGGTCGGCTAATATAAGCCGTACCCCGAAAGTAAGACATATGTCTTACTTTCGGGGAAACACGGGGTATTGCCGCCTCCTGCCCACTTCCGCGCCGCCCCCCTCTCCATACGTCACCCCCAGCACTTGTCAATGCCGCCTCCTCCTTAAAACCCGAGCCATAGACTTTTTACGGCTCGGGTTTTAACTTGCTGCCCGCGCGATCGGGCAGCTGAATGTCGGGTCTCCGGCTGTCAGTGACTGCCGGGGACCCGGAGGAGAAGATAGAAGCAGCTTTAGCTGCTTCTGTCTTCTCCGATGTGTTTTTACACAGCGTTCAATGAACGCTGTGTATAGGAATAGAGACAGCAGCAGCGGCGCTGTCTCTATTCCTCCCGATGATCATGTGACAGGTCACATGATCGCCGGGTCCCGTTAGTGGCAGGCTGCTGCTGTGTCTAACAAGACCCAGCACAGCCCTATTAGTGACAATCGTCACTATGAGAGGGCTGATTTCCCCTGTAACTGGGGCTGCTGTGCAGCTCCAGTTACAGGGGAAAAGATGGTGTAAAAGAAAGAAAAAAATATATATAAAGTTCCCCAAAGGTCTTTTTTGACCTTTGAGGGACAGACCATAGTAATAAAAAAATAATAAAGTAAAGTGCAAAAAATTCGACAATTTTTTTCTAATATAAGACATACCCCGAAAGTAAGACATAGTGGGGCTTTTGGGGATAAAAAGAAAGTAAGACACTGTCTTACTTTCGGGGAAACACGGTAGTATACTTCTATTTAGTGCTACTAAAAGTGTGATGTGTTCGGGTGTTCTATTTTTCATAGCTGTACACTGCATCTTTCTCATCTCTGAAAGAACGGTGTGCCTATGTGTGGGTGTCTGCACTTGGCGCGTAGAGTGGAATTGCTATTTTTGGTTTGTGATCGGCTCTACAAAGGTGACAACAGTAATTTGCACAGATCTGTGTGTTTCACAAAATGTTTTCATCATTCCTTTCATGAAGAAACAAGAATGTTTATTGATTTTAGCTTTAATTTATAAATGACCAGCATTTTGTAAGCAATTATCGATGTGTTTTATACATTTGTCTGTATACCTATAGCAGTCTATCTATTTATCTATCATATTTTATTAATAGTAAAAAAAATCACTTCCTTGTCATAATGCATCTCCCTGTGAAAAGGTTAACCAAACAGCTGGAAGGGTTTGCTAATGACTCTCACATTGGTTTTTGATGATTCACCTACTTTTATGTTTTTTTCTATCTCCTTTCTGCTTGGTCTTCTGACAGAAGACTTTCATGACTTGTCAATGAGACTTAATAAAAGTAAATTCGATGAGGGTCGGGCTGCTTGGAGACCCACTAATCTCAAAAACAAAGTGTAGTCCTGTTCCTTACTCGTAGGTTTTCATAACATCCATACGTAACAGTTTAAAGTGAACACGTATACCCTGTTGAAAACAGAGAGTAAAACCATCTCATTCTCGAGATCCGAGCTGGCCCAGCGGTCGGACACCCATTAGCCTTACTTTTATTACGTCGGACATGTCGTAAACCTCATTCTTCAGCAAAGCCCTTTTACCCCTTAACACCGAAGGTATTTTAAACCTTAATGACCGAGCAATTTTTTGGGTTTTTCCATCGTCTCATTCAAAGATCTCTACTTTTTTTTTTTTTTTTTTTTTTGGCGGGACAAGTTGTATTTTATAATAGCATCATTTTGGGGTACAAATAATTTTATTGATTTTATTTTTTTTCGTCTTCATTTTACGCCGTTTACCCTGTGGTATAAATAACATATATTAATAATATAATAATAATGAATAATAACTTTATTCAGCGGGTCATAACGATTGCGACGATACTAAATTTATATAGGTTTTTTATGTTTTTACCACTTTTACCAGCCTTAGGCCTGGTTTACACGAGCGTATGCATTTTGCGCACGCAAACAACGCAGCGTTTTGCATGCGCAAAAGGCACTTAACTCCGTGTGTGATTTTCGCGCAGCCGCCATCATTATAACACCCCGTTTGGATGTTTGTAAACAGAAAAGCACGTGGTGCTTTTCTGTTTACATTCATAGTTTTATTGCTGTTGCACGAATCATGCGCGTCCCACGGAAGTGCTTCCGTGTGACATGCGTGGTTTTCACGCACCCATTGACTTCAATGGGTGCGTGATGCGCAAACAACGCACAAATATAGGACATGTCGTGAGTTTTTCGCAGCGGACTCACGGACTGTCTGCATGCCCCCATAGACTTACATAGGTCCGTACGACACGCGTGAAAAGCACGCGCGTCGTACGGACGTATATCACGCTCGTGTAAACGAGGCCTTAGTATGTATTTCATACATTTACTGACCATCCCCTTCCGACTGTAAGGCTTGGTTCACACGAGCACGTTAACGTCCGTAATGGACGGACGTATTTCGGCCGTAAGTCCCGGACCGAACTCCGTGCAGGGAGCCGGGCTCCTAGCATCATAGTTATGTACGATGCTAGGAGTCCCTCTCTGCAGGACAACTGTCCCGTACTGTAATCATGTTTTCAGTACGGGACAGTAGTTCCACGGAGAGGCAGGGACTCCTAGCGTCGTCCATAACTATGATGCTAGGAGCCCGGCTCCCTGCAGTGTGTTCGGTCCGGGACTTGCGGCCGAAATACGTCCGTCAATTACGGACGTAATGACCTCGTGTGCACATACCCTAATAATATGCCAGAACTGAATGTTTAGTAGATGTTTTACTTATTTATATTGTTCTAATTATTATTTTTTGTTTATTTTAGCTTGAAGAAGAGAGATCCGTTTTAAATAATCAGCTGCTAGAGATGAAAAAAAGGTATTTTTAATGTTCCCAGTATTCTAGTTATGTCAGACTACCCTGCGTAGCATGCCTGATCTATAGTGTGACAGAATGAGGGTGCACATTCATGTCTTAGGGTGGGTGGAAACTGTCTCACTGGCAGATGTTAACCACACTCTTTTGGATATTATCTGTTTTTCTTTTTTAGGAAATTGCATAAATGTGGTGTACTTATTAAAGATGGCCATAGACATTCTATAGATGAATTTTAAGGATCTGTCAACAACCTATTGTCTGTGGTATTGGATAACCAAATATGTCTGTTGTTGGGTGAGGGGGCAATACATTGCTAAACAGTAAATTTGCTTAAAGCAGTATTCCGGTTATAATGAATGATCACTTATCCACTGTGCTCGGCAGTTCCCATAAGTGCCATAGACTTTGAAGGGAGTGCATTCTCCACCACTGCTCCATTCGAATCCTCCTGTTAAGCGGTCTCGAGGCTGGGGTGTCGAGACACGACACTGGACCTCGTTCTGGCGACCGGTGCTGGTCCCAGTGGTTGGATCCACTCTGATCTAACCGTTCTCACTTATCCAGTGGATAAGTGATATTTTGTTATAACCAGAAACCCCTTTTAAGCCCTGTTCACACAGTTTTTTTGCAGGCAGAAAAATCTGCCTTAGAATTCCCTTAGGAATTTTGAGGCAGATTTTGACCTGCCTGTGCTCTTTCACTGCGTTTTTCACCCGTGGCCATTGAAGCTAATACAAGGACCGCAAGTAAAAAAACGCTCGGAACAAGCGTGGCAGGTCTTTTTTCTGCATCCCGTTGATTTCAATAGGAGGTCAGAGGCGGAGACCGTGGCAAGAAAGGACACACCGCTTTTTTCCCGCGAGCGGTTTCCGCCTCACAATCAGGCCTTAGGCCTCATGCACACGACCGTATTTTTTCCCTCCTGTAAATACGGGTCCTTTTTCACACGTTTTTAACCCGTATTTACAGACCCGTGGCCGTAAATACGGGTCCGTTGTCCTCCGTATTCCACCCGTATTTACGGACCCGTAAAAAAAAAGGGGACTGGAAATGTCACAATCATGTCCAAACCCCTTTAAAAGGGTCACATGATCGCTCAGATACCATTTTCTCTGCTTCTCTTTATTCAAAAATGTAAATCCCCTGACGTTGCCTAGCAACGCTTCGTAATTACAGCCTGAAATAGGACATGTTCTATATTTTTCAATGGCCCAGGCACCTTCCCGTATGCAAACGGGAAGGTACCTGTGGCCAATAGAAGTCTATGGGCCCATAATTATGGGCGTTTGTACGGTCGTGTGCATGGGGCCTTACGGCTCTGTTTATACTTGCATTAGTTTTTTCCACTGCTTTTTGACACTCGTACCGTTATTCTATTCAGTAGAAAGAAAAAAAATATAACCTGATGCACCCATTATAAGTCAGTAGGGGAGGGGGCGGTAAACGCATAGTAACGAATCTGATCAACGGCTCATAAAAAAAGATATATATTTTTTTAGACTCGTTAGTCCCTTTAGCAATCGACTGCGCTATGGTTTCCGCCAAAAACATGGAAACCATTTGCAATGGAAGCATTACCATTGAAATCAATGGTAATTCAAACGGAAGCTTTAGTTTCTGTTTGCCTTTTCCGTTGATGATAGGTTCCTCCTCCAGGTTTGATGGAACCAATCAACGGAACCCTAACGCTGATGTGAACAGGACCTTACACAAGTACATGGCTCATTTATGATCAGTGATTCTGATAAGGAGGGGGAGTAGCTATAGCTCATTTGAACTCCCCTATATTTCTCTCCCAGGTGCGGCCTCCCTCCCCACATGCTCATTACAACTCCTTTGCTCCATTGATAGAGCCCATATTTTGCTATAAGGTACTGGGGAGAGCGGCTTCTGAAATTTTAACTTTTATGTGAAAATGACCCAGTGTCCGTAATCTTTTTGCCTAACAAAGTATATTTGACTTTTACTTTGTGTATTGTTTCTGGTTCATCTTGCCAGTGGGACACACATTCCTGCATTCCAAATCTATTTTCTAGTTTAGAAGACTGTGCTTAGTATATAAAGGCACAGCCTCAACAAACCAATAATCCTAGCTCTATATGCCTGAACTTACTGACATGACTAGGTGCTTTTAAATAGATTTCGTTATGTTACATTAGCTGCTAATGCATTTTCTACTTTTAATTTTTTTTGCACTGTCATTTTCATTGAATAGCTTTGCACCAAACTAAAATGCTGCTTCCATTACATATATTCATAGAAAGTAGTGTGTTTGCAGTATGGATTAACTAGCAAACATATGTTAAATGTATTTAATAATATTTAGATTTATTTGATAGAGTTTGGTATAATTTATCAACAATGTGCTTTCTTTTTATAATTGTCCCTTATACATTGCCTTGTACAGTTATTGCTGTGTGGTTTGCATTCCGACCTTGTTGAATTATAATGAATTTTTGGGGGGTTTGTGCAAATTTGATTTAGGCTGCGGTCACATCAGCGTTGCCCTTCCATTGAGGGGTTCTGTCGGAGGTTTCCGTCGGGTTAGCCCTTCAACGGAAAGGCAAACGGAAACCTTAGCTTCCGTTTGCATCACCATTGATCTCAATGGTGACGGAAACTATGCTAAAGGTTTCCGTTTGTCACCGTCGTGACAGGTTTCCGTTTTTGACTAAATCAATAGCACAGTCGACTGCACTATTGATTCCGTCAAAACAAAGGAACCCAGGAACCTTGTGACAAACGGAAACCTTTAGCAACGTTCCCGTCACCATTGAGATCAATGGTGATGCAGACGGAATCTAAGGTTTCCGTTTGCCTTTCCGTTGAGGGGGTAACCCGACTGAACCCCACAACGGAAGGGCAACGCTGATGTGAACAGGCCCTTAGACAACATGTCTACCACTTTTGAAGGTGAAAAATAATTTTTAATGTGACACGCAAACCGTAACGAAGACCTAAAACATTGAACTTTAATGTGCAGAAGTATTCACCCGCTAAAAGTCAATACTTTTGTAAAGCCCCTTTTGCGTCAATTACAGATGTAGATCTCTTGGGGTATGTCTCTAGTAGTTTAAGGCCAAGTTCCCACGGGACAGATACGCTGCGTAAAATCCACGCAGCGTATCCGACATAGAACCCACAGTACACTCCGTCCAAAAACCGCACCACTTTGTGGTGCGTTTTTTCGGACGGAATTTTCGCTGCAGAAAGCAGCGGTATAAAACGCTCATACTTGCGTAACCCGTTGTTATGGCGACGAGTCCCTCCTGTGCAGTCTAGTCTGGCCTCCTTGGATAACGCTGCAGCTCATGTGACCGCTGCAGCTTTAGGAGGGCATTTTGGGTATGTTTTTACCGCAGTTGTGATATTTGCAGTGTAATCGCTGCGAATACGCCGCAAAAGTCGCAACACTTGGCTTTTTGTTGCTGGTTTTGCATCCTCATTGTATTCAACGGGGAAAACCCACAATGGAAAAATCAACAAAAACGCAGCATAAATGGACATGCTGCGGAATTAAATTCTGCACTGCAAGTCAATTTATTAACGTTTACGATGCGGTTTCTTTACGCAGCATGGGCATGGGATTTTCTGAATCTAATCCACTTTGCTTCTACTGTAAATGCTGTGGAATTTTCGCACACAATTCCGTTGCGGAAATTCCACAGCGTTTCGCATGTAGGCATCTGGGATTTTTGCCCATTCATCCAGGCAAAACTGCTCCAACTCCTTCAAGTTAGACAGGCTGCATTGATGTAAAGCGTCTTCATGTCATGCCACAGATTCTTAATTGGATTGAGGTCTGGGCTTTGACTAGGCCATTCCAAGACATTCACATGTTACTTGTAGCTTTAGCAGTATATTTCGGGTCATTGTCCTGCTGGAAGGTGAACCTCTGTTCCAGTCTAAAATCTCTGGTAGACAAACCGGTTTTCTCACAAAATTGCCCTGTATTTACTGCCATCCATCTTTTCTTCAATTCTGACCAGTTTTCCAGTCCCTGCTGGTGAAAAGCATCCCCACAGAATAATGCTGTCCCCACCATGCTTCACTGTGAGGATGGTGTTCTTGGGGTGATGGGAAGTGTTTTGTTTGCGCCACACTTCACATATCCCATGATGCTCTTGCAGAACATGTGTATTTATACTGACATCATGTGACAGGTCATGTGACACTGATTGCAGACAGGGAGAACTTATTCAACTAATTATGTGACTTCTGAATGTAATTGGTTTGACCAGACCTTTCTAATTAGGGGTTTCATAGCAAAGGGGTGACTATTTATGCACTCAAGGTCTCATTTTTTTTCTAATTGTTTTTTTCATATTTTTTTGTTAACAAGATATTTTTGTTTATTCATTCCACTGTAAGAATTCCTTCAGGAATTTTGAGGCAGATTTTGAACTGCACTTTTTTTGCAGCGTTTTTTGCCCATGGCCACTGTAGCTAATATAAGGACCGCAGGCCAAAAAATGCAGGGAAAACTAGCGCCGCAGGCTTTTTCATTTTTTTTTTTTTTTCTGATTTCAATGGGAGGTCAGAGGCGGAAACCGTGGCAAAAAAAGAACATGCCGTTTTTTTCCCTGCGAGCAGCCGAAAGCCGCCTGGGTAAGCAATGCCTCTGACTCCCATTGAAATCAATGGGGTGCGATTTTAGGACGTTTTTTAATGCTGATTCCGACGTGGTTTCCATGTCAAAATAAACGCCAAAAAAAACTCAGTGTCCCCATGGCTATATGCATCCAGAACAATGTGTTAAGAGCCATCATTTGAATATTTTGCAAGTTGTTTTATAATTTTATGCAATATCTGTGTCAACAAGGCCAAATCTCAGTGAGCCATCAGCCTGCCCCTTGGACCCTGTTCAGTAGGGCGTTGATCCTTCTACTGATTTACCACATGTAAACACTCCTTTGAGTGATAAGGGCTGCTTTCTACACAGCCCAATTGGATGAGGCAGAAATAAAAGGCCGTGGACCGCTTTAGGGTATGCCCACATGTAGCGGTAGAAATCCGCCACCAATTTCATCACAAGTCAATAGCGTTTCCACAGCAAAATCGAGAATTTCACCACACACATTAAAGGGCTAAAAATCCACTACATAATTGACATGCGGCAGATTTAAAAATCTTCTGCATGCCCTTAAATCCATGTGGATTTTTTTCAAAAACCCTATCCACATGTATTGTACTGTATTTTGCACCTCTGTCTGAACTTGGCCTTACAAACTTTTGGCATTGGATAAATAAGTAGTTAGAGGAGTAAAAAGGAATTATTTGCATCGCTCCACCCACTGTCTTAAAGGGAATGGTTCCCTTGTTTTGGGTATCGGTGATGGAAGTGATGACCTGTAATACCTTCTGCTTTAGATAGGCCATGCTATACTTCACCTTGTGAAAATAGAGATTACTGATCCTTATATAGTGCAAAAACATCAACCTTTTGGTTCATCGGGTACTTATCCGATTGCTAGAGTAAATATTGATTATTATGATTTGTGTAAGCATTTTATCCCTTTGTCTGCTCCAGGCTTTAAAATGTCACTACCTTTTTACTATTCATACATTTGGGGGGGGGGGGGGGGACACAATTTTTCAGTTGCACAGCAGAAGTAGATGGAGAGAGTAAAACCGTTAATAACCACTTCTCATCAATGAAACCATTTCTTCTTAACATTCAGTAAATTCCTTCCTACCTACTTGTCCTTATCTGATCACTAGGGGGCACTTGTTAGTTGAGCGCTACTGTAAAAAAATACATTTCAAATGTTTTTAAATAAGTAAAACTATTTAGTCATGAATAAAGCCAGCAATGTAACCAGTGGATGTTTTAATTCTGCTTCCCATGAGTACATCACAGGATTTTGCATGTAAAACCTGCAGTCATTGTGTGGTGCTGTTTTTTGTTTTTTTCCTGTATTTTATGGGAAAATAAAAACATGATCATGCTTACTGAAGTTCCCAAATGTTATACGGTATATTATGGGGTTTCTGGTATAGACCAGAGGATAAAATGTACTTGCATAAATCCAAGCCACACAGGAACTTCTGTGAATGGTCCGAAGACCAGGAAAGCAATATAAATCACGCACTACCCAGGGTTGCCAACCTGATTTTTTTTTTTTTTTTTATTTCTTATCCAAAAATCTATTTTTTTTAAGGACATGTTGGAGAACCAAAATGAAAGATAAAGATTATAAGTTATATAGGTCTATAGTTTAGTATACTAATATGAATATACCAGCAGCATGTATTGTGACCTATAAAATGATCATTAATAATCTGTGCGAGCTCCCCAGCTTAAAAAAAAATTCACGGGCCTTTTTCATTTTTTATTTTTGTTTTATTTTTACGGACACTGGAAAAAAAGGCCCCTTTTTTACAGACTGCAGAAATTTGGTAACCCTGGCACTTTCATGTAGTCCATGTTAAAGTATACATGTCCCAAGACCATGGCAACTGAACTTGAAAACTTCATTCTCCACTTATTGGCCAGCATTCTTATTCAAACGTCATAATATTTTTGGTTAATAGAGCGTACCTGTCCACGTACTATGCTGTCCAATTCACTTTATTCGCACCCACTAAACAAACCTTAAACAGAAAAAAACAAAGCACTTCCTGGTTCTGTAGAGTCACATGGTGTATAACAGTAGGTCACATGATTCCTTTCAGAGCTGCTAACTGGTTAGAATGGAACATGTTACTCAACATTTTTATTTCAACCCCCACTTGGCTCTTTTTTGTGGCTGTTTAATGCAATTACACTCGCCAGTATAGCTATTTTAGGGCATTACATTTAAAAAGGTCTGTAATAGCGACAGGTTCTCTAAGTAACTTTTTAATTTAAAAAGAAAATGATTTTGCCTCTGATTTTAAATATTATGCTTCATGTTTTGACAGGCAACTGAGTATTTATAGATTGACTGTATAAGGAGTTTTTTTTTGTATAATTCCTTTCTTAGAATCATTATGAATTGTCGCTTTTCGTGGCACAAATATCCTCTGGTCAGTTCTCTTGCCTTTGAATGATAAGGCTTTTGTAAAAAGAAACGGGAGGGAATGTACAAGGCGGTTAAATGAAATGGGTCTTTCCTATTCCTGAAATGAAATTGAATCTTTATGGATTGCAAACTGTCCTGCTGTGTTCCAGCTTGCGCTGCTAATCAATGCTCATCCCATTCCTTTCTCCCTTTCTACTCTTGCTTCCTTTGCTATATCTGTGTGTCTTTAATGGTAAGACTGAAGAAAGTCTATCCACGTTACAACAAATAGTCCAATTTTTATTTTTTAATTTTTTTTTAATTTCCTTATTATTTTTTTTAGTACAGCATTGTTGTACGTATTTTGGCTGCATATGTCCTAAAGTGTCTTGCTTTTGTTTTTGTAAATAAAATAAAATTAAGCTGCAGTTATTTTTTTAACAAAAAAAAAAAGAGAATATTTCTCTTTTTCCTACCTGTATATCACATTTTTTTTTCTCTTTTCATGTTTTCTAACGTGGTTTTTGTTATCTTGCATTTTTAAGCTTACCCAATAATACATTAAGGTACATGTTTGATTAATGAATGTTTTAGTAATAAGAGAAGAATCTGTGATCCGTTAGAGTAGGCTTATTGCGCCTTAGAGCATGCTGGGAGTTGTAGTCTTAACACTCAGTTGCATTCTAAAGCAGTGATCAGATGCTTGGCTACCTGGCGATGTAAATATAAAATGAAATTGCAGATATGAATACCATATGAATTCTTTTACCTTGAAAATTGGTCCCTCCTCTGTAAACATTCTCTTTCCTGAGAGATATATACAATAAGTTACTCCTTAAGGGTATGTTCACACAGAGTTTTTTGACGCGGAAACCGCGCCGCAAAACTCGCCAAAAACCGTCAGAAAATGTCTCCCATTGATTTCAATGGGAGGCAGAGGCGGTTTTCTACCGCGAGCAGTAAAACCAGCTCGTGGGAGAAAGAAGGGACATGCCCTATCTTCGCGCGATTACGCCTCTGACCTCCCATGGACATCAATAGGAGGCAAAGAATGTGTATTTCGCTGCGTTTTATGCCCGCAGCGCTCAATGGCCACGGGCGAAAATCGGCGTGCAGGCAGAGGAAAATCTGCCTCAAACTTCCAAACTGAATTTTGAGGCACATTTTCCGCCTCCAAAAAACTCAGGCAGAGGTGTTTTCGAACTGAGAATTCTTTGTTATTGGAAAACTTAATGTGTCAATTAATAGATAAACACTTAGTTCTTATATAACATTTCCTAATAAAGAGACTCTAGAGCAGCCAGTGTTCCATGAATCCAGGTTCGTGGATCCCTGAAAGACCACGACGGCTGGTAATTGTAAAGTAGGGATGTGTTCGTGATAAGGGTTCCCCAGGAGGGTAAATACTTTTAGGGGTTTTCCCATGGTAAAAAGCTTGAGACTTACTTTACTAGCGGGAGCAAATGGCCCCCTAAACAAGATGCCAAAAAGATTACACACAATGGGGCGATTTATCAAAGGTAATGCAAAAGAAAAGTGGAGTAGTTGCCCATAACCACCAATCAGATATCACCTTTTTATGCTCCAAAGGACTTCTGTAAAATGAAATGGAATTTGGTTGCTAGGAGCAATTTATCCACTTTTTCTTTGCATTACTTATGGTAATTTTCCCTGATCTCTTCAGGCTACAAACACCAGGAAGATACATATGATAGGCCCCTCTGGCTGCATTTTCTTAAAAGGTTGACAAGTTTTATATAAACAAGGCAAAGACACTTTATGGCATATCCACAGCATATGTTATAAAAGTCTAATAGGTAGGGGTAGGTCCCTCTGTTCTACCCGGTGAGGCGGCCACCATCTAGGCAGAGACTCAATAGAGAGTGAAACAGCAGTTCCTGTTACTCAATAGACTAGAATGGAGAGAGGACGTGGACGTGCACGGCCATCACTCCATTCAACTCCTGGGTGGTTTCGGCCAGCAGCAGCCGCCTTACTAGGTAGATTGATGGTCAAGGGGCCTCCGGTCATCTGATGTGTTTTCAATTCCTCAACATTTTCAAGATCCCTACTTGCTAGTAATGAATGTAAATATTCTTGTTTATATAGAGAGGCTGAAAACCCACATAGACATCACATTTGGGTTGTTGTTTTTTTTTGCTACAATTGCATCCAGTCTAAGCAATCCTCTAATTCTCAACCCTTGAATAAAATGTTTCCCTCCTGGGGAACCCTCTTCTCCCCAACAACATGGACTGGGATTTCTTGTGGCGCATGTGCTTAGTGCCACCAGCCATCCTAATAATCGTGAGCAACACTATCAGATCTCAACGTGCCAAGGCCCCTATTACTAAGCAATGTTCTTAACCGAAAACTGGCGTAAAGCTTTTAAAACATTACCCCCGGTTTTTCTAGACACGAGCCAATCATTGCAAGCCCTCAACTATAGATGTAAACAAGTATATTCCCATTCACTAATAGCAAGCTGAGATGTTAAAAATGGTAAAGAATGAAATACAAAAGTATATTAGAAAGTTTTATACATTTGTTATGAAAAAATTAGGCTTTATTTACATAAAACTGTAAATCTTTTAAGGCAATAAGATGACTCACATGCTTTCTCCTTCTGGCCGTATTTGCTTTTCAGCAAGTACGCACACAGAAGGAACCGACATGTATGGTATCTCAGTGCATCGAATTGCTCAGATCTCAAGGACCGTGTTTTACATGCAATGCAAGCAATCTTTTGGGTTCTCCAATCAAAGGACAGGGTAGCATTATCTGGTACCACTAGTTTCTTTTAGTGCATCCCACAGGTCCCATGAAGTAAAAGGATTTATCTGGTGACCAATAATCTTTAAGGCTATGTTCACACTGAGTTTTTCGCAGGCGGAATGGAAGTTTGAGGCAGATTTTCCTCTCCCTGCATGACTATTTTCGCAGCGTTTTTCGCCAGCGGCCATTGAGTGCCGTGGGCATAAAACGCTGCGAAATACGCTTTCTCTGCCTCCCATTGATGTCAATGGGAGGTCAGAGGCGTAAACGCCCAAAGATAGGGCATGTCCCTTCTTTCTCCCGCGATGCGGTTTTCACCGCTCGCGGGAGAAAACCGCCCTCACCTTCCATTGAAATCAATGGGAGGCATTTTAGGGCCGTTTTTGACGAGTTTTGCGGCACGGTTTCCGCGTTAAAAAACTCGTCAAAAAAACTCAGTGTGAACATAGCCTTAAGAGTCATTTAACCAGGTGCTCAGATGTGTATTATTACCTGGAACCTCTATCATATCTCACATGAACATTTACGTCAGTGTAGTGCTCCATATTTTTTTGTTTTTATTCTTGTGCTCATTTTAGTGGCAACAAAGTTTCGATTCAGCACTTGGTTTTCTGTGTTAATGTGCAGTCATTAGTTTGTTCTGCTTTTAGCTTTGTTAGAAACAGCATTGTGTTTCATGTGTTGGAAGTCGAAGACCTTGAGATCATTATTCTGATCTCATAAGCCAAATAGTAAATGCATTTAAACATGTCAACACTCATAACTTCTAGAGAAATTTAGGATGAGGCTATAGTCAATTTTCATCTTCTCATCATGCTGAATTTTCTTTGCTGCTAGCAAATAGTACACTCGTTCACAAACTAAATTCATGCAATGTTGCAAGCAATACAGTAAGATATTTGAATATTACTCCGTAAAACATTGATTTTTACACTTTTGATCTGTGACTATTGTAGGAAACAGTGGTTGACAACACTACTGTAAAGGACCATCTGATCCTTCCATCATCAACCCAATGCTTTGCATGCTTGTTGTGCTGTAAAGCTGTGCATGTTATGTGTGGCTCTGTAACTTCTAATAGACTTCCAACAAAATATTGATAAGAAATGTTTTTTTTTAATAGAAATTCAGGCATTTTCTACAAAGAGAAGGCATTCTGTAGAATCCATGGGCTGTTCTGGTGCTATATGAAATTGACCTATTCTTTAGTACAGTATCTAGAGACAGACAGACATACTCTAGTCAAGCAATGTGAAATAGCATCGCATTTGTGACAATGTGGCTTGGTTATAGTGCCTGGAATATTCCATTTAGAAACACAATAGAATTCTGTGCAATTGTACTTCACCGCTGAAATGATGCTTCTACGAGGGAATACTTAAAAAAACAAAGGTTGTCCTCTTATCGAGGTGCCACTGTATGCTCCACAAAGTAGACACAAAAGGTTCCTCTCACACTACTGTGTTGCGCTTCTTTCGCCTGCTCCTTCTTATAGTTCTCCCAGGTAAAGGCATCGAATTTGGATCGAGGACCTTCCCTTTAATGGATACTAGATAAGGCAAATGTACTGCACATAGTGTGATAATGTAATTATACTCACAAAGTATCCAATATAAAACAATATATTAGTAAAATACAGCACTATCTGCCTCTGCCCTTACAATTGGAAAATATGGTCCAAGTATAATAAAACTAGATTTTCTTTTAAAGTGATAACCGTATCACACTATGTGCAGTTGCTTTGCCTTTTATGTTATCTGTTAAAGGAAAGGTCCTCGGTCCAATCCCGGTGCCTCCAGTTTGGTGAACTAGAAGAAGCAGCAGGCGAAGGAAGCGTAACCCAGTGGTATGAGAGGAACCTAAAGTATGTTCTGGAAAGCCATGTAAAAAAAAAACTGCTAAAGTCTTTGCCTAATATCTTGAGTATGCGATTTTCTTTTGTAACCTGTGTGTCATGGAATACAATGATTTCATATGCTTCCTAAAACAGTCCTCAGGTTGTATAGGATGCCTGGATTTCACACTTGTTTGTAACATATGAATTGCCATTTCTTTTAAGGTAGTCAGTCTGACCTTTCTTTTGTCTGTATGCCATTATAAAGAGGGTCCTACCTAAACCCTTACATCAATCAGTTCAGTTCAAAGCATATGCACCATTCAATATCATTGTATAGTTTACAACCCTAATCTAAATTAAAAAAAAGTAACTTTGTAAATACATTGCGTTACTTATATTGTACTGATCCTGAGTTACAGCCTGTAATATACTCTTCCGCTGTGAAACCTGCAGAATTGTCAATGGAACTGCAATATCCCAGCATTCCTTTTTGGCTCAATGTCTGCACAGTGCTTGCTCTGGGGATCTACATTGTGGGAAGTGTAGCCTTTCTACCAGGTAAAATACAGTAAATTGCTCTAGGAAAAACTTTCCCACTGCATTATTGGATCTACACCATGCTTTTAAGGATGTTTCAGCTAACAAGGTTGTCGACTGTTTCCAATAGTGACCAGCTGAATTGGGAATGCAGCTTTGGACTGTAATTCCTCATTATAACTCCGGATCAGGATAAGATAAGTAATGCATATATAATAACGATAAAATGGTGTTCATAGATGAACATACCCTTTCGAGCGGTAGTTCACAATCCTAGTTTAGTAAATTAGAAATAACTACAAGTAGACCATAAACATTTTCTCTAGTTATTTCTTTCTTGTTTGGTTTCTGACTTTGTTTTTGTGCAGAGAATCTATTCTTAAGAAAGAGTTTGATGAAGAGAAGACCTCTCTACAGAAATCTCTCACCAGTACCGGTGCCTTAATCACTGAAAAGGACAAAGAACTTGAAAGACTTAGAAAAGAGGTAGGAGTGGATTTTTTTTCCTGTTGTATACATGGTAAATAGGGTATTGCCATGTTTTTTATGCAATAACACCTGTCCTTGGATTTCTCTGTAACTTTTCTGAAGGCTGATCGGTATCTTTGTTCACACGCCACACATTTCACGCTGCCTATATGCGCTTCACACATTTTCAATGATTCTAACATAATTGCTTCACAATAGTCTACATAAATAAAAATTATGTCCTAAATGTGCTGAAGTTCTTTGTCCTTAGGCTCTCTACGTTGCAGATCCGATGCAAAACAATTTACTTTACTGGGTTGCGTCAGGTTTTCGTAAAACGTTGGACACCATGACCTACCAAAACCTGATGTTTCCATTTCAGTGCGTGGCACTGCTATAACCCCTGGACAGCACGCCTGCTGTCTTGGGGGTTATATTTGACTCCGATCTACTCCCTATATTCAATCACGTGAAACGCTCATGTGTCATCTGCACCTCAAAAACATCTATCGAATGTGACCTTTCCTCATTGGGGAAACAGACAAAACTCTTACTGTTCTGATTCACTCTCGTCTTGACTACTGTAACTCATTACTAATCGATCTTCCCCACACAAAACTCTCCCCTCTCCAATCTATCCTCAATGCAGCAGCCAGGCTTATGTTCTGTCCAACCGCTATATTAACCCCTTCCAGACTTCCGCCGTGTATATATACGGCGCTGTCGGGAAGGTGTTCCCGCAAACCGCAGTACAGTTACCTCAATAGAGCGCAGCATCTGATGGGTTTTAACCCGACCGGCAACCCAGCGACGCAATCGCTGGGTTGCTATGGCAATCGGAGGCCAAATAATGGCTTCCGTGTCTGCATTGTACGAAAGCCGATGAGGACCCGCCTCCGGCGGGTCCTCATAGGCTTGCTGTCCGTGAATAACTGACAGCGCTAATACACTGCACTACATATGTAGTGCAGTGTATTAGAGTAGCGATCGAGGCATCAGGCCCTCAAGTCCCCTAGTGGGACAAGTCAAAAAAGTAAAAAAAAGTTATAAAAATATCGTAAAACAATAAAAAAACACAAGTATCAAGTAAAAAAAAAAAAAGTCAAACTGTCTTTTTTCCCGTAATAAGTCTTTTATTAAGGGGAAAAACGTAAAAAATTTAAAAAGCTATACATAATTTGCATCGCCGCGTCCGTAACGACCCAAACTATAAAACTATTATGTAATTTATCCCGCACGGTGAACGCTGTAAAAAAATAAAATGTAAAACAACGCCAGAATCTTTGTTTTTAGGTCACATCTCCTCCCAAAAAATGCTATAAAAAGTGATCAAAAAGTCACATTTACACCAAAATTGTACCAATAAAAACGACAATCCGTCCCGCAAAAAATAATCCCTGACACCGCTTTGTGCAGGCAAAAATAAAAAAGTTATGGGTCTTAGAATATGGCGACACAGAAAACAAATGATTTTATAAAAAAAAGTGATTTTATTGTACAAAAGATTCAATACATAAAAAAAACTATATAAATTTGGTATCGCCGTAATCGTATCGACCCGCAGAATAAAGTTAACATGTCATTTCTGGCGCACTCTGAATGCCGAAAAACAAAACAATAAAACACTATTCCAGAATTGCTTGTTTTTGGTAATTTCCTATAACAAAAAATGAAATAAAAAGTGATCAAAAAGTCGCATGTGTTCCAAAATGGTACCAATAAAATCTACAGCCCGTCTCGCAAAAAACTAGCTCGCACACAGCTCCATCAACCGAAAAATAAAAAAGTTATGGCACTAGTAATGCGGTGATGGAAAAAAATCTCAATGTGTAGACTGGAGGGGAACATTCCTTCAGTTTCAGGGCCATAGTATTTAGGAACTAGGAAGGGAAGGGACATAGCACATCCGCTGGAAGCGAGGGCGCCCGTATTATACCAGCGCAAAACTTTCCCAGCAAAATTTCCCAAACTACAAAGGAGAAAAAGTCCCCAAAAAGTGCATAGAGTTACAAAAGGGGGATAAGAAAGAAAACCGTTGATCAGTGCGACACCGGCCTGTGCATAACGGATTGCTTCACAGCGTAACACACATCTATGGATAATTGTATTATTTACCCCATTATTATTATACCCTCTTATTATGTCCTGATGTACTTGGCACAGATTACATATGCCACCACATTATAAACTGAAATACCAGCAAAACCCCAAACAGAACTACTACCAAACAAAATCCATGCTCAAAATGGCGGTCTTTCCCTTCTTAGTCCTACAGTGTGCCCAAACAGCAATTTATGTCCACAAGTAAGGTATTACCATACCCGGGAGAACCCGCTTAACAATTTATGTGGTAAGCTTCTCCAGTGGCACAAGCTGGGCACAACATATTGTGCGGTGAATGGGCATATCAGTGGAAAAATTTCACTTTTCACTTTGCACCATCCACTGCGCATTATTTTCTGAAAAACACCTGTGGAGTCTAAATTCTCACTCCACCCCTTGATAAATGCCTTTAGGGGTGTTGTTTCTAAAACAGGGTCACTTTTGTTTGGTACATCAGGGGTTTTGCAAATGCGAAATGGCGTCCGCAAACCATTCCAGCAAAATCTACGCTCCAAAAGTTAAATGCCACTCCTTTTCTTCTGAATGCTCCCATATATGTAAACAGCCGTTTATAACCACATATGGGGTGTTACTGTACTCGGGAGAAATTGCTTTACAAATGTTGTGGGGCTTTTTCTTCTTTATTCCTTGTCAAAATGAAAAATGTTGATCTAAAAACTACATCTTATTGGGAAAAAATTTAATTTTTCCTTTTCACTGCTTAATTCTAATTAATTCAGCAAAAAACCTTTGGGATCAAAATTCTCACTATACCCCTAGATGATTCCTCAGGGGGTGCAGTTTTCCAAATGGAGTCACTTTTGGGGTGTTTCCACTGTACTAGTACTACAGGGGCTCAGCAAATGTGACATGGCGCCCATAAATCATTCCAAAATCCAAATGGTGCTCCTTCCGTTCTGAGCCCTACCGTGTGTCCAAACAGCAGTTTATGACCACATATCGGGTATTGTTTTACTCGAGAGAAATTGCTTTACAAATGGTGCGGTGCTTTTTCTCGTTTAGTCCTTGTGGAAATTTAAAAAAAAGAACTTCCAATAATTTTTGTAAAACACCTGTGGGGTCAAAATGCCCACTATACCCTAGATAATTTCCTCAAGGGGTGTAGTTTCCAAAATGGGGTCACTTGTTGGGGGTTTCCACTGTTTTGTCCCCTCAGGGGCTTTGCAAATAGGACATGGCCTCCGCAAGCCATTCCTGCTAAATTTGAGTTCCAAAAGCCAAATGGCGCTCTTTCCCTCCTGAGCCCTGCCGTGTGTCCAAACAGCCGTTTATGACCACATGTGGGGTATTGTTTTACTCGGGAGAATTTGCTCTACAAATGTTGTGGTGCTTTTTCTCCTTCAGTCATTTTGGAAATGAAAAAAATTAGCTAAACCTACATTTTATTTTAAAAAAATGTCGATTTTCATGGCCTACTTCCAAAAATTTCTGCAAGAAAACTGTCAGGTCAAATTGCTCACTTTACCCCTAAATAAATTCTTCGAGGGGTGTAGTTTTCCAAATGGGGTGACTTTTGGGGGATTTCCATTGTTTTGGTACCAGAAGACCCCTTCAAAGCTGATATGGTGCCTAAAATATATTCTAATAGAAAGGAGACCCCAAAATCCTCTAGGTACACCTTTACTTCTGAGGCCGGTGCTTCAGTCCATTAGGACACTAGGGCCACATGTGGGATATTTCCTAAAACTACAGAACCTGGGCAATAAATATTGAGTTGCGTTTCTCTGGTAAAACCTTCTGTGTTACAAAAAAAATAGATTCAAAATGAATTTCTGCAAAAAAAAAAAAATTTACTTTGTAAATTTCACCTCTACATTGCTTTAATTCCTGCATAATGTCTAAAGGGTTAAGAAACTTTCTGTATGCTGTTTTGAATACTTTGAGGGGTGCAGTTTTTAAAATGGGGTGACTTATTGGGGCTTTCTAATATAGAAGTTCTAAGCCTTGTAACGTCCTAAAAAAATAAAACGATGTTCAAACGACAATGCCAATCTAAAGTAGATATATGGGGGATGTTAATTAGCGACTATAACTGCCTGTCTTACAAGCAGATACTTTTAAATTGAGAAAAATGCAAATTTTTGCAATTTTTCACTAAATTTTGGTGTTTTTCACAATTAAATACTGAATGTATCGAGCAAATTTTACCACTAACTTAAAGTCCAATGTGTCACGAGAAAACTTTCTCAGAATCGCTTGGATAGATGAAAGCATTCCGAAGTTATTACCACATAAAGTGAAACATGTCAGATTTGAAAAATGAGGCTCTATCAGGAAGGTCAAAAGTGGCCAAAGTGGGAAGGGGTTAATGCCTCTTCCCTGTGCCAGTCACTGCACTGTGGTTGCCCATTCCCTTTAGAATTAATTTCAAAACTTATAACTCTTATCCACAAAGCTCTCCACAATGCTGTACCTGCCTGCATCTCTTCTCTCATCTCTGTCTACTATCGAAGATTAACGTCTTCCATAATGTAAACCTTCCTCCCCCGTCTCGTGCTGCATCAGTTCTCTGGAATGAGCTACTCCAGACAATCCGATTAATTCCCAACATCCAATTTTAAGCGTGCCCTTAAAACACATATTTTTAGGCAGGCCTATCACATTCCATAAATTGACTCCTCTATCCTTTTTAACACCCCACTACATTACGGATGCCTTCATTCAGCAATATCTCCCACACTCCTTGCACCCTAATGTTCTACATATGTGTCTGCACTAATGTTGGCTGGGTGACTAGCACATGCAGCTTTATAGGTTTTCCTTCTTGTACAAAAGATGGCTGGACGATTATACAAATCAAGCACTTTTACCTCTTGTTTCAACCCTTTTTTCTCATAGATTGTAAGCTCTTGCGAGAGCCCTCACTCCTCATGTTTGATCTGTTAAATGCTTTTCAATCTGTCAGATTTTGTTTGTACATGTTCCCTCTGAAATGTAAAGTACTGCGGAATATGTTGGCACTATCTAAATAAGGATTATTATTATTATTATAATGTTGTTAAATTGATTACGTTTGTCTTGCCCTTCATATATAAACTCTAGCTGAATAATTATACCCTCGATAGGCCCAAGTTAACAATTGAAGTTTTGTGAGCTTGGTATGCAGTGACTAAAACTTGAGTAAATAAAGATTTGTCATTTTGGAATAAGTGATTACTGTGCACGAAGCCTTCAGTGCAGCTGACATGCCAATGACACAATAGCTTTTTCATCATCGAATCAATAGGGAACCATCATTCCCAGCAATAGGTGGCACCTTATACAGCGATGACTGCAGACAGTAGTAGGTCTATTTAAATGCTGCACACAGTGAAGCACAATTGTGGAGTTACTTATTATTTTAGTTGTCCAACATTATACTATGAGCGCAAAGGTTAGTATTCTGAGAAGTGTTGTTTTTTTTTCTATGCGTTGTTTTATAATATGATGGGCTAGATAGATCATCATTTATGCTGTTCTTTTGTGCATGCAGGCTCAATATACATGTACCAGAAGCTGTTTTCCAATATGTTTTTTTGCTTTCTAGATTGTTTTTATACTTTTTTTTTTTCCTTTCTTGGCATAACTTACTATTGTGTTTTTATCTGAGAGTAAAAATACATTTTGTGTGTGTGTGGGGGGGGGGGGGGATTAAAAGAATAGGGCAAATATAAAAATGATGTGAGGATTAATAGGCATTAAAGGCTATGTGCACCTTTTGGGGTCTTTTTTTTTTTTTTTATTCAATGCATTTATTTAGTGATTAAAACAAATCAACTTTTGTAATGTACTTTTATTTATATTTTTTTAAGATGCACCGTTTCACTACTGCAGCTTTTATGTATCACAGTGGATCCACTTTGACTTGTTCAGGACTGAGCTTAGAAGAGGACACCGGAGCCGCTGCAGTCAAAGCAGTTCACTGACGGATTTGGTTCAGGATGGCTTTCTGCAGCTTCTATGTACTGTGACACATGGACTCTGTAGAAGTGAAACCGTTAATTTTTAGAAAAAAATAAACATCAATTACAAAAGTTTTTTTTGATCACTAAATAATTGCATTTTATTAAAACAAACCAAAAAAACAATATCATAGCATTTAAGTCCCTTTTTATTTATTTATTTTTACATTTAGCTGGCAGTACAGTAATATGTAAGCACTCATTTTTTTTTTTAAAAACTTGTACTTTTTGCTAGATTACATTGCTTCGGGGAGAGAATGAATCTGCAAAATCTTTACAGTCAGCAGTAAAGTCACTGGAGTCTGAAAAACTTAAGTTGGAGAAAAAAGTGCAAAGCCTCGAGAAGGAACTGAATGACAACAAAACACAATTCAGCAACCTGTCAAACTCCTCAGGTAAGAACCAAATGGAGCTGTGTTTGTTTGTTTTTTACACTACGGTCCTCAAATCCTCCTATCTTCATAACATAACACTATGCTGTATTTAGGAATGTCAGTCAGTTAAAAGCCAAGCTCTGGTTATTTGCTATGAAGATTTAAAGCACAACTTCAATTTGCTTGAATAGAAAAAAACATTTCAGCATTGTCCCCCCCCCCCCCCCCCCCAGCTACAACTATGGATGATTATGGGGCCTGTTCACATCAGAGTTTGGTATCCGTTCATCTGTTCCTCCGACAGAAAGGTTGAATGGGACCGATGAACGGAAACCATAGCTTCCGTGTGCATTACCATTGACTTGAATGGTAATGCTTCCGTTGCAGTTGGTTTTCTTTTTTCTCTGTTCCGTAAAGTTTTTTGTTTTTTTAATGGAAACCGCGTAGTCGACTACGTTATTGTGTCCGTGAAAAAAAATGGAAACCTTAGCAATAGTTTCCATTCGGCTTTCCGTTCATCGGTTCCTCCGACGGGCAGGTTTAATGGAACCAATGAAAGGAAGCCAAACACTGATGTGAACAGGCCTTTATTGTAGTCTGTCAAAGGGATTCAGACTACAGCCTGCTTGAAAGCGTACATATTTGTTTTTCACATAAATCTGTAGTATATATAAATATATGAAACTTAGTATATATGCTATTAGTGGCATCTTCCCCACCTTCCGGCATTCTGTCGTTCCCTTATAGAGCCTGCAACCTCTGTAAATGTTCAAAGGCCTCCTCAGTCCCCAAAAAGTAAAATCGTTAATAGAAGGCAGGAAGTAGGGGGTCCAACTTCTCACTTAGTGTTTCAGTGCCACAGCATGGGGAAGATATCGGATTAAGACCCTGTACAGCTTTTACATCACACTAGGAAGAGCCCGGCCACTCCTGTGCATTTACAAAAACCAGCTGAGGGAAGGAAACTGACCCATAATACTAGACCAATATTGCTTCACTACTTCTAATTCTTACTTTGTTCACATCTGCGGGTCCCGTTCCGTCTGAGCTTTTCATCGTAACGAAGCCCTGACTGACACAAACGGAAACCATAGGTTTCTGTTTCCATCACCATTGATTTCAATGGTGACTGATCCGGTGCCAATGGTTTTCGTTTGTCTCCGTTGTGCAAGGGTTCCGTCGTTTTGTCAGTCAGGGCTCCGTTACGATGAAAAGCTCAGATGGAACGTCGGAACCAAGACCTGACACAGATGTGAACAAAGCCTAAAGCTGCCGAGGGAGCGATTGTGATATTTTTACCAAAGGGCATTCTTTAAATAAATTTTATAACAGAAGGGGAATAGTTGGTATTAAATGTTGGACAAAGATCTTACCCGCTACCATGTTATAAGATAATTTATTGACATAGACTTATGATTTCTGTTACCAATAAAGTCATAATTTTTGGACTTTTATTTAATTTCAATAATTTTTATGATGGTTTTCAAAGTATAACAAATCCGCTTACTGCGGTATAGAAAAATGCAAGGTGCAAAAGGAAAGTTTATATGTTTATAAGGATATGCACATATAAGATAGACCTTTCCAGACTATATTGTATTTGAAATAAACGACACACATGAGACCAATATGTACATTTGTACACACTTGTGTGTGTTTATTTGTATGACATATATATATATATATATATATTACACATATATATATATATATATATATATATATATATATATATATATACACATACATACACAGGGTGGGCCATTTATATGGATACACCTAAATAAAATGGGAATGGTTGGTGATATTAACTTCCTGTTTGTGGCACTCGATAAGTTTGATGTGTCACATGACCCTTTTCCCATTGAAAAAACTAAAGTTGGATACAAAATGGCCGACTTCAAAATGGCCGCCATGGTCAACACCCAGCTTGAAAAGTTTCCCCCCTCCCATATACTAATGTGCTACAAACAGGAAGTTAATATCACCAACCATTCCCATTTTATTTAGGTGTATCCATATAAATGGCCCACCCTGTATATTAGTCTAGAGAGGTCTATCTTAGATGTCGCTCCAAATTACCTTTTTCGCCCCCTCCTTTTTTTTTTTTTTTTTTTTATAAGTAAAATTTGTGTGTAATGTTGTTTATAATAATTTTTCAAATTGACGTTTATTAAAAATGTTTATTACCTTTTACGATGCAGCTTCTATGTATGCACTATACATAGATTCTGCATAGCGCCACTGTAAGCCGAATCAGTCAGTCTGCTGGACCGACGGCTTGGCTGACAATGGCTCCTGTGTGCCTCTAATGCACAGGATAACCCTAATATCGATCACGTCTAAGTTCATAAACTTAGATGTGATTGTAATTGTTTTGATTAGTTGTTAAACTGCTTCCCAAAATGAGAAGAGAAGTGGACAAGACCAAAAAATATGTCACCCTCTCCAGCATCTATCAGATGAGGTAGGCTATATGAGGTGTAACTTAGCTGGGTATAATACCAAAAAGTAATATTTTGTGGTCCGCTTCCCAGTGATTCGAACAATTACTTGCCTGGAATTTCAGAACCATTGCATTAAGGAAAAGGATTTCCCAAGTTTCGACTCCCACTTACACATGTAGATATTTATGTTAAACACATGCCCATCATTCAAAAGGTTGTAAAATAGGCGAATACAGTTAGGTCCAGAATTATTTGGACAGTGACGCAATCTTCATGATTTGGTCTCTGCCTGCCACCACATTTTTTGATTTGAAATGAAACAACTGAGAAATGTTTAGGAATTGCAACCATTTTTCTACACCTCCTCCTTATTTCAGGGGCTCAAAAGTAATTGTACAAATTAACGTTACCATAAATAAAATGGTCTTTGTAGAGAATCCTTTGCAGGCAATGACTGGCTGAAGTCTGGAACCCATGGACATAACCAAACACTGGGTTTCCTCCTTTGTGATGCTTTGCCGGACCTTTATTGCAGCTTCTTCAGTAGTTGCTTGTTTGTGGGTCTTTCTGCCTTAAGTTTTGTCTTAAGCAAGTGAAATGCAGCTCGGGTTGATTGACTTGGCCACTGCAGAATATTCCACTTCTTCGCCAAAAAACTCCTGGGTTGCTTTCGCCGTATGTTTTGGGTCATTGTCCATCTGTACTGTGAAGCGACGTCCAATCAACCTTGCTGTATTTGGTTGAATCTGAGCAGAAAGTATATCCCTGAACACTTCAGAATTCATCCGGCTGCTTCTGTCTTCAGTCACATCATCAATAAACACTAGTGACCCAGGGCCTTTGGCAGCCATGCATGCCCATGCCATCACACTCCCTCCACCATGTTTTACAGACGATGTGGTGTGCTATGGCTCATGAGCCATTCCAAGCCTTCTCCATACTTTCTTCATGCCATCATTCTGGTACAGGTTGATCTTAGTTTCATGCTGTTCCAGAACTGAGCTGGCTTCTTTACATGTTGTTTGGCAACGTCTAATCTGGCCTTTCTATTTTTGAGGCTGATTTAATGGTTTGCACCCTGTGGTGAACCCTCTGTATTTGCTCTCATGAAGTCTTCTCTTTATGGAAGACTTAGATACTGATACACCTACTTCCAGGAGAGTGTTCTTCACTTGGGTAGCTGTTGTGAAGGGGTTTATCTTCACCATGAAAGGATTCTGCGATCATTCACTACTGTTGTCTTCCGTGGTCGTCCAGGCCTTTTTGCGTTCACGAGATCACCAGTGCGCTCTTTTTCAAGAATGTACCAAACTGTTGATTTGGCCACTCCTAACATTTGTGCTATCTCCCTGTTGATTTCTTCATTTTTTGCAGCCTAACAATGGTCTGTTTCACTTGCATTGAGAGCTCCTTTGACCTCATGTTGTGGGTTCACAGCAACAGCCTCCAAATGCAAATGCCACACCTGGAATCAACTCCAGACCTTTTACCTGCTTAATTGATGATGGCTTAACGAGGGAATAGCCCATGCAGCCCATTAAATCGCTTTTGAGATAATTGTCCAATTACATTTGGTCTCTTGAAAAAGAGGCAGCTACATATTAAAGCTGTAATTCCTAAACCCTTCCTCAAATTAGGATGTGAATACCCTCAAATTAAAGCGGAGTCTGCACTTTAAACCCATATTGATTATATAACTGTATATTCGATATGTTTTTGTAAACCGCTAAAATGCCAAAACTTGTGGATCTGTCCAAATAATTGTGGACCCAACTGTACATTAAGCAATTTTGATCTTAGGCGTTTTATCTGAAAAAGGACATTTATTTGTGATTTCAGCTTTTCCAACTTTTTTGTTTTCATGTATGTAAGTATTTATTTCTTTAATTCTCGCTTTGCATGTAAATTAGGTGATGCCTCATTCAACAGCCAGTACCTGGAAGAAAAGTCATCCATGGAAAGCCAGGTATAGAATATTAGACAATCAATGTCTATAACCCTAGTTAGTATATGCATGACTGACCATACAGTTTGTAGTAGAAAAAATAAAATTTGCTTCAAAATTAAAGTGGATTAAACATAAAGTCTGTTTCTGAAATTTAGGGTATATGGTGGTCGAGAAATCAACTTGCTGTTATGGGTGCACTCAACTTTCTGAATATTTCTTTAACTGTAGCTGCAATTATGGTCAGCAATGTCGACACATTCTTATATTCAGAGATTGCATCTCTATCTAGTGATCCCTTAATTCATTTAATGGCAGCATAGCATGTTAACTTTTAATAACAAAATAGGACAGCATGCAGCATTATTTTTTCAGGTAAAATGGCGGAAACCCGATGTACCCCATTATAGTCAATGGGTCCGTCAGGTGCCGTTTGTGTCTGTAGTGCGACAGATTCGTCACTGCTGTAATTTTCGTTGTTCTGCTCATATGGCGGAACAGTATAGCGCAAATAAAGAATTCAGATGTGAACAGAGCCTTATCTTGCCAGATCTGAAGAGCTGTTTGCAATACTTGTTCTCTTGGATTACTGCAATCCGTTTCACTTGTAGCCACAGCATGATGGTGCTATTTATTCAAAAAGATCTCGGCATAGTATATGCCACTAGCCGTCATGGAATTTATCTTATACACCTTTCACAAAGGACTAATAATTGTTTCACTGCTAGTGTCCGTATTGGAAATCATGGCTTCTTAAGGACGCTGCAAGCGTCAGAAACGCGTAGGCACCGCTCACACTGCCATAAATCCATTATTTCACTTGAGAATATCTACCTACAATGCGATTGTTTTTAATTTTTTCTTATTATATCAATAAAACTTGGAAATAGTTTCCTTTTAAAAGACTTCAAGGACACAGCGCTGGATCCATTTCTTTGTCTTCCCTGTATATAGTTAACACAGTGAAATAACCATGTAATTCAATTATTGCATTACGGTATGATTCTGATTTATTTGTATTGTCTTTTGCGATTTTTAATACCAGATTGATTTTCTCAACACTGTCATCATTGACCTTCAAAGAAAAAATGATGATTTAAAACAAAAGATTGACAAAATGGTTGAAGCGTCACTAAATGGCAACAATGTGGAGGATATGGATAATCATGACAGGTATCTGTAGTTTTGTATAAACATTGCTGCTGGTTTATGCTTTGAAGACATGCAGTCTGAGGGCTCATTCAGACGAACGTGAATAACGTCCGTGTGCTTCGCAGGAAAATCACGCGCACCTCACGGACCCATTGATTTCAATGGGGCCGTTCACACATGCAGGAGTTTTCACGCAGTGTGTGTCCGTTGCGTAAAACTAACAGCATGTCCTATATTGGTGCGTTTTTCACGCACCTATCGCCCATTGAAGTCAATGGGTGCGTGAAGATCACGCACAGCACACAGATGCACATCCGTGTGCTGTGCGTGATTTCCGCATCAATTCAATTGAAAATATTTTTTTTTTTTTTAAAAGATGTGCTTTGCAAGTGCGTGAATAACACATGCCACTCGCAAAGCACAGATGCAATAACGCAACACATACGGACCAGATTCACGCGCATTTTTCACGCGCGTGAATCGGATACGCTCGTGTGAATGTAGCCTAACTTTTCGGTATTGTATATAAAGCAAATATTAGATGTATAATTTTCGTGAGGACTTTGACATAAGAATTCTAATAGAAACTGGCATACATGAGGTATAATAGGTTTAAGATGACTAGACCAACTAGTAGGATTGTGCATTGTTAATGTTACAATCCTTGGTAAAATCTTGATACAATACAATTTTTTTTTAAAAATTAACCCCTTATTCACCTCCAATTTACAGTTACGCCGGATGTGCGCTACATCAAGATGGCGCAGGCACTACTGACACCTGCCTGCAAGAGCCATGATCGGAGATAACTCCCGTCTTGGCCGTTTCACCCTTCAGATGCCGCTGTCAATGGCGACCGTGGCATCTGATTGATTAGACAGGGGGACTCCCTCTGTCCCCCGATCGCTCAACCCCCAATATCGCGGGGTGCCGATTGGTTGCCATGGCAAAGCATAGTGGTAGAGCACAGGTAAACGTAATACAGAAGTATTGCAGTGTGTTGCATAAGCGATCATTGATCACATGGTTATTTAACCCCTTAGTGACCACCAATACGCCTTTTCACGGCGGTCACTAAGCGGCCTTAGGCTAGGCCGTCGCCTTTTCACGGTGGCCCAGTCTAAGCCCTGCACAGGTGTCCCGTGCAGGCTGTAGCCGGGGCTCGGCTGTCTGATGACAGCCGGACTCCTGCTCCAACAATCGCGATCGAAGTTTACTTCGATCGCGGCCGTTCAACCCGTTAAATGCTGCAGTCAATAGCGACCGCGACATTTAACTTGTTTACAGAGGGAGGGAGCTCCCTCTGTTACCCGTCGGCAGCTCGCAAATTAAATCGCGGGCAACCGATGGGGTGTCATGGCAGCCAGGGGCCTGATAAAGCCCCCAGGTCTGCCCTGGGCATATGCCTATTAGGATGCGCCAGAGTCAGATTTACACTGACATGCAATAATGCTCTGTTATACTAAGTATACCAAAGCATTATAGCAGCGATCTAAAGATCGCATAGTAAAGTCCCCTAGTGGGACTAAAAAATAAGTCATGTAAAATAAAAAATATTAATAAAAATTACAGTAAAAAAATTCAATTTTTTTTCCATAAAAAGTGTTTTAATTTAGTAAAAGTACACATATATGGTATCGCTGCGACCGTCATGACCCAAACAATAAAGTTCACCTTGCAGTTTAAATTACATGTTAACACCGTAAAAAAAAAAACTAAAAAAAAAATGGCGAAATTGCTATTTTTTTCCCATTGCCCCCCCCAAAAAAGTCATAATAAAATTTAATCAAGAAGTCCAATGTACCTCAAAAATACGTCTCGTCCCGCAAAAGACAAGCCCAAAAAAATCACTGCATTGACGGAAAAATAAAAAAGTTACGGCTCTTGGAAAGCGACGATGCAAAAAACAAATAATGTTAGTTCAAAAGTGTTTTTATTGTGCAAAAGTCGTGAAACACAAAAAACCTCTGCATATCTGGTATCGCTGAATCGTACCGACCCATAGAATAAAGGTATCGTGTTATTTATGCCGCACAGTGAACGGCGTCAATTTAAAACGCATAGAACAATGGAGGAATTTCATGGTCTTTT
This sequence comes from Rhinoderma darwinii, assembly GCF_050947455.1. Lineage (NCBI taxonomy): Eukaryota > Metazoa > Chordata > Amphibia > Anura > Rhinodermatidae > Rhinoderma > Rhinoderma darwinii. The sequence goes on from NC_134687.1 coordinate 478,611,723, forward strand.
CTATTCCCCCCCCCCCCCAAAAAAAGCTAATAAAAAAATATGTACCCCAAAATGGTGCCATTAAAAAGTAAAACTAATCCCGCAAAAAACAAGTCCTCAAAGGTATGTCGACTGAAAAATAAAAAAGTTATAGCTCTTTGAATGCGACTATAGAAAAACTAAATAAATAGCTTGGTCATTAGTGCTTAAAATAGTCTGGTCACTAAGGGTTAAAATAACCAAAAGTTAAAAGAAACACTTTAAAAATAATTGAGATCTCTGTGTCCGCATAGGCCATAACTAGGAAAATATCACATTATTTAAACCGCTGGGTGTGTAGGTAAAACACAATTCATAATGCAAGCACTGCTCTTTTTTTGGTCACCTGGCCTCCCAAAAGAAAATTGAGTAAAAAGTGATCAAAAAAATCATACGTACTCCAAAATGCTACCAATAAAAACTGCTGAAAAAGAAGAAATATATTACAGAAAGTTCGCTCACCGCGTTTCCAATGCGCTAGTTGGTGCAAGTTGAGTTAATCCAGGTGCTGCAGGTTCTTGTAAATACTCCCAATGAAGTCCTGGGTCGACATCAGGTATACAAGGTAATGGAGGTGAACAATGAGAAGTGTATCCTGCACTCGATATAAAAGTTAAATGGTTTATTTGGTCATTTTAAAACAGAAGGTTTGAAACAAAGATCCTGGGACCACGTTTATGCATTTCAAACCGCTAGGTCATAGCTTGGTGTTCCACTAGTGAGTTCACATATTTATAACAAATATCATGAGTCAGGTGACATCCTGTAGGTGGGCCTTAAAAGTTAACCTTTTCATGTAAGTATTCAATTTAAGTTACGTAACATCATAATGTATTTCTTCTAGAGCATTTTTGAACAGAGCATTTTTACTAATGTAATACAAGACAGATTAATCCAAAGTATAACCTTAAGTTATTATGACAAATACTAAAGATATTCCAAATCATTAGAAAAAACTAGATGTCCGAAATTTCTGCTAAGTACTCAGGTGTGTTGTACACTCTGACGTAATCTAGGGGGAGTGAAGAACCTGCTTTCTATATATTCAAAAAGAAAAGATTGCTAGTTGGATAAGAGCTAATTTAGTTTGCATAACAGGCAATAGTTTCTAAATATTTAAATGATTTATTTTGCTATCTATATGTTTCTGTTTAAATAAGCACTGTTAGTATTAATCAATGGTGTGTATTATTACATCCGTGGTGCTGAAGAACAGCTCCACTTAGAGTAACTGAAAGGTAACATTGCCTGGTGCTGAAGGACAGCTAATAAAAACTGCTGCCTGCCACGCAAAAAAAAAAGTCCTCGCGCCACTCCAGCGACGTATACTAAAAAAGTTATGGCTCTTGGACTTAGATTATCGCGACAATACTATAAGATTTTTTTTTTTAACAAATTGTTTTTTCTTTGTAAATGTAGTACATCGTGAAAAAAACTATATTACTTTGGTATCGCCGTAATCGTATTGACCTGCAAAATAAAGTTAACGTGACGTTTCTACCACACGGTGAACCCCCAAAACACAATGGAGGAATCAGTTTTTTTCCCATTTCATCCCTTAAAGAATAATTTTTCCGTTTCCTAGTACATTTTAAGGTACATTTTGTGCTTTTTATTTGTACCATTAGAAACTACAATTGGTCCCGCAAAAAAAAAAAGCCATCGTGCGGCTGTGTTCACCGAAAGATTACAAAGTGATGGCTCTTCTATCTTTTTTCAATCATGGGAAAAAACTAAAATTGGCTGTTTTTTTTTAGGATGTAAGCCAAACTTTTGCTTCACCACCAAATCATTTGCCTTCACCGTAATCTCTTATCCCCCTACATTCAAAGACACTTGTACAACATGAGTGCACACAATACTGCCATACACTAGCTAAATTACAGCGCTCAAAGAATAGAATACAGTATTATAGGAATGCATAGTGAAAGACACTTCCGGTCCACGCGGCAGATGCTGCAGGAATCGGCCGGTTACAGTGCGGTTACGTGATATAATTGTGGCCGGGATGGTTCGCCAACAAAGTGCCCGGTAAGAGTATGACCTGCCCTACCTTTTACTGGGTGTACTTCACAAATGGGGGGCCAGAATAAAAAAAATTCACTTGAGTGTCTCTTTAAAGCAGCCCTCCTTTCCCGGGACAACATTTTAAATATAATGGAGTAATATTACTTGGTGCCCTCCAGTTGTGACCCTCTGCCCTGGATCCGCCGTTTTAGGGTCTCCTCTGTGCTGTCCCAAAATGGATGTAGTGCTTCTTAGACACTTCCACTGTTCTTGGATTGGCCAGAGCGGCTCACGTAAGCAGTAATGTCCAATCCGTGAACAGAGGGAGTTTCTTAGGCTCAGTCTGAGCAGCGCTGTGGCCATTTTGAGACAACACAGTGGGGACCCTAAGATGGTGGATACATGGCAGACGGGTGCAACTTGAGGGCACCATGTAATATTACTCTATATACCCTATCACATTTAGAATTTTGTCCTGAGACCGGAGGGTCGCTTTAAACCTCCTAATCTGATAGGCACATAAAACTATTAGCCTTTTATGCACTGTGTGAACCTTGTTTTAGGATGTCTGAGGGGCATCATCATAATGTCGACTATACAGCCCAGTTTAAACATCTTGTCACTCCAGAATATAGTTTATTGACATCAATGTATTGTCCGTGCTTCTGTTAGGTTGTATCTGCATTTTCATCAGGGCAAGGATACACCGGATACTATAAATATAAATTTATATTTCTTTAATTGACAAAGATGATAAAAGTAAATGGGCTCAAGCAGTTGTTTTCTTAGTTTAACTGGAGAAGGTTTAAACCAACTAGAGGGGTCTACAAGGTACCGCATGAAAGCTACACTGTGAAGTCCATTTATTCAGACTCTAAATTGCTTGAAATTGGTTTAACCACATTTAGTCCCTTTTGAACATTTTTTTAACTAGTTACTCTTAGGGTATGTTCACACGGCCTATTTACGGACGTAAATCGGGCGTTTTTGCCCCGAATTACGCCCGAAAATAGCGCCTCAATAGCGCTGACAAACATCTGCCCATTGAAAGCAATGGGCAGACGTTTGTCTGTTCACACGAGGCGTATATTTACGCGCCGCTGTCAAATGACGGCGCGCAAATAGACGCCCGCGTCAAAGAAGTGACCTGTCACTTCTTTGGCCGTAATTGGAGCCGCTATTCATTGACTCCAATGAATAGCAGCGCTAATTACGGCCGTAATTGACGCGGCGTTCAAGCGCCTGCACATGCCGGTACGGCTGAAATTACGGGGATGTTTTCAGGCTGAAACATCCCCGTAATTTCAGCCGTTACGGACCCCCGCCGTGTGAACATACCCTTAGGGGCACACAACTAACACAGTATGTTCACGTGGCTTATTTTCAACTGTTTTTTGAGCCATAAACGCCCTCAAAAACGTCTGAAAATACGGAAGCTGACCGTCTCCAAACATCTGCCCATTGATTTCAATGGAAAAAACTGTGTTTCGTTGCGACGGGGCGTTATTTTACGCGGCCGTTTGAAAAAACGGCACGTAAAAAAACGCCCCGTAAAAAGAAGTGCATGTGACTTCTTGAGCCGTTTTTCATTGGGTCAGTAGCAGAACAGCTCCAAAAACGTCAGTGAAAAAAAACGCATAAAAAAACGTTTAATGCTTAAAAACCGTCTGATAATCACAGGCTGTTTTCTCTTGAAAAATGCTCTGTAATTTATAGCCATTTTTACTTTGGCGTGTGAACATAGCCTAACTCTGTTCAGGATATTGAGTACGGGTTGTAGAACATGGCTGTTATCGCTTCTACTACACGCACTGGTTTAGGCTCTGCATGGCTGTAGAAAACCCTACTTCTAATAGAAAGTACTATGCCAATCTGTTGTTGTGGGACTACCACATTCCTAGTTTCTGCTAAAAACTGTATCAAAATGCGAAGTGTAAACTCAGGTATTCACTGAATGTAAACGTTCTGCCTTCCTGTGTTTCAGTTTGAATGGTACGCAAGCCAAAAAGAAAGTGCCCCCTCGTTTGTTCTGCGATATCTGTGACTGTTTTGATCTCCATGACACAGAAGACTGTCCAACGCAGACCCAGTTGCCTGACTCTCCACCTCATTCCAACTTCCATGGTAACAGAAAAGAAGAGCGGCCATATTGTGATATCTGTGAGGTATTTGGTCACTGGACAAACAGCTGCAATGATGATGAGACTTTTTAACATGAAACATCAGGCTCATTATATCCTTGGAAATATATATCACTTTATCCTTGGAAGTATACCACCTGCACCAGCATTCGTGTGCACAGGCTTCTGGAAAGATTCTGTAGAAGAACATTTACTACTTTTTCAGTTACACATATGATATTGCTTCTCTGCACTGTCTGACAAGGGGCTGCTATTGTCAACCAATGAAATCCACCTGCGTTAACCATTGATTCATTCTACCATTTAAGGGCTTGCAGAGGTATTCGAGCTGATGAGAATAAGAGCTCCTGTAATCTGTGTGTTCTAACATTCACCAGATGTCATTACCTTTATAGTAAGCTTTTGCTTCATATTTGCACTATCGTATATACATTTGAACATTTAAATGCCTTGAATGTGACACTGGATGTAAACGACATATCAGACATTTTCTTTCACCTGCCTCAGTATGGTGAACAGATAAATGACAACACTGGTGTCCTATGATTACCAGTGCTGAAAATGCAGACAGTTGCACATATAACCTGAACAAATGAACATGTATGCTGTATGAAAAGATGAACTTGGGAATAGCACTTGTCTAACCTATTTTTTATAGCACAATTTGTATTCAGCGGTGTGAAATGTGGTGGTAGCAGATTTACTAACAACATACACAGGTAATAAACTTGCTGCTTCTAGTGATCAGAACGGTGACAGAACACAATGACATGTTCATAAGAATATTCTACACAGGGAATTATGGGAGCATCACTGTCGCCCAGAACAGGGAATGACAAGTGCTGTATACAAGTATATTTGCTGTGTGTGAGAATCCCGAATTTCTGCATGAAAAATAACCGGTGTCTGAAAACAAATATCCATCGTTTTATGGTATTACTTTATCCAGCTACAGAACACTTTGATGTATTACATTTTTATTTAAATACCATGTGCTGCTGTCTCTTCTCAGCCAGGTAGTTGTGGAGCTTACCATTGGTGAATTTATCTTCATAGCTGCCAAATGACCTTCTCTTCATAGATTATGGATCTAGATGCGAAGGTGGGTTATATATAGAAATATTTAAACTTCTGAAGATGTTCCTCTACAATAGGACTATACAAATGTGTTTGAGCACATAGTGCTGAACCTTTGTAATGCCAACCCGATCTTTTATGCCATGGGGACCACCCTGTATGATGGCGACTTACATGCAGGTCTATGCATCACAGAAATCTATGCATGTTACTCTTCCATAGACTGGTACTATGTTTGCAAGCGAGTCCATGGATTCCTATAATTGACATATATGTATAAAGAAACATACACATGTCTATATAGTGCAGTCACCAAGAACTTTTGGTAATATTTGATACAGGGTGTGCATTACAAATTTAAAGTACTCTTAGCTAAAACTAATGCAAGCTACCTTGGAGTCCTGAAGAAATATCTGGAGTCCTAAAGAGCCTCCACCTAAATGTTAATATGGCCGTAAGAGATGGGGTATTACCTGGCTTAGGCAGCTGACCCATCAGGACGATGTCTGACCATATGCCCTGTTGAAACATACGGAAAAAAAGGGGTTGATTAGAAGAAGGGGACCCCCTCTTATTAATTCCTGCCAAGCCTCCTTGTCCCCTCTCTGCGCTTAGTTCAGTGGTAGATCTAACATTTGCTGAAGACTCCAGTCCAGAATTAGAACAAAGGGTCTGCATCTTGACCAGGAACAGCACCATTCTTGTCCATAGGATGTGTCTGGTATTTCAGCTAAGCCCCATTCACTTGAATAAACATGAGCTTCAATACCAGATAAAGGCCATGGACAAGTGGCATCTGTCTGTAAAAACAAAACAAAAAAAACACGCTGGATAATCCCTTTACGTCATCTCAGATGTCCTGTGATGTCTTGCCTAACAAACCCATTGACTAGGCTGTGGGTGAGAGGCAGTTTATCCCTGGCAACAGTCTGTCTTAGTTGTTTACCTCAAATAGGAATTGACCCTGTGCTGACTGTAGACAGGGGGAACAGTAGCTGGACAGCAGTCACACTGCACGTTTTACCACTACAGGAAACTTTTCCGATTTCTCAAAGAAAAAAAAAAATTAGGCGGAGAAGCTCTTCACATATATTTCCCAACATATTCAAGCCATGGCTTTAACATTGTATCACAGACAGTACAACCTGTGACTCTGCACTCCTAATTGCGAGGGAAAACAGGATAAAAAAGACTAACACTTTCACCAGTCCAAAAGTAAATAAAACCCTCAAATTTGGTTCAATTCATGCCTCCGACATCTTGAAAAATTCAACTTGATATTACAAAAATCCCAGAATATAATTTTAACAATAGTTAGTGAGGATTGCATTTTGTATTTTAAGCATCCTTGAAATATCAGCAATGAATTCAGTATTTCCTAGATTTCCTTTTTCCTGTGCCTACCCTCTTACTCTTGATTTAATTTAAACCCCCCCCCCCCCAGTAAAAAGATTGAAATCTCAATATTAATCCTACCAATATTGTACTTGACACATGTTATATGACTGTATAAAGTTTGTTTATAGAGTACGTTGCTAAGTTAACAAATTATACAGGGAAATTTATCAGAATATGTATATGAACGTGACTGTTGCTTATTAAATGTATAGTAGATGTAAGAATGGATGAATGTAAATATACATATTCTCTCCAAATAAATAAAGAGGTGATTAATATCGTTCTATCCATATAATGTATTAATAATCCAGTACATATTTATTGTTCATGTAATATGTATGTTCTTAAGTGCGTTTTCTTATATTGAGAATTCTGTACCTGGCTTTCCATGGATACATTTGTAATTGGCTATTAAAAGCTGTATTAACTTAATAAATAAATTGAGGATATGTTGTGTTTTTAGTACTGATTTAATTCTTTAGAGAATATCAAATTTCTGAAATGTTAAAAATATACCTGACTTCACAAATATTAAAATCTGTCAGGTTCTATTAACGTTTTGGTTTGTTTGCAACAACCGGCACATTGGCATGCTTGATATCAGATGAGAGAAGAGCCTCTATTACATATCAAAGAACTCTGTTCTCACTAGCGCCATGTCTACCGTTTATAATAGAGCCATGACGGCTATGCCGGATGATCTTTGAACGGATCCTAATGGATCCAATTGTCTTTTATAAAGTTTATCGTAAGGGCTCTGGTCATTTTCATGTCAACAATAGTGCTGCAGACTGAAGGAAAGCGAAAAACGGTATTGTGAACAGAGCCGAACTATAATGTTACATTAGTAAGGCAATTTTGTCATCTATTGGTCCTCCCTGCAGCATGCCAGTACCACAGTATCTTTCCTCACCACACCCACTAGAACTCATAAGTTCTCATATCAAGGTTTTGAATGTTTGCAGTTGAAAACAATTTGAGCAGCAGTATTGCAGACCACTGAAAAGTTTCCATAAAATAGGGTCCTAGCGGAGTAGTACCAGTAGGTAATGTATGTTCTACATTAGTGCAAATAATGTCATACAACAGTGTAGTTTCTATATCATCGAAAATATACAATCCCAACCTCCGGACATGCGCACAATGCTTGCCTGCGCTCCCCCATAGTCCAGAGCGGAGGTCAGAGGAGTATAATGACTGTGAGGTTTGAGAGCCTCTGACAGAATGACTATTTGGCAAATCACTCAATATGAAGTCACACCCCACCCCCAAATCGCACCCACTTTTTACCTGTGTAAGGGTATGTTCACAAGGCAGTATTCTGGTCAGCATTTTACATCAGCATTTGGAAGCCAAAACCAGGATTGGAAAATAAACAAAAAAGTATAATGGAAAGATTTGCGCTTCTTCCATGTTTTGGACCCACTCCTGGTTTTTGATTCCAAATACTAATGCAAAATACTGACAAAAATCCTGCCGTGTACATATACGCTGCAGATTTTCTGTCCGGATTTGCGGGCAGAAAATCTGCAGTGTATTACCATAGCAGAAAAGTGGATGAGATGTTAACAAATCTCATCCACATGCTGCGGGCAAATTACGCACAGAAAACGTGCATAAATTGACCTGCGGTGTGGATTATAAATCCTCAGCATGTCCATTTATGCTGCAAATTCTCTGTGCATTAGTTGCAGAAATTACCTACTGAGTTCAATGGGGAAGTCAAATTTCGCAACAAATAACATTGTTTGCTGTGATTATGCTGCATTTTCGCATCAAATTCCGCAGGTTAAAAAAATAAAAGGCCTTTACTTGCCTCTCCAGGCATCCCTGCAAAGTGTCGCTGCTCTGTGTCCAGGATGTCTCCTGTGATGACGTTTCATCACATGTGACCGCTGCAGCCTATGGCAACGCCAGTAGAGGTACGGATAGCCTTTTTTTTTGTTCTGGTGGCCGTTTTCCGCAGCGGAAAATCTAACCATTTGTTGCGAACATGCGACCGTATTTCCCTGCGTGTTCTGGAACATATAAGCTGCTGACTTTTCTGCAGCGTATACACCTTGTGTGAACATTGTTTCTAGGTGGCGTATTTCAAGCGCAAGACTAAATTTAAAAAAAACACCCATGTTTTTAGTGTGTTTTATATTTACCCACTGACTTCAAGCTAACATCTGTCCACAGATTTTTTTTTTGACACAAAAAAACGCCACACAAAACGCGTCCTTTTTTTAAAAAAAACCAACTGCATTTGAAGCCACTTTTAGGCCAAATGCACACGATGCTTATTATGTGCTGATTTGCCATGCGTATTTTCATGCAGCAAATCCGCAGCTTATTACAGTACCAGCAAAGTAAATGAGATTTCATGAAATCTCATATACATGGTGCAAAATTTTTCTGCACGTAAATTGACCTGCGATGGTTAGTTTAAAATCCGCATTTCAATTTCTCCTGCATTTCCACTTGTGAATTTTATCTGACTAGTTTTAAAAGAAAACGCCCCAAAATTCGCGGCATAAAAACGCACCAGTTTCTGCTTCAAAATTTATAAACCGCACCTAAAAACCCCTTAAAAAACGCACTATTACCCAGGTGTTGCCTGCAGTTTTGATGCAGATTTTTCGCACAAAACTTTGCAACGTGCGCATTTAGCCTTAGGCCTCGTGCACACTTCCATCACCGTTTTTCACGGATCCGTGTGTCCGTGATTGGATCAGTGTGCTTCCCGTATGTACTCAGTGTAAACTTCCGTGTTTCAGTTTCAGAGAGGAAACTGTTCCCATTCACACTATGTACACAATATTGTGAGCGCCGCACATTGTATTCCCTGTCCAGCGGTACTCACTGTCCAGGGTGCTGAAAGAGTTACTGCCGATCAGTGCAGCCCATTCTCTATAGAGACTACCGCTGGACAGTGAGTACCATGCGCGGTGTTCACAATATAGATTATTAATGTTTCATTAAAAAAAAAAAACGCAACAAAAAATAAGTTACTACTTACCCAGAACTCCCTGCTTGCCTTCTTCTTCCTCAAGTCCGGCCTCCTGAGATGACGTTTCAGACCATGGGACCGCTGCAGCGGTCACATGGACTGCCGCGTCATCCTGGGAGGTCGGACTGGATGTCAGAAGAGGAACGCCTCACCAAGACAACGGCCGGGGTACATATGAGCTTATTTTTCTTTCTATCGCTTCGTTCCAGCGCTGATCAGCAGCTTCTCTCTATCAGTGCTGCTACTGTATTTTCTGCGACTAATTCTGTTGCGGAAAAGCCACAGTATTTACACAACGTGTGAACATGCCCTAAGGCCTCATTCACACAACAGTGTTTAGGTCAGTATTTTTCAATTACACTTAGGGCCTCGTCACACGGAGTATTTTGACGACCTCTTTGGAGCGGAAACCGCTCGGCAAAAACCGGCCGAAAATGCCTCCCATTGCGAAGTGCATGTGAGGAGGAGGAGGAGGGTGGTTTTTTTGCTCCCTTTAGGAGCGGAATCCCCAATCCCCGGCCACAGCTTCGGTAACGCTGTGGTCGGGGAATGGAGATTCCGCTCCAGGAGAAGTACCTGACTTCACTGTCCATATATGGACACCGTGACGTCAGGGACTTCTGAAGCAGAATCCCCGGTGCTGTGGCCGGTGTTTTTGCTCCAAGAGAAGTCCCTGACTTCATTGTCCATATATGGACATTGAAGTCAGCGCCACCGTTCCAGGAGAAGTCCCTATCTACAGAAAGGTAGGGGGGTGCCATCTATGGGGGGTGCTGTGTGGCATTACCTAGGGGAGCGGCTGTGTGGCATTATCTGGGGGGGCTGTGTGGCATTACTTACAGGGGGCTGTGGCAGTATCTACAGAGCGCAGTGTGTGGGAAAAAATTTACAAATAAAATTAATCCGTTTTTAAAACGGACAGGGAAAATAACAGATGCAAAATCGGCCGTTAAAAACGGAAACGGATGCAAAACGGCTGAGAAAAACTGACCCAAACGGTCGTTTTTATCGGCCGACACTCGAACTCTGTCGTGTGACTAGAGCCTTAGTCTCTATTCAGACGACAGGGTCCGAGTGTCGGCCGATAAAAACGGCCATTTTGTCCCATTTTTCCCGGCCGTTTTGCTTTCGTTCCCGTTTTTAACGCACGATTTTGACCCGTTTTGCATCCGTTTTTTTCCTGTCTGTTTTAAAATCTGATTAATTTTATTTGTACATTTTTTGCAACACACTTCCCTTTGTAAATAATGCCACACACTGCCCTCTGAACATACTGCCACAGCCCCCCTGTAGATAATGCCACAGCCCCCCTTGTAGGTAGTGCCACACAGCTGCCCCTGTAGGTAGTGCCACACAGCTGCCCCTGTAGGTAGTGCCAAACAGCCCCCCCCTGTAGGTATTGCCACACAGCCCCCCTGTAGGTAATGGCACACAGCCCCCTTTTACATAGTCACCCCCCATAGATGGCACCCCCCCCCCCCCACCTTCCTGTAGGGGACGGCTCAAGGAGAAGTCCTCACTTCACTGTCCATATATGGACAGATAAGTGAAGGACTTCTCCTGGATCGGAATCCCCGGCCACAGCGGGGAAGGGGAATTCCGCTTCAGAAGTCCCTGACGTCACTGTGTCCATATATGGACAGGGAATGCAGGGACTTATGCTGCAGCAGAATCCCCGATCCGCGGCCACAGCGTTGCCGAAGCTGTGGCCGGTGATTTGGGATTCCCCTCCTACAGGGAGCAAAAAAATGCACTGTGAGGAGGAGAGAGAGAGAGCGACGGAAGACACGGCCGTCACTTGGAGCACATTCAAGTGATGGCCGTGTGTGATGGTGCATTTTGTTGGATTTAGGCCTCATTTACACGAGCGTAATATACGCGCGTGCTTTTCACGCGTGTCGTACGCACCTATATTACTCTATGGGGCAGTGCAGACAAAGCGTGAATTTTGCGCAGCGTGAGTGCGTTGCGTAAAACTCACGACATGTTCTATAATCGTGCGTTTTTCGCGCATCACGCACCCATTGAAGTCCATGGGTGCGTGAAAACCACGCATGCCGCACGGAAGCACTTCCGTGCGAACTGCGTGATTCGCGCAAGAGCTGTCAAAAGGATGAATGTAAACAGAAAAGCACCACGTGCTTTTCTGTTTACAAACATCCAAACGGAGTGTCAAATTAGAGATGAGCGCACCGAACTTCACCGGGTTCGGCCGAACTCGTTTTGACCGAACCCGGCAAAAAATTTTCCGGTACGCGTCGTCAGGAGACAGTCACTGTCCACGGTGCTGAAAGAGTTAAACTGGTTCAGCACCCTGGACAGTGACTTCTGGTCACAATATACATGAACGTGTAAAAAAAAAAAAGAAGTTCTGACTTACCGATAACTCCCGGCTTCTTCCTCCAGTCTGACCTCCCGGGATGACAATTCAGTCCAAGTGACAGCTGCAGCCAAGCACAGGCTGCAGCCAATCACAGGCTGCAGCGGTCTCATGGACTGCCGCGTCATCCTGGGAGGTGGGGCCGGATGACAAGAGAGGGACGCGTCACCAAGGCAACGGCCGGGAGACCGGACTGGAGGAAGCAGGAAGTTTATGGTAAGTATGAACGTCTTTTTTTTATTCACAGGTTGCTGTATATTGTGATCGGAATTCACTGTCGAGGGTGCTGAAAGAGTTACTGCCGATCAGTTAACTCTTTCAGCACCCTGGACAGGGACGGACGTCGACTAGCCTTATCTCTATGATGGCTGCGCGAAAATCACGCAGCCGCGTATCATACACTGATGACACACGGAGCTGTCAAGTGCCTTTTGCGCACGCCAAACGCTGCGTTTTTTGGCGTGCGCAAAACGCACACGCTCGTGTAAATGAGGCCTTATTGTGAGCCCTCAGCAGAGAGGAATGATTCTGTAATCAGGTACCACATGTCGTGTCTCCAGCCTATGGACAATCAGATGAGTCAGAGGTGCAGTCCACAAGACATAGTGTCCTCATTGTCCAGTCTCCATAGCAGGCACCACCATCACTCAGCTAGTGTGCAGACCAGCAAACAAAGCAGATCCAATTATCTCCCTCCCCATGTCCTCATCCTGGATGTGGCAGACAATAGTTGGGCAATACACATAATAGTACAAAGGACCATAACTCATTCACTCACACACACACACTCACACACTCACACACACACACACACACACACACACACACACAGTAGAAATTCAAACTAAAGTCATTATAACAATGATGGTGACTAGAAACTGCCAAGATTCTCCTCCCCCTGAGGGTGTATAGAAGGGCTTGTCCTAGGGAGGATGGAGATCTCCTGGATGTAGACTTTACTGAGAGCTGAAGCTGAGGGCAGTGCTCTGAGGAGTTTCCTGTGATTACCTGATTTTGTGGACTGTGTGTTGTTCCTGCATTGGATGAAATAAACCCTGTTGGAGTTGTCCTGTCGTCACTGGCTCTGTTGATCATGTATTAACCTAACGAACCCCGTGACACCGTGTGTTACCCGGTCCCATACACTTCTATGGGGGCCGGGAGAACGGCCGAAAATAGGGGCGTCAAAAAATCGGTCGTGTGAATACACCCATTTGGGGTCTATTGCTCCTACTGCGGCCGGGAAACCCAGTCGTGTGAATAGAGTCTAAGATGCTGCAGTCAATAGGGACCCCGCGGCATCTAAGCCTTTAGAAAAAGGCGGTGGCCCCCTTCAACAGCCCATCAGCACCCCCGCAATCGTGTCATGGTGGCCCAGGGGACCCCAGGTCTGCCTTTCTGACTATCAAGGGTATGTTCACACGGCTTATTTACGGACGTAATTCGGGCGTTTTACGTCCGAAAATGCGCCTCGATAGCGTTGGCAAACATCTGCCCATTCATTAGAATGGGTCTTACGATGTTCTGTGCACACGGTCATTTTTTTTACGCCCCGCTGTCAAAAGGCGGGGCGTAAAAAAGACGCCAGCGTCAAAGAAGTGCCTGTCAATTCTTCAGACGTAAATGGAGCCGTTTTCCATTGACACCATGGAAAAACAGCTCCATTTAAGTCTGTAATGGACGCAGCGAAATAGCGCCACAACATGCCATTACGGTTGAAATTACGGTGCTGTTTTCTCCTGAAAACAGCCCTGTAATTTCAGCCGTTACGGACGCTGCCGTGTGAACAATACCCTCACTGGTTCAAGTCTAGGGGGACTAATAAAAAGTGTTAAAAATAGTTAGTGTTTAGTAGTGTACAAAAAATAAAAAAAGCCTTTTCTCATTTTTCCTCTAAAGTAATGTAAAAAAAGATCAAAATTGTTATTGCTACAATATTACGTTATTTAAAGTGGACTTGCCACTAACGGACAACTGAGGACGTATCCATCAGATACGTATCCATCAGGTCATCAATACATGATCTGTGGGTGTCCAAAACCTGGACCCCGCACCGTTAAGCCGTTCTGGCTGCATCCGGGCCCCGGGCGTCCATGCCGGAAGCCGTTGGATCTGGTCATGGAATAGTGGCAGAGCTGCAGCACGGCCGCTATGCCATTTACGGAGCCAACTGCTTTCGGCTACGTACATTGCATACGGTGCCAGCACATCCGGTGCCCGCAGTCCACCAGAGCATCTGATCAGTGCGGTGTCCGGGTTTCGGAACCACACCAATATAGTGATGTGGACAACACCTTTAAAGGGAATGTGTCGCAAATGAAACCTTTTTTTTTTAACTTTCGTTACTTATTTCTATTATATTTTTTACGTTTTTTGCTGTATTTTTTTTTTTTCCGTATGGTGGAAAGTATTAAAAATTAAATAATAATTTGACATGTTTTCCAATGTTGGCCACCAGGGGGAGCACTTCCCAGAATTACAGCAAGGTAAATAAGGCAAAGCAACCTGACTCACAGCTGCTGTAAATGTGGGAGGGAACCTCACCCCCCCTCTCACAAGCCAGGTAAAGGTGTCTTCAAATTGCTAAGCAGTGTCTGGCAGCCATATTGGGTGTGATTCTGCAGCTGGAAGAAGTTCTAGGACACACCAAAAGGCTAAGTGTATGTTCACACGCTTACTAAACAAAGGGAAAACAGCTCCTGATTTTCAGCCATTTTTTAATCAAACTCGCGTTTTTTAACGGCCGTTTTTGGAGCTGTTTTTCTATAAAGTCAATGAAAAACGGCTCCAAAAACGTCCCAAGAAGTGATGTGCACTTGATTTTGGTCGGGCGTCTTTTTACGTGCCGTTTTTGGATAACTACCACGTAAAAAACGCCCTGTCGGAACAGAACGCCGTATTTCCCATTGAAACCAATGGGCAGATGCTTGTAGGCGTTCTGCTTCCGATTTTTCAGCTGAAAACATTGTGTGTGAACATACCCCTAGGGCAGATTTGCTGCAAATTCAGGAGAAAACAGCTCCGTCATTTCAGACGTAATTGCTCGTACTCGCGTTTTGCGAGGCGTCAATTACGGCCGTAATTTGGGGCTGTTCTTCATTGAATTCAATGAAAAACGGCTCAAATTACGTCCCAAAAAGTGTCCTTTATATAAGTGTCCTGCACTTCTTTGCCGAGGCTGTTATTTTACGTGCCGTCTTTTGACAACTACGCGTAAAATTACACGTCGTCGGCACAGTACGTCGGCAAACCCATTCAAATGAATGGGAAGATGTTTGCCGACGTATTGGAGCCGTCTTTTCAGGCGTAAATCGAGGCGTAAAACACCTCGTTTACGCCTGAAAATAGGTCGTCTGAAAATGATGAAAGTGAAGTGAATGACTTTTCAGTTGACCGGTTCACACGTCGTGTATTTGACATGTTTTGTTTTTTTTGCACATTTTACGCTTGATTTTGCGTGTGTGTGTGTGTGTGTGTGTGTGTGTGTGTGTGTGTGTGTGTGTGTGTGTGTGTGTTCTCACCGCTGATTCTTCAAAACAGCTGATAAGCGGCTATGAAGTATCAGCGGCGCCCGTGCACACTCCGCTCTGCCACACACACACACAAAAGTCTTAAAGGGGTCGTCCAGGAAAACATGGCGCCGCACCTGTCCTCAGGTCGTGTGTGGTATTACAGCTCTGTCCTATTCACTTCAATGGAGGTGAACTGCACTACCAGACAAAACCTGAGGACAGGTGCGGCGTTGTGTCTCCAATCCGGACACCCCTTCTGTCCTGAGATGACCCGACGGAGGAGGCGGGTGTCAGAGCCACCCACCGCCATCACCGCAGACAGAACCACACAACTATGGCATGAGGGCAGGGCTTGTCCTGAGTGCACTGTCTCTTGTTATGGACAGAGTTATACTCACATGAACCCCGTCTGATGAACCCGGTAACCTAGGTCCGATCACATGACAGAGGGGGTCACCAAAAACCCTGTGCACCCTCAGCCCGTCCATCCAGCCCTTTCTTTCCTGGTTATATCTGCGTCTGGGAAAGCTGGGTGACCACCATTACCCCTCCTAGTGGAGTGTGTTTGGGGATGTGACTAATGAACCTCTCACACTCCAGTAGGAGGTGTAATGGTGGTCACCTAGCTTTCCCAGACCCCTGAACGGTAAATTTCTCTAGTTGTCCTGAGACTGTTTGGGGATGTGACTAATGAACCTCTCAGTCTCAGCACAACTAGAGAGATTTATCATTCAGGGGTCTGGGAAAGCTGGGTGACCACCATTACCCCTCCTAGTGGAGTGTGTTTGGGGATGTGACTAATGAACCTCTCACACTCCAGTAGGAGGGGTAATGGTGGTCACCTAGCTTTCAATAGTCGCTTCAGCGGCGACAATCAGCGGTGAAGTCACCAGCCCTGCACACGGAATCATCACAGGTGGTGCCTGTATGGACAGGTACCTCCTCAGAAGCTCGCAGAAGCCAGCCATGGAAGACTCAGCCGCGGCCGTGGTAAAGGGAGGTAAGATGGCGGCGCTTCCCGCCACTGCGACCCTGCTATACACACAGGAAGATGAGCTGCAGCACCATCAGTCCCAGCTTTCAAGCCCGACAGAGCACATAATGTCTGCTCTTCCTGCAGCCATTGATTATGTAGCCCTGGCCCGAGAAGTAGCCAAACAGATAGCGCCAGACCTGCAAAAGGCGCTGGAAAAAACGGTGCAAGATTCCC
Organism: Rhinoderma darwinii; assembly: GCF_050947455.1. NCBI lineage: Eukaryota > Metazoa > Chordata > Amphibia > Anura > Rhinodermatidae > Rhinoderma > Rhinoderma darwinii. The sequence continues at coordinate 478,628,458 of NC_134687.1, forward strand.
TAAATCGCGTGCATGCGGAGCTGGCACAAGTCACTATCAGAGCTGATGAGTTAGAGCAGCGTGTGACGCTGCTGGAGGATGAAAATGAGCGTCTGCAATCCAAACTCAGAGGGGTGCTGTCTGTTACTACGCAGTTGGGGGGCAAGGTGGAGGATCTGGAAAACCGCTCCAGGAGGAGCAACCTGCGACTGGTGGGGCTGAAAGAAGCGGTGATATCTTCTGATTTTCAACGAGTGTGTGAGAGGACATTGCCAGAAGCTTTAGGTCTTCCCCGTCCCTGCCGGGTGGAGAGGGCGCACAGAGTGGGGCCGGACCCCAGAAACCTCCCAGCAACAGACGACCACAGTTCGCTTCGTCCCAGACAAGTAATCTTTAAGCTGTTGGATTACAATGATAAGGTGGCACTTATGAAAGCATTCCGCAGCAGATCGCGTCCCTTGGAAATACTGGGCATGAAAGTGCTACTTTTTGAGGATTTCTCGGCGGAGGTTGCAAAACGAAGGCGGGCTTTCAGCAAGATCTGCACCGCGCTGTTCCAAGCGAAAATACGTTTTAACCTGCAGTACCCAGACATCTTGCGGGTGTTTCAAGAGAACGGGCGGAACAAGGTTTTCACCACGCCACAGGAAGCGGAGGACACACTTACGGAGCTTTGTAAGCGCAGACCACAGCAAGAGGAGAGTCACAGTCCGAATCGCAAGTCGAGAGAAGCCAAACGGAACCGACTAAATATGGAGCGAACCTGAGCAGAAGCTTTAATGCCCACACCTGGAAGATCCCGGGGGGGTCGAGCCGGAAATGGAGGGGACTCTCCGAAACCGCAGAGGCGTACGCGGGACCGCACCCGATCCACGTCTCCTGATTGACGGACGAAGATCTTTTCAGCACATTTTATTTAAGCTGATGTGATGATGATTTTGTGGACGCTGTAGACCAATTGCAGATTCTGACCAGATACAGATAAGTTTACAGATAATTTGAAAGTTTTGAGGGAGATATTTGGCGGTAGTATACGGCACTCTGTACCGGTCAACAGCTGGCCTATTGTTATAATGTTACAAGGTTATAAGGTTGAAATGTATGCACTCTGGTATTTCCCTGCATTTTCACTACAGGAGATTAGTGAGGGAGTTAGATCAGGCTCTGAGATTTTTCCTTGTGGGTGGGATTGACCGGGAATGAGACAATGCCTCCCCCACGTAAGGGATTAGCTGTATCTGTCACAGATGGCAGATTGGGGGAAATTGTGATAGAAGATATGGGAAAAGAAGGTAGGGAAACCTTGAGGCGAAGCACGATTCATGTGGATATGTGATTTTAAGTCTGTTTGCATAAAAGTCATGAAGATATAATCCAAACGGACGCTAGGCTGTTAAAATTGATGATATGGGAATGTATAAGAGTGTGCACAGGCGACAAAGAGGTAATGAGGGGGCATGGGCAGGTGTTACTTCCTCAGGGAAGGAGTCATATGTGCAGGCTGGGGGGGAGGGGGAGGGAGGGGCGTGTTCTGACATAACAGAAAAAAGTGAAGTCACATACACCAGTGGGTATGAAGGGGCTGCTAACCCTTGCCGCAGGTGATTTGAGGGTTTCGTTAGATAAGGGCCAGTTGGCCTTGTTGGTTCTGGCTTATAAGCCGGGTTTTGGTTATGTTGTTAATGTTTATACATGGCTCTTGGAAAAAGACGGATCTGACTCCCCGAACTTAGCACGACTTTTAGTCACTTTAGCTCATCTTATACATGGCCCAATAACATGAAAATAGTCTCTTGGAACGTTAAAGGGCTGAGATCCCCACAGAAACGGACCAAACTTTTACGACACATGAAAAGATTGCACCCAGATGTGGCCCTATTGCAGGAAACTCACCTTACCGAGCCGGAGTTTAAGTATTTGCAAAAATTCTGGGTGGGTCAGGTTTTTGGCTCGTCGGCAAGGGAGGGTAAGGCGGGAGTTATAATTTTGGTAAATAAAAATTTTGTGTTTACACTGGTGTCCCAGGAGCGGGATGACGAAGGCCGTTGGATCCATCTAGTGATGGAGCATGCAGGGGAAACCGTCAGTATTCATAATGTGTATGGCCCAAATACGGTTAACACTGTTTTTTTTGGTCATTTGGAAACCCAACTCCAGCAGGATCGCACTAGGTTTTTGATTCTAGGGGGAGACCTTAACACTGTAAGATCTTCAAAGGAGGATAGGAGCGCAGGGACTAGTTCGCAGAGAAATAGAGATAAGATCTTGCCCGACTTTTTAAGACACACGGCCCTAATAGATGCGTGGAGGAGTCTACACCCAGATGCGCGGGAATATACACATTTCTCCCATGTTCATCAGTCATGGTCGCGTATTGATTACTTGCTAGTTAGTGACGCATTATCGCTGCGTTTACGTGAAGCGACAATTGAAGATCTAGTTATTTCGGACCATGCTCCGGTTACCATTACCTTGGCCGACACAGTAGCTAGAGGAACGGATTTTATCTGGAGGTTTCCCGCCTTTCTGGCAAAGGATGAGGGCTTTATACAGAAGCTTAAGGGGTGGTGGATGGAATTTGATGGGGATAATGTATCGCATCGCTCGGAACCGTCATTGTATTGGCGTACAGCTAAAGCGGTAATACGAGAGAAAATCATGCAATATATGTCTAATCTTAAACGTAAGACGACCGAAGGATACAAGGCAGCGAGCGACAGATTACGGTGTGCATACACAGCATTTCTACACTCTCCATCACTGCCATTGGGGGAGGAATGGAGGGAAGCCAAGCGACAGTTTGATCAGTGGTTAGACAAAAGAGAGAGTATTTACCGGTCCCAATTTGATGCCGATTTAATGCGTTTCGGCAATAAAGCGGGCAAATTATTAGCGCGACTAGCAAAAGGGAGGTATGCACCGCCGCACATATCAACACTTAACGAATCAAATGGAACTCCTACTTCAGACCCAAAAAAAATCAACACCATATTAAGTAAGTACTACCAAGCCCTTTACTCAGAAAGACCCATAGATCTCCAAAAAGGGAGGCAATTTTTGGAGAAGGTGAAGCTGCCAGCGCTCACCCAGGAGCAAAATGGTCACTTGAGCGCAGACATTACATTAGAGGAAGTCTGGAGCGCCATTAAGACCTTATCTAACGGAAAGGCCCCGGGTCCGGATGGATTCACAGGGGAGTTTTTTAAATCTCTGAGAGAGGAAATCAGTCCTACCTTGGTGGCATACTATAATATTTTACTAGGCACAGGGGCTTTACCAGCAGAGGCTAAAGTAGCGCATATAAAGGTGCTACCCAAAAAGGGGAAGAATCCTCTTGACCCGGGGGCGTACCGTCCCATTTCGCTGATAGACCAAGATCAGAAATTGCTCACAAAAATTCTGGCCAATCGGCTGGCTATGTATCTACCCATACTGGTGGGAAAGTCCCAAGTAGGCTTTGTAAAGGGCAGGGCAGCAGTGACAAATCTACGCAAGGTGTTGACGGTGCTAGAAACAGTCAGGCATGATCCCCAGCCAGGTACCAAGCCGGCACTTTTAGTGCTAGACGCAGAGAAAGCCTTTGATAACATACAATGGGAATGGCTGGGGATGGTGCTAGACAAAATGAACATTCAGGGAGACTTCCGGGTCTTCCTGAAGGGAGTCTACAATAGCCCGCAGGCACGTGTTCACTCTTCAGGGTTCCTATCAGATCCCTTCCAATTACATAAAGGAACACGACAGGGTTGCCCCCTATCACCCCTGTTATTCAATCTGGCATTGGAACCTATGGCTAGATACCTTGAGGAATCGGATATGTTCAGAGGCATTCTAGTAGGGTCTTGTGCAGTGAAATTAGCCCTGTTCGCTGATGATGTCATACTTTTTATGTCGAATCCTCAAGAGCATTTAGGGAAGGTTTTTCAATTTTTACAGGAATTTGGGCAATGCTCAGGATATAAAGTCAACATAGCTAAGAGCGAACTGCTGGAGTTGGGCAGGCCATTGCCTAAGACCTTTTGGCAATCCTTGGGTTGCGGGATATCACCGGTTGAGCACTGCATTACTTATCTGGGTATCAAAATAGGGAGGGCACCAGACACTCTGTATGGCCTAAATTATCCCCCGTTAATTAAAAAAATACAAGCGGAACTCACTAGATGGGGCCAATTGCTGTTGTCCCTCCTGGGAAGATGCCATCTGATTAAGATGGTTAGTTTCCCCAGATTGCTATACCCCTTTCAAACACTTCCTCTATTATTGAAGCATGTGGATGTCTCGAAACTGACGGCTTCATTCACTAAATTTATATGGGCAGGAAAAAGGCTGTGCATAGCACTTACCAAGCTCATGATGGGTAAACAAGAAGGGGGTGTGAACTTTCCGAATGTCAGGGGTTATAACGTGGTCTGTCTTTTTCGCCATGTAGTAGATTGGCTTCATGAGACAAGCAATTATTCCAACTTAGATCTGGAAGGGGAGTATGCCTCACCCTGGAACCTAAAAGCTTTGTTACATTGTAGAGTTGCTTCTCTTCCGTGCCGTCTCAAAACCTCCATTGTATTGAGAGATACAGTTCTAGCTTGGAAAGTGGTACGTAAACAGTTTGGGCTACCTCACCTGGTCTCGAAATATATGCCGTTAAGCGGACATCCAGAGTTTTTACCGGGAATAGACAAGGGGGACGGAATTGCTTCATGGGGGAGGGTAGGCATGGGCAATGCAGGGGATCTTATGCACACAGAGGAAAAGAGGTGGTTAACTGGGGAGGAAATCACCACTAAACTCAGACACATAGCAGGGAGGGTCAATTTTTTGCAAGTACTTCAGGTACGAGCATTTTGCACCTCCAGGCTCAGGGATTTAAGTAAGGAAGCTACCTCGCACAATCTGGATGAGGTCATGGGTCCAACAACTGGGCGGGCGACCATTTCGGGGCTGTATGGAGCATTAAGAGATGGTTTTGTTCGACCGCAATCAAGGATTAGTTTTAAAAGCTGGGAACGGTGGACTCAGGATCCAGGTATAGGAGAGATCATACTGGGGGGTTGGGAGACGGTACGGAAGAGTGTGATAAATGAGAGCTGGAGGGAAACCTATTTTAAGTTGATGCATGCAGCTATATATGGCTTTAATATTCTGCCTTCACAATCTTTCCCTGATCGCATTACAAGTTGTCCCAAGTGCAATACACCACTGACGAATTTGTGGCATGGAGTGTGGGGGTGTGTACATACGAAACGATTTTGGGGGATGGTACAAAAATATATTGAGGACCATTGGAAAACGAATCTCCCAATGACGCCGCAAGCGCTACTATTCCATCAGGCGCGGCCGCCGGAGGAAGAGGGTGCTCGAGGAGTGAGATCACCTCCCGTGCTGGTGCACACGATTCTACTGGTAGCCTTGAGATGCCTCCTGAGTAAATGGCTAGAGGCAGACATGCTGGGATTAGAAATGATTGTGTCGCGGCTGAAACAGTTATTGGTTCTTGAGAGGGTGGAGGTGGAAAGGCGGAAGGAAACGGGAACCAAGAAGCTATTTGATAAGTGGCAAACATTCATAGAATCACAATGTACAGCAGCCGAAATAGCGGAAATTGTTAGGCCCTTCCAGTACACAAAGTGGTATTGTACACAGCTCTTGGCAGGCACTTTAGGGGGGTTGCAACTCTGAATCAGCTGAGGGAAAAAGGATGAGTAGAAACTTATTAATGACCTAGGTCGTGTCGGGGTTGGGGGAAGTCATGCTTTCGGTCCATCTGAAGATAGACAATTACGCCATGTTCATATGTTTCTATGTTTATGTGTTATGTTGAATTTAATTCAAAGTTAATTCCATGACAGTAGAGTGCTGCGCACTCATGATGTAACTGTTACGTGAAATGTTTGTAAGAAAATGTGAAAACTGATAATAAAAAGGATATTTAAAAAAAAAAAAAAGATGGCGCCTGCTCTCTCCCTGCAAACAGCTGCTCTGCTCTGTGTGACTCTGACCTGCGTCTGCGCAGGACAGAGCCATAGTGCAAAGTCAATGGGACGGCTCCCGTTCATTGACTCCTATGCACTGTAGCTGCCGTATTCCATCTCTGTATGTGTCGTTAATCGACACATACAGAAATGAAAAACAAAATGGCAGCCCCCATAGTGAAGTAAAAGTTAGAAAAAAGAAAAAAGTAAAAAACAAACACACACATAAATAAAAGATTTTATAATAAAACACTAAATGCAAATTGATATCAAAATTTTTTTTTTCGTGACACCTTTCCTTTAACTCATACGGAGAACGTCCTATAAAAACAACAAATTTTAAAACTCCAGAATCGCTGTTTTTTGGTCAACTCCGCTCTAAAGAAACAAAATGTGATAAGTGATCAAAAAGTCGCCCAGCAAGAAATTTGTCCCCCTAACGCTCAATCAAAAAATAAAAAGTTATGGCTTTCAGAATGTTACGACGCCAAACAATTTTTAACAACGTTTTTTTTCTTTTTAAAAGTCGTAAAACATTAAAAAATATATATACATTTGGTATCACCGTAATTCTATTGACCACCAGAATAAAGTAAAGTTGTCATTTTTACCAAACGGTGCAAGACGTTAAAACAAAACAAAAAACAAAAACAAAGGAGGAATCAAATTTTTGTCCCCAATTCCACCCCACAAAGAATACATTTTTTCTGCTTCCCAGACATTATATGGGACTTTAAATAGTGCCAATAGAAAATACAACTCCTCCTGCAAAAAATAAGACTTCACACTCTCCATTGACGGGAAAATAAAAACGTTATAGCTCTTGGTAGGCGGAGAGTGAAAAACGAAAAATGGCTGTGGTGCTAACGGGACAACTACACCTAAGATGTGAAACTTGTTAAAGAGCTTCTGAAATGATTCACACACATGAATGGAAACTTTTATGTACGTTCTTAAGACTGGAGATATGTGAAATAAAGTTTCATTCAACGTGGACTACATGAAAATAAGGTGTCCCCTTTATAATTAATTGTGCGTATATTTAGGACTAATCCTTTCATAAATATAAAGTTAACGAGTTCACTGAGCCACAAGCAGAGAGATGCTGCCCCTTGCGGCATAATGAAAAGCTGCAACTTGTACCACTCGATAGGCGTTTCCTTTTTTCAGTCTTACCACTGAAATTTCTTTTTGCCAGTAGTTATAATGGCTGCCGCTGCGTCACTGGGCAGATATTCCAGCGGTTATGTATCACTTGTTAATTGGCGGAACGAGAGCGAGGGTGAAGTCTTGGAAGTCTGCATAACTTTATTAGTCCGTGTCTATAGTGTCAGCGCTGTTACTATACACATTATAAATAAAGATTCTCACATTGACAGCTGGATACGTTTGGCTTTGCTTAGTGCTGCCACCAGACTGATGTCCCTACAAGGCGGAAAAGTGCAGTTTTTAGAATGGGAGACCGGGATGAGACGAGTCAGGTACCTGTACATTTGTCCTCCCAGCTCCTTCCAGCTCCAGGATGTGCAGACGGCAGAGGTACGTATCCGGAGTAACCATAGTAACCATATCGCCTCCAGTATATGACTGACTAGTACAGGAGTTAGTTTATATATATATATATATATATATATATATATATAATCTGTATGTGTGAAGCTATGAGTTATGAGCATTTCCAAGTTTAATATTACTGTAATTCTGCCCATAAATTTTGCATTGTATTACTGTAGCAGCAACTGCAGAAAATTTCCATTAGCAGTTGATCTGCGGTACAATTTTTTTTTTATTCCGTGGCATGACAACTTGCTGCAGAATGGTTGCGTATTTGTTTCAAGTTTTCCCCATTAAATTCAATGGTGAAGAAAAAATCCAGACAAAAAACAACTGTTGCGATTTTTTTTGCTGTGGAACAGCGACAAAAAAGCAGAAAAAATCGCAAGTAGTAAAAAAAACAACCCTATTTCTATGTTTAAAGGCTATTTAAGCCTTTGCACCCATTTTTTAAAATTATTTTAAAATAGTTTTAGGTGATTTTATGTCTGTATTTGATCCTACAATGAACGTGCTGTATTGAAGAGCTGGGTAGGCAAGATTTAGGGGGGAAAAAAGTAATTCTGTTGTATCATTATAAAAAACGGTTTCAAATATCGGCTGTACCAAGTTCAAACTATATTATAAAGTGAAAGTGCAGATGTGTTTACTAAGCTAAAATAATATCTACATCACATAGTAAATTCAAAGTAGTAGGAATAGTATCTAACTAGATAGGATAAGTAGATGTAGGAAACCGAAAAGTCACCAGATGCAGCACAACATGGAGTACATAATACAGACCAAACTCCTGTCCGCACACCACCCGACGCGCATGTCGCCCTCGATTCTAAAAAGGGCGGGGTATCATTTTCCATATTGACATGTATCTAAGTTCATCAACTTAGGGTATGTTCACACGTAGTCAACAAAAACGTCTGAAAAGACCAAACTCCTGTCCGCACACCACCCGACGCGCATGTCGCCCTCGATTCTAAAAAGGGCGGGGTATCATTTTCCATATTGACATGTATCTAAGTTCATCAACTTAGGGTATGTTCACACGTAGTCAACAAAAACGTCTGAAAATCCAGAGCTGTTTTCAAGGGAAAACAGACCCTGCTTTTCAGACGTTTTTTTACCAACTCGCATTTTTCGCTGCGTTTTCACGCCATTTTCGCGGCGTTTTTTACGTCCGTTTTTGGAGCTGTTTTCATTGGAGTCTATGAGAAAACGGCTCCAAAAACGTCCAAACAAGTGTCCTGCACTTCTTTTGACGAGGCTGTATTTTTACGCGTCGTCGTTTGACAGCTGTCAAACGCCGACGCGTAAATGACAGGTCGTCTGCACAGTACGTCGGCAAACCCATTCAAATGAATGGGCAGATGTTTGCCGACGTATTGTAGCCCTATTTTCAGACGTAAAATGAGGCATAATACGCCTCGTTTACGTCTGAAAATAGGTCGTGTGAACCCAGCCTCAGAGTCTGCCCAAGGAAGCTACATCACTTAGCCTCAGTGATGTGACAGGCCAGTTAAATCACTGGGGCTACCGCAGGGAAGCTCCAGTGACGTAGCTTCCCCAGGCAGAGCATAACCCACAAAGGATTGCCTAGACTGAAAGCAATTGTAGCAAGCAACCAATCTGTTCCACTCTTCTTTTGCACTTATTCTAAAAAATCCTGGTATGAGAGAGTTATACTGTTATATACTACTGTTCCATTATACTATGGATAAGCTTTAGTTACATAAGACTGGTAAGTGGTTAATGAGCCAGTCCGAGCCACAGCACATTCATAAAATATAGTCCAGTGCTCCCCAAGTACTAAACCTCAACATCAGCTACCTCCCAACCGTCGCCGGATTCAGCGGGACAGTCCTGGATTCCAGGCGGCATCCCGGGTGGCCGGGGGTATGACCCGCTGTCAACTGTATCTGCGTCCTCCGGATACAGTGGAATCCAATTCTGAAGCAGGGAGCCATCAGCTCCCTGCTTCAGAATTAGTTCAGAGCGAAGGGAGCTCCTCTGCTCGCCAAGGACTCCCTGAGCACATCGCTACTTTAACAGCTCTGCTCGGGGAAGCCCTGATGTCACTGTCCATATATGGCTACTCCATGAGCGGAATCCCCGTTGCTGATGATCTGGCTGGGGATTCTGCTCCTAGAGGGAACCACTGAGGTCACTGTCCACATATGGAGATTGATGTCAGGGGCTCTTCCTGGAGCAGAATCCCTGGCCAGAGTCGGCAATGGGGATTCCGCTCAAGGAGTAGCCACTGATGTCACTGTCCATATATGGACAGTGACATCAGGGCTTCCCTCTAGGAGCGGAATCCCCGGCCTATGCTCTGGCTGGGCATTCCGCTCCCACAGGGAGTCCCAATGGCACTATCTACAGGGGGGGGGTGGCACTATCTACATGGACACTGTGGCACTATATAGGGGCACTAACTACAAGGGCACTTGCACTAGGGGCAGCTAAGGGGGCATTATACTGTATGGAGGCAGCTTTGGGGACATTATGCTGTTTGGCGGCAGCTATGGGGGCATTATACTGTATGGCGCAGCTGTGGGGGCATTATGCTACATGGGGCAGCTATGGGGTATTATGCTGTATGAGGGAATGTGTTTGGGCATTATACTGCATGGGGGCATATCTGGGCATTATACTGCATGGGAGAATCTGTGTGGGCTTTATACTGTATGGGGCATCTGTGTGGTCCTTGTACGGTATGGGTGCTACTATGGGGGCATTATACTATATGGTGGCAGCTATGGGGGCATTATACTGTATAGTCACAGCTAATTGGCATTATACTGTGTGGAGGCAGCTATTTGACGTTATACTTTGTGGGAGGCACTATGGGAGCATAATACTGTGTGGGCTGAACCTGGTGTGTATGGGCGGGGATTGGGTGGGATTAGGGGCCTGACTTGAAGGGGAAAAAATTTACGTGACACGCTGCATACGGCGCATCGGGTGTCCCTCTTTCTGATACTTGAAAGTTGTGAGGTATGCTGAAAATGGAGAGGATCCCACAGTGTTATACTTGCATGCAGCTTCTGTGCAGGAGAGCCAATGGGAAAGCTCCTTACTCGCAGCCAGCTGGTGAGTAAAGAGCTTTCTTATTTACAAGCAGCCGATTGGTCTGTTTGGACAGGCCTACGGAAGTGAGTGCAACACAGCCTCTGCTATGGGACTGGTTTGGGAATGCTAGAGAGCCTGCACAGTCTCCTGTATAAGGTAAGCAGCATTTTTTTTTATTGACAAGCAGCAGTATGTTTGGTAAATTGGAAGGATTTTTGCTTTGACTGCGATCTTGTCTTAACCCCTTAGTGACCACGCCTTTTCACGGCAGCCTAGTTTAAGTCCTTCACAGTTGTCCTGTTCAGGCTGGAGAGGGTGCTCAGCTGTCTGACGACAGCCAGGCCCCTGTTCTAACGGTAGCGATTGAAGTTTAACCACTTAAATGCTGCATTCAATAGCGACCGCAGCATTTAAGTCGTTTACACAGGAAGGGGTGCCATGGCAGATAAAATGCTATATCAAAGCATTATATCTGCGATCAAAAGATCGCCTAGTGAAGTCCTCTAGTGGGACTGAAAAAATAAGTAACTAATGTTAAATAAAAATTATTAATAAAGATTACAGTAACAAAAAAAACAAAGAACTTTCTATTAAAAAGTGGATTTATTACGTAAAAGTGTAAAAAATAAATAAAAATACACATATTTGGTATAGCCGCGACCATAATGACCCTAACAATAAAGGTAACATGTAATTTAAACCGCAAGGTGAAGACCGTAAAAAAAAAAGCGCAAAAAACAATGGAGGAATTGCTATTTTCTTCCATTGCCCCCCAAAAAAGTATTAATAAAAGTTAATCTATAAGTCCCATATACCCCAAAAAAGTGCCAATGAAACTTACATCTCATCCCGCAAAAAACAAGCCTATATATGACTACATTGACGGAAAAGTAAAAAAGTTATGGCTCTTGGAATGCGACGATGCAAAAACAAATAAATTTAATTCAAAAGTGTTTTTATTCTGCAAAAGTTGCAAAACATGAAAAAATATATACATATCTGGTATCGTCGTAATCGTACAACAACCCAAGAATAAAGGTAAGATGCTATTTATGCGGCACGGTGAACGGCGTAAATTTAAAACTCATAGAACAACGTTTTTTTTTTTCTATCCTCCCCCATAAAAAATTAATAAAAGTAAATAAAAAAATTCTATGTACACCAAAATGGTGCCATTAAAACATACAACTAATTGCACAAAAAGACGAGTCCTCATACAGCTATTTCGACGGAAAAATAAAAAAGTTATAGCTCTTTGAATGTGACTGTAAAGGATCTGCCAGACACAGCTTCTCTGTCAATGCCCATAGGTAATCAGTCTGCACCTGCTTCTATGTCTGTGAGACTGACTCCATCTTCCACCATTCAGAATGGCAGGCTTAGGAGTGGGAGAGCCTATCACAGCCTGGCCAGACGGAGCTAGCTCCCGCCCTTTGTCCATTTATACCTGCCTTTCCTGTTCCTCCTTTGCTTGTGATTCTTCTCTGCTGGTTTCCTGGCCCTGCTGCAGTTTCTTGAACTACTGACCCTCTGCTTGTTATTGACCTTGGCTTTACTGACCACTCTTCTGCTGTGTGTTTTGTACCTCGCTCATCTCCTGGTTTCACTCGGCTCGTTCACCTCGCTTGTTGCTCACAGTGTTCCCGTGGGCAACTTCCCCATTTCCCTGGCTTCTTTGTACCCTTGTCTGTTTGTTTGTCAGGCACCTATTGAGTGTAGGGACCGTCGCTCAGTTGTACCCCGTCACCTAGGGCGGGTCGTTGCAAGTAGGCAGGGACTGAGTGGCGGGTAGATTAGGGCTCACCTGTCTGTCTCCCTACCCCATCATTACATAATCACAAGCCCTATACCTAGTCTACCCTGGTCCCTGACACTCTATGGACCCCCTTGAGACCCTGGCTCAGCAAATGTAGGGCCTCTCCCTACAGGTCCAGGCCCTGGCTCAGAGGGACAACCAGCCTGATGCTACCCTGATAGTGCCCCTCACCTCACCTCTTGAACCCCACCTCAAGTTGCCTGACCGGTTCTCAGGGAGTTTTGTCTCCTTTCGGGAGAGTTGTAGGCTCTATTTTCGCTTAAAGCCCCACTCCTCTGGTTCTGAGAGCCAGCGAGTGGGTATAATTATGTCCCAGCTCCAGGACGGGCCCCAAGAATGGGCCTTCTCCTTGGCTCCTGACGCCCCTGAACTTTTGTCCGTTGATCTTTTCTTTTCTGCTCTCGGGCTCATTTATGACGAGACTGACAAGACTGCCTTTGCCGAGAGTCAGCTGGTGACCTTACGTCAGGGTGAGAGACCTGTTGAGTATTGTTCTGACTTTAGGAAGTGGTGTGTAGCTTCTCGGTGGAATGACCCTGCCTTAAGGTGCCAGTTTAGATTGGGTCTGTCGAACGCCCTGAAAGACCTGCTAGTTAGCTATCCCTCTTCTGACTCCCTAGATCAGGTTATGGCTTTAGCGGTACGACTTGACCGTCGTCTCAGGAAACGACGACTTGAACGTTTTTGTGTTTTCTCCTCTGACTCCCCCATGATGCCTCCCGAGGTTCCGTTGCTTCGTACTTCCACGGAAGACTCGGAGGTACCTATGCAACTCGGGGCCTCCGTGTCCCCCCAACAACGTAGAGAGTTCCGCAGGAAGAATGGTCTCTGCTTCTACTGTGGGGATGACAAGCATCAAGTGAACAAATGTCCTAGGCGTAAGAATAACCAGTCGGAGGAACTTCCGCGCCTAAGTGACCATTGGGGAGGTCACTTGGGCGCACAGGTATTTCCAGTTTATATGAAACGTAATAAAATCTTGCTTCCCTTTCAGGTCTCTTTTGGTGGTAGGTCTGCTACCGGCAGTGCCTTCGTGGATTCAGGGTCTTCTGCTAATATTATGTCTGTGGAATTTGCTATGTCTCTAGCTATGCCATTGATTGATTTGCCTAAACCTGTCCCGGTAGTGGGTATCGACTCCACTCCTCTTGCTAATGGTTATTTTACACAGCATACCCCTGTTTTTGAACTCCTTGTTGGCTCCATGCATTTGGAGCAGTGCTCTGTACTGGTGAGGCAGGGATTATCGTCCAATTTGGTTTTAGGCCTTCCCTGGTTGCAGTTGCATAATCCCACGTTTGACTGGAATACTGGGGATCTTACCAAATGGGGTAATGAATGCATGACGTCATGTTTTTCTGTTAATTCTATTTCTCCCCCTGAGGAGGTGAACTCTCTACCTGAGTTTGTTCAGGACTTCGCTGATGTTTTCTCTAAAGAGGCCTCCGAAGTGTTACCTCCTCATAGAGAATACGATTGCGCAATTGATTTGGTACCAGGAGCTAAGCTCCCTAAGGGTAGGGCTGGGACTAAAAATATTAAGGCTGATGCACTGTCGCGTAGCTTCATGGCCAGCCCTCCTTTGGAGGAAGATCCTGCTTGTGTTTTGCCTCCAGGTATAATCATTTCCTCTATTGATTCTGATTTAGTCTCTGAAATTGCGGCTGATCAAGGTTCAGCTCCCGGGAACCTTCCTGAGAACAAGTTGTTTGTTCCCCTGCAATTCCGGCTAAGGGTACTTGGGGAAAATCATGACTCCGCACTATCTGGTCATCCAGGCATCCTGGGTACCAAGCACCTCATTGCCAGAAACTATTGGTGGCCTGGGTTGCCTAAAGACATTAAGGCCTAGGTCGCCGCTTGTGAAGTTTGTGCTAGGTCCAAGACTCCCAGGTCCCGACCAGCGGGCTTACTATGTTCTTTGCCCATTCCCCAGAAACCTTGGACCCATATCTCCATGGATTTTATCACCGATTTGCCTCCATCTCAAGGCAAGTCGGTGGTGTGGGTTGTAGTAGACCGCTTCAGTAAGATGTGCCACTTTGTGCCCCTCCAGAAACTACCCAATGCTAAGACGTTAGCTACCTTGTTTGTCAAACACATCCTGCGTCTCTATGCGGTCCCTGACAATATTGTTTCTGACAGAGGGGTACAATTTGTTTCATTGTTTTGGAGAGCCTTCTGTAAAAAGTTGGAGATTGATCTGTCCTTCTCCTCTGCCTTCCATCCTGAAACTAATGGCCAAACTGAGAGGACTAATCAGTCTCTAGAACAATATTTAAGGTGTTTTATCTCTGACTGTCAATATGATTGGGTCTCCTTCATTCCCCTCGCCGAATTTTCCCTTAATAACCGAGTCAGTAACTCATCAGGGGTCTCCCCCTTTTTCTGTAATTTCGGGTTTAATCCACGGTTCTCCTCCGTTTCACCTGGTAGTTCCAACAATCCTGAGGTAGAGGTCTTTCATCGGGAACTGTGCACAGTCTGGGCCCAGGTTCAGAAGAACCTAGAGGCGTCCCAGAGCATACAAAAGACTCAGGCAGATAGAAGACGTTCTGCTAACCCCTTGTTTGTGGTCGGGGATCTGGTGTGGCTATCGTCAAAAAATTTGTGCCTTAAAGTCCCGTCCAAGAAGTTTGCTCCCCGGTTTATAGGGCCGTACAAGGTCATTGAAGTCCTCAACCCTGTCTCCTTCCGACTTGAGTTGCCCCCATCTTTTCGAATACACGACGTGTTTCATGCCTCCCTCCTTAAACGCTGCTCCCCGTCCTTGGCTCCCTCGAGGAAACCTCCAGTCCCTGTTCTCACCCCTGAGGGGGTAGAATTCGAGGTGGCCAAGATTGTGGACAGCAGGATGGTCCAAGGCTCCCTCCAGTACCTGGTCCATTGGAAAGTATACGGGCCGGAGGAGAGGACTTGGGTACCCGCCCGGGATGTTCACGCTGGGGTATTGGTCAGGAGGTACCACCTTCGTTTCCCCAATAAACCAGGTCCACCTAGCAAGGGTCCGGTGGCCCCTCATAAAAGGGGGGGTACTGTAAAGGATCTGCCAGACACAGCTTCTGTGTCAACGCCCATAGGTAATCAGTCTGCACCTGCTTCTATGTCTGTGAGACTGACTCCATCTTCCACCATTCAGAATGGCAGGCTTAGGAGTGGGAGAGCCTATCACAGCCTGGCCAGAACGAGCTAGCTCCCGCCCTTTGTCCATTTATACCTGCCTTTCCTGTTCCTCCTTTGCTTGTGATTCTTCTCTGCTGGTTTCCTGGCCCTGCTGCAGCTTCTTGAACTACTGACCCTCTGCTTGTTATTGACCTTGGCTTTACTGACCACTCTTCTGCTCTGCGTTTTGTACCTCGCTCATCTCCTGGTTTGACTCGGCTCGTTCACCTCGCTTGTTGCTCACGGTGTTCCCCTGGACAACTTCCCCATTTCCCCGGCTTCTTTGTACCCTTGTCTGTTTGTTTGTCGTGCACCTATTGAGTGTAGGGACCGTCGCCCAGTTGTACCCCGTCGCCTAGGGCGGGTCGTTGCAAGTAGGCAGGGACTGAGTGGCGGGTAGATTAGGGCTCACCTGTCTGTCTCCCTACCCCATCGTTACAGCGACAATTGAAAAAACAAAAATTGCTTGGTCATGAAGGCTTAAATTAGGCTGTCACTAAGACAATTTGGTCCAATTTGGAATATTTAAGTTTATAATAAGATTGTGGTGGTAAAAATCCTTCCAATTTATCACACACCGTGTCAGTGCCCTATAGGGGAAGATTATCATATGATTTTTTTATTGAAATATACCGAAATATTCGGCCTGCACAAGTCTGTGGTTCTGGGAGGCGTAGTTTAGTACTACTTATATTAAATCGTACTATACAGCCCCCCAAACCACAGATTTGTGTTTTAAGAAAAGTAGGGTTTACGCTTACTTTCAGTGTATACAGTAATTTAAAATAGGCTGAGAATTAAATAAACTTGCTATTTATACATGAAATAATTGGTATAGTTATAGTAATGTTTCTCTGTATAAATAGTGAGTTTTTGACATTGCATATGTCTACGTATTATTAACCCCTTAAGGACGCAGCCTTGTATTGGCCTTAAAGGAAGGGTGTCGCGAAAAAATTTTTTTTTATATCAATTTGCTTTTAGTGTTTTATTAAAAAAAAAATTATTTATTTGTGTTTGTGTTTTTTACTTTTTTTTCATTTTCTAACTTTTTCTCCTCTATGGGGGCTGCCATTTTTTTTTTCATCTCTGTATGTGTCGATTAACGACCCATACAGACATGGAATACGGCACATACATCCCCATAGAGAATTCGAACGGGAGCCGTTCGCATTCACTATGGTGTACGCCGTCTGTCTGGGAACGGCGCATGCGCCGCTCCCACACAGTCCAAATGGAAGGTCTTTGGCCGAGCGACATCCGGCGCCATTTTCTTGTGGACCGGAAGCCGCGACTGGACAGTAAGATTACTACTTCCGGTCGCGGCTTCCGGACATGTGTTCTGAAGCAAGCAGTAGGAGAGGAGGGAGCAGACGGAGCGGAGGCAGCGGCAGAAGCAGGTAAGTTATGTCTGTGTTTGTTCGTGTTTTACTGTGTGACTACCACTGTATGTAAGCCTACTACACTGTGTATTCGCTCAAAAAATGGCGACACACAGTGTAGGAGTTTTGAACATTCAATCCCCTCCTTTCTCCTGGCACTAGCCAGGATAAAGGAGGGGGGATTGTTTGAGGACGCTAGAGCGAGTGTGTCTTCTCAAATTTTGCAGCATAAAGTAATGTGGTTGCTTTACCACATGCCAATGCTGCAATTTTGGGAATTGCTCCCTCTAGTGACCAGCACAGGGAAATTTTATAAATTAGAATCTAATTTATAAAATTTCCTGACTCGTGAAAAAATTATGAAGAATGTTTAATCATTTATACACTAACTGACATATTTAACTTTATGTGGTAATAACGTCGGAATGCTTAAACCTATCCAAGGGATTCTGAGATTGTTTTCTCGTGACACATTGGGCTTTATGTTCATGGTAAAATTTGGACGATATATTCAGTGTTTGTTGGTGAAAAATTGCAAAATTTAGAGAAAATTTATAAAAAAAATTATAAAAAAATAGCATTTTTCTGAATTTAAATGCATCTGCTTGTATAACACTCAGAATAGTTACTAGTTCACATTTACCATATGTCTACTTTAGATTGGCATCATTTTTTGAACATTCTTTTATTTTTCTTGGACGTTACAAGGCTTAGAACATAAACAGCAATTTCTCATATTTTTAAGAAAATTTTAAAAGCCTTTTTTTTAAGGTACCTGTTCAGTTCCTAAGTGGTTTTGAGGGGCCTATGTATTAGAAACCCCCATAAAACACCATTTTGAAAACTAGACCCCTCAAAGTATTCAAAACAGCATTTAGAAAGTTTATTTAACCCTTCAGGCATTTCACAGAAATTAAAGCAAAGTAGAGGTGAAATTTGCAAATGTCATTTTTCTTCCTGAATTTCAATTGTATTCAACTTTTTTCTGTAACACAGAAGGTTTTACCAGAGAAACACTACTAAATATGTATTGTCCAGATTCTGCAGTTTTTAGAAATGTCCCACATGTGGCTTTTATGTGCTCGTGGACTAAAACACAAGCCCCAGAAGCAAAGAAGGACCTAGTACATTTTGAGGCCTCTTTTTTATTAGAATATATTTTAGGCAGCATGCCAGGTTTGAAGAGGTGTTGAGGTGCCAAAACAGTAGGAATCCCCCAAAAGTGACCCCATTTTGGAAACTACACCCCTCAAGGAATTCATTTATGGTTGTTGTTACCATTTTGACCACACAGTTTTTTCACAGCACCTATTTGAATTGGGCTGTGGAATTAAAAAAATATCATTTTTTCCAATAAGATGTCATTTTTTTAATTAAAATTTCTTATTTTCACAGGGAACAAAATACCCCATTTTGTTGCCCAATTTCTCCTGAGTGCAGCAATACCCCATTTGTGGCGATAAACTGCCGTTTGAGCCCATGGGAGGCCTCCAGAAGGGAAGGAGCGCTGTGTGTTCTTTGGAGTGCAGATTTTGCTGGATTGGATTTTGGGTGCCATGTCGCATTTGCAGAGCCCCAGAGGTATCAAAGCAATGGAAACCCACCAGAAGTGACCCCATTTTGGAAACTAAACCCCTCAAGGAATTAATTTATGGGTAATGTGACCATTTTGACCCCATAGTTTTTTCACATAACTTATTTGAATTGGGCTGGGAATTCAAAAAAAAATATTTTTTCCCAATAAGATGTAGTTTTGGCTGAAAATTTCTTATTTTCACAAGAAATTAAATACCTGATTTTGTTGCCCAATTTGTCCTGAGTGCCCAATTTTTGGTGATAAACTGACGTTTGGGCCCATGGGAGGGCTCAAAAGGAAAGGATCACCATTTGGCCTACTGGGGATTTTCTGGTGCGAAGTCATGTATGCAGAAGCCCCTGAGGTACCAGTACAGTTTAAACCCCCAAGAAGTGACCCCGTTTTAAAAACTACACCCCTTAAGGCATTCATCTAGAGGTGTAGTGAGCATTTTGACCGGAGACATACACCCCATAAACTGTAATGTGTGTTCTCCCGGGTACAGCAATACCCTCTATGTGGCAGTTATGAGCTGCCTGGGCACGCAGCAGGGCTCAGAAGGGAAAGATGAGGGGGATAAGCTGTGCGGAGTGCATCAGGGTAAGTAAAACTGGGGTAGATTAAAAATCAAGGGATGTATGATAAATTTTGAAGCACTCTTTCATACGGAGCCTTAGTTTTTCGGGACACGTGTCACATTGATATATTGTGTCCTTCCTTATCCCCCTCTTATAGCAGACTTTGGCAAGAAAGGAAAAAGTCAAAAGAGGTGCAGTTTGGGGAACTTCTCCTGGAAAGTGTTGCCCTGGTACGATGCGTGTGGCCTCTCTTCCAGAAGTACTGGGTGCCTCCCCTTCTTGGTCCCTAAAAATTAGTTTCTTGATAACCACCTCTTGAAATTCCAGGAAAGTTCCCGTCTGGCCTGCACATCGACGTAGCACATACGTGACCCCATTTTGGAAACTAGACCCCTTGAGGAATTCATTGTAGTTTTCTTGGGGTGCATGCAGCTTTTTGATCAGTTTTTATTCTATTTTTAGGTGGCGTGGTGACTAAAAAACAGCAATTCTACTATTGTTTTTTTATTTTACATTTTGATAAATAACAAAATAATTTTGTAGTTCAGGCCGTTACGGACGCGGTAATACCAATTATGTATAGTTTATTTGTTTATTTATATATTTTTAGTAATAATAAAGGACTGATAAGGGAAAAGGGGGATTTTTACTTTTAAAACGTTTATTTTCTTATTTTTACACCTTTTTTTTAAACTTTATTACTTTGTCCCACTAGGGGACTTGAGGGCAGGAGGCCCTGATCGCTATTCTAATACACTGCACTACATGCGTAGTGCAGTATATTAGAGCTGTCAGCTACTCACTGACAGCAAGCATAGTGGGTCCTGACTTTGTCAGGACCCACTAGGCTTCCGTCGATGGCATAGCCGGACGCCATTGTTTGGTGTCCGGTTGCCATAGTCACCATCGACCGCCGCTATCGTGTAGCAGGCCGGCGATTGTAGCTTAACCCCTAAAAAGCCGCGATCCCTATTGAACGCGGCTTTTAAGGGGTTAATCAACAGGGACACAGCGATCGTTCCCCGCTGTAGGAGCTACGGCAACTGCTGTACGAGATAGCAGCTGTCACAGCTCCTGTATGTGTCGGGAGGACGGCCGAAATGGCCGTTACTCCCGTGACGTACTATTAGGTCATGGAGCGCGAACGATACAGCTACCATGACCTAATAGTACGTCCAGGAGCGGGAAGGGGTTAATTTTAATTACTGTAAATTTTATACTCCTCCTTTGCTAAAAATACTCCTCAAAAATTCTAAGAGGCGTATTTTTACTCTGCTTGAAAATATGTAGTGTGACCTCTGCCGCCAATCAGTCATGGAGCTTCCAGTTTGAGGGAATGAGTCTGCCTTTGGGTCAGTTCACACTGTTTTTTGGTGCTGATATTTTGCATTCGATTACCGGCCTCAGACAAGACACCGCAAAAAAAAAGCGTATACAAATGCTGCCAATTAGAAATCTGAGATTTTTTTTTTCTTCCTGTCAAAAGTCTGTGTGAACTAGGCTTTTGATTTCTTTAAAATCCCTTTTTGTTGCTCTCTAATGCGGTATATAGAAAAGTAAATAAAAAATACCTGTATACCCTAAAATGTACTATAGTTTTTTTTTTTTTCGAGACACACGTCTTAGTTTTTCTACTTGTGAAACTAGAAACTTGTTTCATTTGTGACTTCACACACACTTTTTTTTTTTTTTCTGCGTTTTAAAACACATTAAAAAAAAACACGCAATGCGGTTTTTTAAGCATTTTTAATGGTGTTTTTATAATGTGACTTTTTGAACATTCGTTTTTCCTATAGGGAAAAATGCCAGAATAAAATACCTAAAGCTTACTGCATTTTGTAAAAAATGCCGCTTACTACAACAGTTTTTATAAAAACTCCACAAACTAAAATGTGTATTTAGGCTTTCTTATATTTTAGTATAAACGTTAACTTTTCTTCTTATCTCTCTGACCGCTCATTCAGTGTGTCATTTGCTGGTTCCACTTCTTCTCCTCTTCCCCTTGCTATCGGGGTTCCTCAGGGACCAGTGCTAGGTCCACCTTTCTTTTATTTCTACACAGTCCCTATTGGACAAACCATCAGCAGATTTGGCTTCCAGTACCATCTCTACTCTGATGACACCCAATTATATTCCTCTTCCCAAGACATCACCCCTGCTCTAATACAAAACACCAGTGATTGTATGTCCGCTGTCTCTAACATCATGTCCTCTATCAGAAACTGAATCTTTCTAAAACGGAGCTCCTTGTGTTTCCACCATCTACTAACCTCGCTAAACATGATGTCTCCATCTCAGTGTGCGGCACTACCATAACTTCTAAGCCGCACGCCCACTGTCTTAGGGTTATTTTTTACTCCGATCTTTCCTTTACTTCGCACATTCAATCACTTTCACGCTCCTGTCATTTTCACCTCAAAAACATCTCCAGAATCCGCCCTTTTATTACTGAGGAAACAGCGAAAACTCTCATTTTCGCTCTGATTCCCTCTCTTCTTGACTACTGTAACTCATTACTAATCGGTCTTCCACTTACTCTCTTCCCCTCTCCAATCCATTCTTAATGCAGCAGTCAGGCTCGTCTTTCTGACCAACCGCTACACCAACACCTCTACCCTGTGCCAGTCACTGCACTGGTTGCCCATACCCTTCAGAATTAAATTCAAACGTATTACTCTCGCCCACAAAGCTCTCCACAGTGCTGCACCTCCTTACATCTCCTCCCTCATCTCTGTCTACCACCCTACTCGCGCTCTACGTTCTGTCAACGACCTTAGATTAACATCCACCATAATCCGAACCTCCCACTACCGTCTCCAAGATGTTTCTCGTGCGGCACCAGTTCTCTGGATTGCGCTACCCAAGACAATCATATTAATTCCCAACATCCACAGTTTTAAACGTGCCCTGAAAACGCGTCTTTTTAGACAGGCCTATAACATTCCCTAATCGGACTCCTTTCCCTGATCCCCCTTTTACATTAGTCATGAGGACTTGACCCCCTCATTCAGCAGTATCCCCCACACTCCTTGCACCCTCATGCACTTCATGCCCGTCATACACCGATACTGGCAGGTGACCGGCTCATGCTGCTTTATGTGTACTACCCCCATATGTATAGAAGATGGCTGGAGCATTGTACTTAATAAGCACTTTTTACATTTGGTGTCTTCCCTATTTCCTCATAGATTGTAAGCTCTTGCGAGCAGGGTCCTCACTCTTGTTTGAATTGTAAATTTGTTTTGTCACTATGTAATGTCTGATATTGTCTGTACGTTTTCCATCTGAATTGTAAAGTGCTGTGGAATTTGTTGGCGCTATATAAATAAAGATTATTATTATCATTATTAATAAAGTAACATCTGGCCGCAGTGTTTTCGGAAAAAAAAATGCTCAGAAATCACAGCAAAAGCGCCACTAAAAACGTGATTAAAGACGTGTGTCAATCCAGCCTAATGCTCTATTCACACTACCATCATGGCTTAGGTTCATAACGGAGCCATGACCGGTATAAAGGATTAAATGGATCTCAATGATTCCTAAGGTATCATATTAAATTATAATGGGGTCTGTCAGGTATCCATAAGGGTTCTTGTCACCAAAAATACTGGCACCTCTGACGGGGTAAAATGTAAAAATGTGTCATTCCATTCCATTTTATCTTCTATTTTACAGGATAACAAGATCCCTGTTTTCTTGGGTAGAGATGTTGTATCCCAGACAGGAATGGGAACAGGAAATTATTCAAAAATCCATGCAAAGTTTGCAAAGAAGGGTCTGGCAACAAGGCTGAACTTCAGCACTGGTAACTTTCTGCTTACATAAAAGTATACTATGTAATGACGGGGTAGGGAGACAGACAGGTGAGCCCTAATCTACCCGCCACTCAGTCCCTGCCTACTTGCACGGCCCGTCCTAGGCGACAGCGTACAACTGGGTGACGGTCCCTACGCTCAATACGTGCACGAGAGACAAACAGACAAGGGCACACAGAAGCTACGGGAAATGTGGCAGTTGCCCACGGCAACACCGTGAGCAACAAGAGTAGTGAACGAGCCGAGTCCTAGGCACAGACCTAGGCACAGATGCAGGCTGATTAACCGCGGGCGTCGACAAAGAAGCTGTGTCAGGCAAATCCATTACAGTACCCCCCCTTTTATGAGGGGCCACTGGACCCTTCCTAGGTGGACCTGGCTTGTTGGGGAACCGAAGATGGAACTTCCTGAGCAATAACCCGGCGTGAACATCCCGGGCGGGTACCCAAGTCCTCTCCTCAGGCCCGTATCCTCTCCAATGGACCAGGTACTGGAGGGAGCCTTGGACCATCCTGCTGTCCACAATCTTGGCCACCTCGAATTCTACCCCTTCAGGGGTGGGAACAGGGACCGGAGGTTTCCTCGAGGTTGCCAAGGACGGGGAGCATCTTTTCAGGAGGGAGGCATGGAACATGTTGTGTATCTGAAAGGAGGGGGGTAACTCCAGCCGGAAGGAGACAGGGTTAAGGACCTCAATGATCTTGTACGGTCCTATATACCGGGGAGCAAATTTATTGGACGGGACTTTAAGGCGCAATTTTTTTGAGGACAGCCACACCAGATCCGCAACCACAAACAAGGGGTTAGTAGAACGTCTCTTATCTGAATGAGTTTTTTGGATGCTCTGGGACGCCTCAAGGTTCCTCTGAACCTGGGCCCAGACTGTGCACAGTTCCCGATGAACGACATCTACCTCGGGATTGTTGGAACCACCAGGTGAAACGGAGGAGAACCGTGGATTAAACTCAAAATTACAGAAAAAGGGGGAGACCCCCGACGAGTTACTGACCTGGTTATTAAGGGAAAATTCGGCGAGGGGAATGAAGGAGACCCAATCATCTTGACAGTCAGAGATAAAACACCTTAAATATTGTTCTAGAGACTGATTAGTCCTCTCAGTTTGGCCATTAGTTTCAGGATGGAAGGCCGAGGAGAAGGACAGATCAATCTCCAACTTCTTACAGAAGGCTCTCCAAAACAATGAAACAAATTGTACCCCTCTGTCAGAAATAATATTGACAGGAACCCCATGGAGACGCAGGATGTGTTTGACAAACAAGGTAGCTAACGTCTTGGCATTGGGTAGTTTCTTGAGGGGTACAAAGTAGGACATCTTGCTGAAGCGGTCTACTACAACCCACACCACCGACCTGCCTTGGGATGGAGGCAGATCGGTGATAAAATCCATGGAGATATGGGTCCAAGGTCTCTGGGGAATGGGCAAAGAACATAGTAAGCCCGCTGGTCGGGACGTGGAAGCCTTGGACCTAGCACAAGTTTCACAATAGGCGACGTAGGCCTTAACGTCTTTAAGCAACCCAGGCCACCAATAGGTTCTAGAAATGAGGTGTTTGGTACCCAGGATGCCTGGATGGCCAGATAGTGCAGAGTCATGATTCTCCCTGAGTACCCTTAGCCGGAATTGCAGGGGAACAAACAGCTTGTTCTCGGGAGCTGAACCTTGATCAGCCGCAATTTCGGAGGCTAAGTCAGAATCAACAGAGGATATGATTATACCTGGGGGCAAAACACAAGCAGGATCCTCCTCTGGAGGAGAGCTGGCCATGAAGCTACGCGACAGTGCATCAGCTTTAATATTTTTAGACCCAGCCCTATAGGTGACCACAAAGTTGAATCTAGTAAAAAACAACGCCCATCGAGCTTGTCTCGGGTTTAGCCTCCAGGCAGATTCTAGGAAAACCAGATTCTTGTGGTCGGTAAGGACTGTTACCTGGTGCCTAGCCCCCTCCAGGAAGTGGCGCCACTCTTAAAATGCCCATTTAATGGCTAAGAGTTTGCGGTTGCCAACGTCATAGTTAGGGTATGTTCACACTAGGTCATTACGTCCGTAATTGACGGACGTATTTCGGCCGCAAGTACCGGACGAAACATGTTTTCAGTACAAGACAGTTGTCCGGCAGCGAGGCAGGGACTCCTAGCGTCGTACATAGCTATGATGCTAGGAGCCCGGCTCCTTGCACTGTGTTCGGTCCGGTACTTGCGGCCGAAATACGTCCGTCAATTACGGACGTAATGACCTCGTGTGAACATACCCTAACTCTCAGTGGGGGAGAACTTCCTGGAGAAGTAGGCACAGGGACGGAGATAGGTAAGAGCCCTGGTACCCTGGGACAAGACAGCACCCACTCCCACCTCGGAGGCGTCAACCTCCACGATGAATGGCTCCATTTGGTTAGGCTGAATCAGCACTGTGGCAGAGACAAAACACCTCTTAAGGACCTCAAAAGCCTTAACCGCCTCCGGAGGCCAGTGGAGGAGATCAGCACCCTTGCGAGTAAGGTCTGTAAGAGGCTTAGCGATGACCGAGAAGTTAGCAATAAATCTCCTGTAATAATTAGCGAACCCCAGGAAGCACTGTAAAGCCTTCAGGGAGGCAGTTTGGACCCATTCCGCCACAGCCTGAACCTTGGCAGTGTCCATGCGGAATTCGTTAGAAGTGAGGATTTGACCCAAAAATGGTATCTCCTGCACCCCAAACACACATTTTTCAGTTTTAACAAAGAGTTTGTTTTCCCTAAGGGCCTGGAGCACCTTCCTGACATGCTCAATGTGGGAGGACCAGTCCTTGGAAAACACAAGTATATCATCAAGGTACACTACAAGAAATACCCCCAGGTAGTCTCTTAAAACCTCATTTATGAAATTCTGGAAGACCGCGGGAGCATTACATAACCCAAAGGGCATGATGAGGTATTCAAAATGACCTTCGGGCGTGTTAAACGCAGTCTTCCACTCATCCCCTTCCCTGATTCGGATAAGGTTATAAGCCCCCCGAAGATCAAACTTAGACAACCATTGGGCCCCCTGAACCTGATTGAAGAGATCAGGAATCAAAGGAAGGGGATATTGGTTCCTTACAGTGACCTTATTCAAGTTCCGGTAATCGATGCATGGCCTAAGACCACCATCCTTCTTCCCTACGAAGAAGAAGCCAGCACCTACCGGAGAAGTAGAGGGGTGAATGTAACCCTTGGCCAGGCTTCCCTGGATATATTCTCTCATGGCTTCACGTTCAGGACAAGAGAGATTAAATATCCTACCTTTAGGGAGCTTAGCTCCTGGTACCAAATCGATTGTGCAATCGTACTCTCTATGAGGAGGTAACTCTTCTGAGGCTTTTTTAGAAAAAACATCAGCAAAGTCCTGAATAAACTCAGGTAGAGTGTTCATCTCCTCAGCGAGAGAAACCAAATTAATAGAAAAACAGGAAGTCATGCATTCATTACCCCATTTAGTAAGATTCCCAGTATTCCAGTTAAACGTGGGATTATGCATCTGCAACCAAGGAAGGCCTAAAACCAAATCGGACGATAATCCCTTCATAACCAACACAGAACACTGCTCCAAATGAATGGAGCCCACAATGAGTTCAAAAACAGGGGTATGCTGCGTAAAATAACCATTAGCAAGTGGAGTGGAGTCGATACCCACTACCGGGACAGCTTTAGGCAAATCAATTAAAGGCATAGCTAGAGACATAGCAAATTCCACAGACATAATATTAGCAGAAGACCCTGAGTCCGCGAAGGCACTGCCGGTGGCAGACCTACCACCAAAAGAGACCTGAAAGGGAAGCAAGATTTTATTAGGCTTCATATTAACGGGAAATACCTGTGCGCCCAAGTGACCACCCCGATGGTCACTTAGGCGCGGAAGTTCTTCCGGCTGCTTATTCTTACGCCTAGGACAGTTGTTCACTTGATGCTTGTCATCCCCACAGTAGAAGCAGAGACCATTCTTCCTGCGGAGCTCTCCACGTTGGGGAGACACGGAGGCCCCGAGTTGCATTGGTTCATCCGAGTTTTCCGTGGAAGAACGAAGCAACGGAACCTCGGGAGCCAGAGGAGAAAGCACAAAAATGTTTGAGTCGTCGTTCCCTGAGACGTCGGTCAAGACGTACCGCTAAAGCCATAACCTGATCTAGAGAGTCCGAAGAAGGATAGCTAACTAACAGGTCTTTCAGGGCGTTCGACAGACCCAATCTAAACTAGCAACTCAAGGCAGGGTCATTCCACCGAGAAGCTACACACCACTTCCTAAAGTCAGAACAGTACTCCTCAACGGGTCTCTTACCCTGACGTAAGATCACCAGCTGACTCTCGGCAAAGGCAGTCTTGTCAGTCTCGTCATATATGAGCCCAAGAGCAGAAAAAAAAAGATCAATAGAGGAAAGTTCAGGGGCGTCAGGAGCCAAGGAGAAGGCACATTCTTGGGGCCCGTCCTGGAGCCGGGACATAATTATACCCACTCGCTGGCTCTCAGAACCTAAGGAGTGGGGCCTTAGACGGAAATAGAGCCTACAAGTCTCCCGAAAGGAGAAAAAAGTCTTCCGGTCCCCTGAGAACCGGTCAGGCAACTTGAGGTGGGGTTCAAGAGGTGAGGTGGGGGGCACTACCAGGGTAGCATCACGCTGGTTGCCCCTCTGAGCCAGGACTTGGACCTGTAGGGAGATGTCCTGCATTTGCTGAGCCAGGGTCTCAAGGTGGTCCATAGTTGTGTCAGGGACCAGGGTAGAAAAGGTATATGGGCCTGTGATTATGTAATGACGGGGTAGGGAGACAGACAGGTGAGCACTAATCTACTCGCCACTCAGTCCCTGCCTACTTGCATGGCCCGTCCTAGGCGACGGCGTACAACTGGGCGACGGTCCCTACGCTCAATACGTGCACGAGAGACAAACAGACAAGGGTACACAGAAGCTACGGGAAATGGGGCAGTTGCCCACGGCAGCACCGTGAGCAACAAGCGTAGTGAACGAGCCGAGTCAAACCAAGAGTGTATGAGGTACCAAACGCAGAGCAGGAGAGTTGTCAGTAAAGCCAGGGTCAATTTGAAGCAGAGGACAATAGAACAAGCCGGAGCAGCAGGGCCAGGAAACAGAACAGAATCACAGGCAAAGGAGGAGCAGAAAATGAAGGTATAAATAGACAGAGGGCGGGAGCTAGCTCCATCTGGCCAGGCTGTGATAGGTTCTGCCACTCCTCAGCCTCCCAGCCTGAGTGGTAGCAGATCGAGTTACTCTAACAGACTTAGGCACAGATGCAGGCTGATTAACCACGGGCGTCGACAAAGAAGCTGTGTCAGGCAAATTCATTACATACTAACATCACAATGGAGTTGTATACACTGCATTCCAAATTATTATGCAAATGTTATTTTTCGCTGATTTTCCTAAATAGTCAATGCAAATGACAGTCAGTATAATCTTCAAGCCATCAACCGTTGGAGTATAATGCAAATTATTTTTATTTTTTTTAAACATATTTTTTATTGACAAAATAGAAAATACACAGTAGGATATTGAACCATAAGGTTCATCAGAGATGTTACAGAATAGGAATGTACAAAATGTATCAGGAACAGTAGCTAAAACAAAATTCTATAGCAGTACACATCCGCAAGTTTACAAAAATAAACCATTATACATTCCAATAATACACGTGTATATAAAGAAGAGTAAGGACATGCTTAGGTTTATTATAAAAAGAAAGAAAGAAAGAAAGAAAAAGCCCAACAAAAACAAACCTTAACAAAAACAAAACTCACCAGTTATAAATGAGATAAGAGAAAGACAGAGATACAGGCATGTACAATTAGGTATGAAGAGCGTCCATAAAGTACCTAGAGGACTGCCATTTGTCCCAAGATAAGCCCTGAGAGAATTGATACCCATGTACAGTAGAAACCGTTCTTATAATGCAAATTTTAATGAACAAATCTCCTAATGATAACAGATTTTTTTTTAGAAGTAAAAAACTCAAAATGCACTGTTTCAAATTATTATGCACAACAGAGATCAAAATATTTTAAAGGTTGTAAAGAGAACTAAAATGGTAATTTGTTGAATTTGCAGCATCAGGAGGTCATATTTACAGAAATCAAAAGCTCTTTCAATCAAAAAAAACTTAGCAGGCCAAGTTACATGTTAACATAGGACCCTTTCTTTGATATCACCTTCACTATTATTGCATCCATTGAATTTGTGAGTATTTAGACAGTTTCTGCTTGAATATCTTTGCAGGATGTCAGAATAGCCTCCCAGAGCTTCTGTTTTGATGTGAACTGCCTCCCACCCTCATAGATATTTTGCTTGAGGATGCTCCAAAGGTTCTCAATAGGGTTGAGGTCAGGGGAACATGGGGGCCACACCATGAGTTGCTCTCCTTTTATGCCCATGGCAGCCAATGACACAGAGGTATACTTTGCAGCATGAGATGGTGCATTGTCATGCATGAAGATAATTTTGCTACGGAAGGCATGGTTCTTCTTTTTGTACCACGGAAGAAAGTGGTCAGTCATAAACTCTACGTACTTTGCAGAGGTAATTTTCACACCGTCGGGGACCCTAAAGGGGCCTACCAGCTCTCTCCCCATGATTCCAGCCCAAAACATGACTCCGCCACCTCCTTGCTGACGTCGCAGCCTTGTTGGTACATGGTGGCCATTCACCAACCATCCACTACTCCATCCATCTGGACCATCCAGGGTTGCACGGCATTCATCAGTAAACAACACGGTTCGAAAATTAGTCTTCATGTATTTCTGAGCCCACTGCAACCGTTTCTGCTTGTGAGCATTGTTTAGGGGTGGCCTAATAATAGCTTTATGCACACTTGCAAACCTCTGGAGGATCCTAAACCTTGAGGTTCGCGGGACTCCGGAGGCACCAGCGGCTTCAAATACCCGTTTGATGCTTTGCAATGGCATTTTAGCAGCTGCTCTCCTAATCCTATTAATTTGACTGGCAGAAACCTTCCTCATTATGCCTTTATCTGAATGAACCAGTCTGTGCTCTGAATGAGCCACAAATCTTTTCACAGTACGATGATCACGCTTACGTTTTCTTGAAATATGCAATGTTTTCATACCTTGTCGGAAGCAGAGAGATGCTTTTTCTTTCCCATATTGCTTGAAACCTGTGACCTGCTTAATAATGTGGAACGTCCTTCTTAAGTAGTTTTTCTTTGATTGGGCACACCTGGCAAACTAATTATCACAGGTGTCTGAGATTGATTACAATGATCCAAAGAGCCCTAAGACACAATACTATCCATGAGTTTAATTGAAAAACTAATAATTAAATGTTTATGACACTTAAATCCAATGTGCATAATAATTTGGAACACGGTGTACATTCTGGTTAATATAACTATAGACATCTTGTTTGAGGTACACAAGTCAATATACAAGCAAATCTCTAGTCATATACTCACTGTAGAGGACCTGAATAGAGAATAGGCAGCTATAGAGCGCAGTCTGTAGCCTATTGTTGGGATGCTGAGAAATCTTAGAGAATTTGTTCTTCCCACATCTGTCTGATCAGATAACTCCAGCAATCTGCCACTCTGGTGTTCTTCAGAGTGTTATTGATAGTTTACACAATCAGCAGCACATCCTATTATATCGGTTAACATCTATATATTAAAAACAAAAAAAGTATCCATTTGATGCTCTTTCTAAATAACATAAGTGGCTTTGCACCGGCCTAACTGCGCCTCAAACTCGTGTTCGAGTAGACAAATAAAAACGCAAGCCATATGCAAATGAAGGTGCCTCTCAACCTGATTGATGGATTCTATGGATGCGATCGTGACTCCTTTCAGCACTAAAGTACCATGGTTACAATCAAATGGAGCCTCTTGGCCAATCATGTAAAGGTTTATCTTGCTACATGAAGTAATAAATGATTATTATCTTATATGTAAAATAAAGTTATTCATTCATTGAAGAAGTTGTAGAGCAGTTTTGATCTGCGTGTCACTTTGGCACATCTACTGTAACACCATATAATTCTTCATCTGTTGAGTATGATATAAGAAACCTGCAGCTTTAAAGCGTATACTTCGAGATGACTTTTCAGAATAAGCTGTTATATGTGTGTATATGAGAAATCGCACTATTTCTGGCCATTATATGACTTGTATGCTGCATATTTTAGCAGTTTTTCCCTCTGCAGGCTCTATCTCTAATGCACAGTTTGTCCTGAGCTAGTAGGCGTAGCCTATGGCTATCATGTCTTCTAGACACTTCACACATAGAAGAGGAGAATCTGCTCTCTATCTATATACAGCAGACACAAAATGGCGACAGCACACTGTGAACACCAATGCAACCTAAACCACTAAATATAAATAAATATGCATTATTAGAACCTCCCTATTGTAAGTAAATTTAGCAGTAATGCATATTTATTTATATTTAGTGGTTTAGGTTGCATTGGTATTCGCAGTGTGCTGTTGCCATTTTTTGTCTGCTGTATATTTTCAGCCACAGGTTTTCTTGCACCTGCATGCAAATTTTATATCATTTTGTTGGAATTTGCTGTTCAAACTTTTGTGTTGTTTGTGATCCATATATGTGGGTGTCACGAACAGTCTGTGGACCCACTGGGCCGTACCTCCTTGTTGGTAAGGCAGCTGGCCAACAGGGAGCAGGTAAGTCTATCATTTGTATAGGTAGCTGTGGCAGCTCAGACAGCAGCAGGGCAGGCTCGGCTTGGACTAGGCAGCAGGTAGACGTCAGGCGAGGTGAAGCAGGTAAGATGTAGATACAGCACGACACGACTTTGGCACAGCACAGTGCTCGACAAGGATGGTATGGAAATGCAAGGAACAGGAACTGGATCAGGTACAGGAACTGGATCAGGTACAGGAAACAAGAACTGGAACAGGTACAGGAAACAGGAACAGGAACACACTAGGAGGCCACAACATAGACGAACTAGCGAACACAACCATGCTCAGGCATAGGACCAGGGTACTCACGGGTCAAAGTTCATCAACAAGGTCCGGTGCGCGCACTGCCCCTTTAAGAGCGGGCACGAGCGCTGGCGTCTCCAGAGGAGGCTGGGGCCAGCGCTTGCCGACTTGTGGCTGCGGCTGTCAAGGGGGGAATGGAGCTGACAGTCCGTAGCCACGGACATTACAGTATCCCCCCTCTTACGCCCCCTCTTCTTGGGACCAGAGCGAGAGAGAAACTTCTTCAGAAGAGCAGGAGCATTGAGGTTCTCCTCTGGCTCGCAAGATCTTTCTTCAGGACCAAACCCCCTCCAATCCACCAAATAAAAGGTCTTTCCTCTCACTTTTTTGGTGTCCAGGATCTCTTGAACCTCAAAGGTGTCTGAAGGGCCGCTGGAGGCAACCACAGGGCTAGGAGTCTTGGTGTAGCGGTTCAGGACCACCGGCTTCAGGAGGGATACATGGAAGGAGTTGGGGATCTTGAGGGTAGGAGGCAGCCGAAGCTTATAGGCGACAGGGTTGATCTGCTGTAGGATCTCAAAGGGTCCGAGGAACCTGGGAGCAAACTTGCATGATGGCACCCTTAGTCGGATATTCCTGGAAGACAGCCAGACCCTCGTGCCAGGAGGAAACTGAGGAGGTTTTCTTCTCCTTGTGTCAGCCTTCAGTTTCATGCGGTCAACTGCCATTAGGATAGAGGATCGAGTCTGCTGCCAGATCTGCAGAAAGTCTCTAAACGTGGAGTCAGCCACTGGTACCTCGGAAGTATCGGGTACCGGGAGAGGAATTTGTGGGTGCTGGCCGTAACCATGAAGAACGGTGTATTCCTTGTAGACTCGCTGGTGTGATTATTGTAGGAGAGCATGGGAGCAACTGTACCCAGTCATCATGTTGCTTGGAAATGAAGTGGTGTAGGTAGATCTCCAAGATCTGATTAATCCTCTCGACGTGACAATTGGACTGAAGATGGTAGGCTGATGTAAAGTCCAACTTCATACCGAGGGGTCCACAGAGGGCTCTCCAGAACTTCGAGGTAAACTGAACCCCCCCCCCCCCCCCGATCATACACAATATGCTGTGGCAAGCTGTGCAGGCGAAAGATGTGTTGGATGAACAGCTTGGCCAACTGAGGAGCAGATGGAAGACATGTCAGAGGAACGAAGTGGGCCACATTCGAAAATCGATCCACCACCACCCAGACAGCACTGCATCCAGCAGAGAGAGGCAGGTCCGTAATAAAGTCCATAGCTATATATTGCCAGGGAGCATTGGGCACTGGCAGTGGCTGGAGCAGGCCAGCAGATCAGGAGTGAGTGGCCTTGTTGGCTGCACATACAGAACAGGCAGAAACGAAGTCCATAATGTCCTTGGGCAGCGTGGGCCACCAGAAGTGACGAGCAATCAAATCCCAGGTCTTACGGACCCCCGCGTGACCTGCCAGTCTAGAGGAGTATCCCCAGCAGAGGATTCTTCCCCAATCAGCCAAGCGCACAAAAGTCCTCCCTGGAGGAATGTCCCCAACTTGCAGGAGATTGACAGAGATAATGCAAGATGGATCAATAATATTCTTTGGAGTCTCCAAGGTGTCTTCCGTCTCAAAAGACCTGGACAAGGCATCGGCCCTCACATTCTTGTCGGCCGGGCGATAATGGAGCTCAAACTTTGTAAAGAACAGTAACCACCTGGCCGAACGAGGGTTCAGCCGTTGGGCCATCTGGAGGTAGGTCAGATTCTTGTGGTCTGTAAAAATCAGGATCGGAGGAGCTGTGCCCTCTAATAGATGTCTCCATTCTTCCAGGGCCAATTTGATGGCCAGTAACTACCGATCCCCAATCAAGCAGTTGCGTTCTGCGGAAGAGAAGAGCTTAGAGAAATATCCACATACCCTTGACTTGCCCTTGGGACCTCTCTGGAACAAGAGTGCACCAGCACCGACAGAGGATGCATGCACCTCCAACGAGAACTGCAGAGTGACATCCGGATGATGGACGATAGAGGCTGACGTGAAGGCACTCTTCCACACCTTGGCATTCATACCCTTCTTAGTAAGGTTAGAGATGGGAGAAGTCAGTGAGGAGAAGTTTGGAATCGAATCCCAGAAAGCGCTGTATGGCCCTCAAGCCTTGGGGATGTGGCCATTCCAGAACAGACTTTACCTTCTCAGGATCCATCTCGAGACCACGATTCGAGACGATGTAGCCCAGGAAGGGTAGAGCATCTCTGTCAAACATGCACTTCTCCAGCTTGGCGTACAGACGATTCTCCCTTAATCGTAGCAGAACTTGACGGACATGTCTCTGGTGCGTTATAGGATCTGGAGAAAAAAATCAAGATGTCATCGAGGTAGACTACTACACAAACATAGAGGAGGTCACGTAAAATGTTATTCACAAACTCCTGGAAGACCGCGGGAGCATTACACAGGCTGAAGGGCATTACTAGATACTCATAGCGTCCATCACGGGTGTTAAATGCAGTCTTCCATTCATCACCCTGGCGAATCCGGACTAAGTTGTAAGCCCCACGCAGGTCTAGTTTAGAAAAATCCTGGCACCACGTATACGATCAAACAGTTCAGAGATCAGTGGCAACGGATATTTATTCTTTAGGGTATGTGCACACACACTAATTACGTCCGTAATTGACGGATGTATTTCGGCCGCAAGTACCGGACCGAACACAGTGCAGGGAGCCGGGCTCCTAGCATCATACTTATGTACGATGCTAGGAGTCCCTGCCTCGCTGCAGGACAACTGTCCCGTACTGTAATCATGTTTTCAGTACGGGACAGTTGTCCTGCAGCGAGGCAGGGACTCCTAGCATCGTACATAAGTATGATGCTAGGAGCCCGGCTCCCTGCACTGTGTTTGGTCCGGTACGTGCGGCCGAAATACGTCCGTCAATTACGGACGTAATTAGTGTGTGTGCACATACCCTTACCGTGATCTGGTTGAGACCTCTGTAGTCAATACAAGGATGAAGAGAGCCATCTTTCTTTTTGACAAAGAATAACCCGGCTCCTGCCGGGGAGGAAGACTTCCGTATGAAGCCTCTGGCGAGGAGAGAGGATATACCCTACCACGGGGAAGGGATGCACCAGGAATCAGTTCAATAGGGAAGTCATACGCCCGATGTGGAGGCAATGTCTCCTCCTTCCTCTTGCTGAAGACATCCGAAAATGCAGCATAATGACTCGGCAATCCTGCCAATGACCGAGGCAGCAAAGGCTGAGCCGAACGAATCTGCATCAGGCAACGACCTTGACACTCAGGGTCCCACTGGAGAACCTCTCCAGAATTCCAGTCCAGGACTGGGGCATGCAGTCGGAGCCAAGGCAGGCCCAGCAACACAGGGCTAACAGCTTTGGACAGGACATAGAAAGACAGAAGTTCGGAGTGAAGGGCTCCCACTTGGAGCCTCAATGGCTTGGTCACAGCTATAACAGGATCTGGCAGAGGTAGTCCATTCACTGAGGCAACTGTGAAAGGGCTCTCCAGAGGGGTGGTGGGCAATTGCAGAAGGCCACCAGATCTCTGCGGATGAAATTAGCAGCTGATCCAGGGTCCAGATACGCAGAGACCTGATGCGTTTTCTCGTTGGACACTATGGTCACAGGTATGGACAATTTAGACAAAAGTCCATCTTTACCCAAGGTTGTCACTCCTAGCAACCCTAGGTTTTGGGATCTTTGGGGACACAGGCGCACAAGTTGGCCATCAAGACCGCAATAAAGACAGAGTCCAGATGTGCGTCTGCGTTGTCTCTCTTGGTTAGATAACTTATACTGGTCGGTTATTACCGACTCCTTAGGAGGATCGAGATCTGAGGACAGCAGTGGTTGCTGCAAAGTAGGAGCCAGACTCGGAAGGGCTCACTCCCGTCGAACCTTTTGGAGGCGTTCTCGGATCCATATATCAATCCGGGCAGACAGGAGAAGGAGGTCATCCAGGGTAGACGGCAGATCCCGGGCGGCAAGTTCGTCCTTAATTCTAGAAGATAGTCCATGCCAGAATGCAGCCACCAGGACCTCATTGTTCCATAACAGTTCTCCTGCCAGGGTGCGGAAGTGGATGGCGTACTCACTCACGGGGGTGTCTCCTTGGCGCAGGTTGATCAGAGGCCGCTGCAGATGAGACCTTGCCAGGGTCATCAAACACCATGCGAAAAGTCCGGAGGAAGGCTTGGAAGTCATGGGTCCTTGTCTCTCCCGGATAGGGTTCGCCCATGCAAGAGCCTTGCCGGTGAGGAGAGAAATGAAAGCGACCCTAGCGCCATCAGACGGAAATGTCCTAGCATACAGGCAGAAGTGGATCTGACATTGATTAAGAAATCCACGACAGGTACTTGCTTCTCCATCATAGCGGTCAGGAAGTGGCAAAGAAACACGTGGGTCAATACTGCCAAAAGGTGTAGTCTGAGGATCAACATTGCCAGGAGGTGTAGTAGGAGGAACAGCAGCTTGTGCCTCCTGCCGACTTGCAAGACTGTTCAACGCCTGGAGGAATTGGTCCTGTGGAGAACGGAGGCCTAGCATATCCGCTCGCATCTCTTGAGACGTCGTCATAGTATTGAATCGACCAGCAGGGTCCATGGCCTGAGCGTACTGTCACGAAGGGTCTGTGGACCCACTGGGCCGTACCGCCTTGGCGGTAAGGCAGCTGGCCAACAGGGAGCAGGTGAAAGTCTATAGTTCGTATAGGTACCTGTGACAGCTCAGACAGCAGCAGGGCAGGCTCAGCTTGGACTAGGCAGCATGTAGACGTCAGACGAGGTGAAGCAGGTCAGACGTGGATACAGCACGACACGACTTTGGCACAGCACAGTGCTCGACCAGGATGATATGGAAATGCAAGGAACTGGAACAGGAACAGGTGCAAGAACAGGTAAACACTAGGAGGCCATCACATAGACAAACCAGGGAACACAACAACGCTCAGGCATAGAACTAGGGGGCTGGTCCCTCTTCTAGTCCAGTGTACACATGGGTCAAAGTTCATCAACAAGGTTCGGTGTGCGCGCCTCCGCTTTAAGAGCGGGCTCGAGCATGCGCGCACACTCTACGGGATCCAGCTGAGGTGAGTGGACACGAGCACTGGCGTCTCCTGATGAGGCTAGGGCCAGTGCTTGCCGACTCGGGGGGAACGTAGCTGACAGCCCGCAGCCACGGACATTACACGGACATTACACGGACATTACAGTGGGGTTAGTGACTGCCTCCATTTTTTTATTCTTGCACTCCTCCCATTCTGCCCTGGGTGATTTTAATTAATTTAATGCTGGTTCCTACCATCCCCAGATATATATATGTAGGCTTAGTCCCAGTTCTGGGTGTATGTGCAGAGTAGGTCCCCACCTTATAGAGGTCGTGGCACGTGGGCAAACACTTTTTGATCAAAATGTGCACTAAGAACCTCCCTATTGTAAGTAGATTTAGCAGTAATGCATATTTGTTTATATTTAGTGGTTTAGGTTGCATTGGTGTTCACAGTGTGCTGTTGCCATTTTTTGTCTGCTGTATATTTGCAGTCACAGGTGTTCTTGCACCTGAATACACATTTTATAACATTTTGTTGGAATGTGCTGTTCAAACTTTTGTGTTGTTTATTTATATATATATATATATATATATATATATATATATATACACACACACACACACACACACACACACACACACACACACACACACACACACACAGAAGGTGCAGTGGGGTGAGATAACACACTTACTAGAAGCTACAGCGTCTGTCTTTTTTTCACTCTATCTCACTCTGATCACCTCTCCATAGACTTCTATGGACAGCTGTAACATGATCCCTCAGTGAGCTAATAGCTAATCTCCAGCAGTTAATTCAGAGTAAGTGAACCATTAGGAAAGGGGAAGGAGCCTGAAAACTGGAGACAGAGACATTTTGCTTTTCAATAATATATATTACAACGTTCATATATCTGCTTGTAGTATGAAATGATATATAAACAATGGTGTGTGTGTGTGTGTATGTGTGTGTGTGTGTATATATATATATATATATATATATATATATATATAGCAAACAAGAAAGCAGCAGCACTCACACGGAATCAATCGATCAGGTGCCCAGCAAAACGTCCCGATCCTCGGACGTGTATTGATATATAAAGAAAGAAGATTTGCAGCACTCCAATGTGAAAAAAGTGGTGGTTTATTCAATCCAAGAACAACAGCAACGTTTCAAACCTACAATAGGATCTTTATCAAGCCTCTATTAAGGATTGAAACGTTGCTGTTGTTCTTGGATTGAATAAACCACCAGTTTTTTCACATTGGAGTGCTGCAAATCTTCTTTCTTTATTTATATATATATATATATATAAAATTATGTGTGTGTTTCCTTCCAGCGTTCAAGTTTGAAAAGCTGAGGCTTCGTGGTGGACTGAACAGTATCTGGTTTTATAGTATTCAGGGACTTTTTAAAGTGGCATTTGATTTGTACAATAGAGAGGAGCAGCTGGCTGTCATTGAAAGTCTTCATGTACATGTTGTTTTAAAGTTATCAGTTTGTCTATTGTTCTAAATATCAGTACGAAATATGTGTTATTTCTAGTTTGGAGAGTCACTATCATCTTAATTTATGTTCCCCATTTCAACTCTACATAGGTAGATTGCCTATTTTATAAATTAGTAAATTAACAAGTTCTGTCTCCTTACTCTCTTTATTCCTCCCTGTTTCTTCCGTTGCCTTGTGGCCTTTCACTGGTAAAAGAGATATTCTGCTCCCTGTTGCCAAGAAAAATCAGTCTAGCTAAGTGCTTTGCAGTAACTACGCATTCCATCCGGTCCTTTGCAGCGTGTGTGCTCCTGTGACTAGATATTGCGGTTACATACTTATTATAGTGCTCTCTTGTGTTGGTTTGTTTTCCTTTTAAAACATCCACCTATTGTGTCCAGTGACAGAAGATGCTGCTTTTATTGCGCCAAATTTTCTGACCTGCACAATAGCAGGAATCATTCCGCCACCCTTGTACAAGAGGATTCATGTAGTGGTACTGAGCTACTAAACTTGTGTGACCACCAGCACTAGACACATAAGGTGGATGTTCCGGGAAGGAATAAAAAGCACACCACGGGGGCACCATGACAGTATCTAACAGCAATATCTAGATACAAGAACACTTAAAAATATATATTCCAATTGAAAAATTATGTTTTGTGTGATCTAACAGAAAAATTGATTATTTAATCGTGGGACAACCCCTTTAACTACTTAGCAATATTTTCTGTACATGTATGGCTGATGTATGCTCTATCAAAGTTGTGGAGGCCAGCTGTTTTATACAGCTGACACCCACCTGTAATGGCCGGGAAAGGAGAGAACTCCACTGCATCTGTGCAGTTAGATACATCTGTCCCCGATCGACCTCGTCCCCCTTCCGCAACAATATTGTGAATTGCTAAGCGGTTGCCATGGCAGCCTGAGGCCTAGTGAAGGCCTCCAGGTCTGACTTCTCTGTTTGATACTTATGTAGTGCAGTGTATTGATTTATTTTTTTTGTGCTCTCCTATTAGTAATCACAGTGTAATGCATGAGTCATCGATCGATTGCATGCTAAATTTCTTAACATTTTTAAAAATATAACCGTAAATAAAATTGGCATTAACATAAATAAAATGTCAATTACCATAATTGGTATTGCCATGACTGTAAAAATCCAAACTATTAAAATATCACATTATTTATCCCGCACTCTGAACGCTGAGGGAAAAAAAAAACATTCACAACACCAGAATTGCTGTATTTTGGCTACGTCGCCCAAAAAATGTAATAAGTGATCAAAAAGTTGTACCAAAATACTACCAATAAAAACTACCACAAAGAACAAGGCCTCACACAGCTCCATTGATGGAAAATAAAAATGTTATTGATCTCAGAATATGGTGACACAAAACATTTTTTTTTAACAAATTGTTTTTGTTTTGTAAAAGCAGTAAAGCATAAAAAAAACGATATCAGTTTGGTTTAGCCATAATGGTACTGACCCGCAGAATAACGTTAACGTGTAATTTTTATTGCACAGCCAATGCTGTAAAAACAAAACCCAAAATTCTACCCCAGAATTATTTTTTTCCAAAGTTTCTCACTACATTATATGGTACATTAAATGGGGCCATTAGAAATCTAACTTGTTCCACAAAAACAAGCCCTCACACAGTTATGCTAATGGAAAAAATTAAAAAGTCACGGCTCTTCGATGGCGTGGAAAAAAATAAAAAAAACTGTCTGCAGCTAAACTAGTGGGTGCTTGGAGTGGGAATTTTGGGCTTTGTAGACATTTGAGTGGAGTTTTGTGAGATGCTCTGTCATCAGCTGTTCTTTGCCAACGCGAATTACCAGGAATAATCTTTGCAATGTTACAAGTTTCATCCAAAATGTCCTTTTCAGCTAGATGTCCAGTATACAACCAATATGTACACAAGCAGGAATCGTATGACCTCCAGAAGAATATTTTTATGATATATATATCTTTATATGTCTATAACGGTCGAGGTGACACACATAGTTATATCTATAGACTGAGGAGAACACACATGTAACCCAATATGACCTGGTACTCTGACCATAGCATTACTAGAAAACCTATAGAAAAAAGGGTCGAGTACACACAAGATATTGCAAATAGAAAAAATATATTTATTAACAAATTCAAGAGACAGGACAATTTAAAAAATGAGTCATACAATGTAAGTTGGCGTCAGCCCATGTTGTATACAAATATTGATGGTAACACAATATCATAAATGGGTAACAAGACCCGAGACCAGTACTGTTGTATATCAAGAAAAATATAAGATAAATGTATATGGCTATATGTAAAGTATCATGAATAGGTGGTGCAGGTAGTGCAGATCCTCAGGTTGAAACCAACATTTGCCTATTATATAAAGGTTATAGATGTGTGTAGTCAATATATATAGGTGAAATCAATTCATAAATGCTGGAGAATGTGAGTCATGAGTGTAATTGGCAGCACTAAAGCAAATAAAGGTAAAAGTCAAAGACCTGAATCATGATACTAGCAGATAGCCAGATGCATGGGAAGAAATGTTACGTACCCGGATTCATATAGCCAACATGGGGGAGACGCCAGTCCCGACGCGCGTTTCGGCTGATGCCTTCGTCCGGGGATGGCGTCTTCCCGGCGGGCCCCTTCCTTAAATATGGGCATAATTAGACTATAATTGGTGGCAATGGGTAAAGTCGGAGGTACTCGGCGACAGGCCGGGGGTAGCAAGATGGCTACTCCCCACTTCCGGTGCCGAGTCATCCAGGCGGAAGTGCGCGGACGCTGTCTGACAGCGCCGCCCACGTCCAACCAGGATCAGAGACTCGGCCGAGAGTGAGTGAGCCACTCCCCCACCCCCCGCCAGCGCACACCTCCTCCTCCCAGAGAGTACTCAGAGCGGAGATGCAAATTTGGAGACACTGATGACATTGACGGTGAAGATATGTAAGTACATTGTGGAAACTTAAAAATAATAAAACATTATTTGTAGGGGATTCAGCTGCGATCTATGTGCAGGTAGATTGGCAAAAAACAAAAAAAGGAAGAGACAAAACAAAGAGAAGAAAAAAGAAAAAGAAGAAAAAAAAAAAAAAAAAAAAAAAAAAAAAAAAGAAACGGACAATAAAGGAAGATTATAAGAAGAAAACACAAGTATATGTGATGTGACATGAAAAACGGTCCATAATAAATAAGGATGATACGAAATGTAAATAATTAAATAAAAGAAGAGGACCAAAGAGAACTGAATGAATTAATAAATGAATAAAGATGTGAAAGTTGTGTGGAATAATAAAAAATGTTATATAAATATATATCCAACCAGTGTACAGTGTATTGTACCTATGTACAAAAAAATATATAATATATATATGAATAAATAAAGTGGAACAATGATTTAATGGCAGTGTAAGTGGTGATTAAATGAATTTAATAGTGAACATATGAAGAATATATTAAATAATATATGAACAAATCTTGAAAATACAAAAAAGTGTTACAAGTGTGTATATGCAGAAATATATATACACAACATATTACATAGTTATATTAATAAATAAATAAAGTAATATAAAAATATAGTGTGAACACAGATTTCATATAAATACAAGTGCATGTTCACCAATACTCATGTATATAAACATCATAGATAAATAAATGCAGATATAGATATATATATATACACATACATATACAAAACATACAACCAAGATACAAAAATATATATATATATTAGATATCATGAAAAAGATACTGTATGTACATATAAATAAATGGGAAAGTGTCCGCAGATACAGGTATATCCCTAAATAATATATGCATGCACGAGAAATATACAAAACAAAAAACAAAAAAATATATATATACAAAAAGACATATACATAAAAATATTATATATATATATATTAATTAACAAATATCAGTGCAGAAAAAACCATGCATCCATATATTAGAATCTCTATGCATGAAATATAAAAATATAAAAATAGACCAGTGCGGAATAGTATCCATAATAGTACCTGCACACACATACCAATAAAAATAATACATACATACATACAATACATACAATACAATACAGTATATGAAAACAATTTTACACAGACATATATATCGACATATGGTTCCACAAGAAACCAATTTAAACAGGTTTTTTACCCCCCGTTGTACACATCAAGACACACTCGTCTTGTTGGACACAGAAATTGAAGAGGTACAGTCTCAGTTGATTGCACTTCTATCTGTAGAGAATATGTCTAGATTTAAATTGGGCCTTGAAGCTCAATTTTCTGAGTGGGAGAAAGAGATACAAGCCACAAAATCAAAAAAATTCACCAGAGATGTTGGAGATTTCCAACAAAATCGGGTCTATAGATGGAGGAGGAATAGAATAGGTGGACGGAGTCGCACACCCTCCATTTCTTCTATATCCTCCCTTAGTGAAACAGAAAATGCATTC
This sequence comes from Rhinoderma darwinii, assembly GCF_050947455.1. NCBI lineage: Eukaryota > Metazoa > Chordata > Amphibia > Anura > Rhinodermatidae > Rhinoderma > Rhinoderma darwinii. The sequence continues at coordinate 478,671,332 of NC_134687.1, forward strand.
TCTCGCTATAACCAACCATCTGGCTCACGTCCTAAAAGAAAACTCACGCAGAGACAAATGGCAAACAAGAAAAGACCAGATATGCAGGATCCGACCCATCGCCTAGAGGTGATCAATCTATCTACGCATTTTTTTTCAGATACAGACAGAGAAGTTATTGCTAAGGGTCTTACGTTCTCACCTTGTAATCGCTTTGATGCTTTCTCTGCAGTAAAAGATCTCAATATGTTTGGTCGATCACTTATACACAAAAAATGGTTCCACAAATCCAATCATGCGGACCTTTTCCCAACTGCAGAAGAGCAACAAGCATTAGGTATTTTAGAGGACTTACTGGAAGAACAGGACACTACTATACCAGGTAAAATCCCAGTGTGTGTCCGTATGAAATCCAAGAAATTTCCCCCACTTAGTTTGTGCCCAGCTGTGGACTCATTTGTGAAGGCGGTCACACTAGAGTTTCAAAATATTCCTGCTAATATTAGACATGACAATCTAACTACAGCACAGCGGGAAAGTTTAAATAATTTGCAAAAATTGAAGGATGTAGTGTTTAAAGCTGCCGACAAAGGCGGGAATGTGGTGGTATGGCCTTGCCATATGTATGAGGCTGAGGCCTATAAACAATTACGAGATAGACAATGCTACAAAAAACTCACATTTAATCCCTCATCCTCTTTTAGATCTAAATTACAGCAGATACTATCCAAAGCTTTACAAGAAGATGTTATCAATAAGGACTTACTAACCGCACTTACAACGACTGAACCCATTGTCCCTACACTGTATTTGCTTCCTAAAGTGCATAAGAACGACACAATACCGCCTGGAAGACCAATAATCTCAGGTAGGGGCAGTATCACAGAGAAGTGCTGTAGATACATTGATCATCATTTGAAGGATTTGGTTATCAACCTCCCTTCATATATTCGTGACTCTGCAGATCTCCTCCAAAAAGTCAGTGGCATTAGCATTGATGACGATATGCTACTGGTTACGATCGATGTTGAATCTCTGTATACTAGCATCAGACATGCTGATGGCATCAGGGCCACTAAATTCTTTTTGTCCACGACCAATCTAGAAAAACCTATGTGTGATTTTCTTGTTGATTTGCTTGAATACACATTGACGCATAACTTTTTTACCTTCAATGGCAATTTTTACTTACAGCTCCAGGGAACGGCGATGGGGGCAGCCTGCGCGCCCTCATACGCCAATTTGTTCCTTGGACTGTGGGAAAGGGACCTTTTTACAGATGGCCAGGATGATTCAATGGACCGGGTCCTGTTTTGGGCACGGTTCATTGATGACATCCTGGTCATCTGGAAGGGCACTCTATCTGAATTGGATAAATTCATGTTGGATCTTAACAATAATCAGATCAATCTCAAATTTACATATAAATCAAACAGCCAGTACATTGATTTCTTGGATATTAAACTAACCAAGGACTCGGATGGATTTCTGCAGAGTGACGTATTTCGAAAAGAGACCTCTGTTAATTCTTTACTGCACTTCTCATCCTCTCATCCACCACAGACCCTACAGGCAATTCCTATTGGGCAATTTTTGAGGATAAGGAGGATATGTTCCTCTGATATCATATTCGAGGAACAAGCTAAGGACCTAAAAAATCGCTTCGTTGAACGAGGCTACAGCATGCGGTCCATTAAGAAAGCATATCATAGAGCTAAACATGCTAACAGAGATGATCTTTTGTTCACCAAAAGGAAAAAAGATACACAGACCAAGGTGAGGTTTATAACCAATTTTCACTCTAGATGGCCTCAAATGAAGGAAATTGTCAAAAGGTTCTGGCCAATTTTGCTTACGGACCCAATTCTCACTAATTATGTGACTAGGTATCCCAGCATAACAGCAAGACGTGGGAAAAATTTAAAAGATCACCTTGTGAGGAGTCACTATGATCCAGGTATGAGAAAATATCCGTTTGGGACAAAGGGAGCCAAATGGGGATGTTCCCCTTGTGGGCATTGTGTGGCATGTCCTAACGTAGAGAGTATAACAACTTTCCCTAATGTTACAGGCACGAAAACATATACTATTACACATGCAATAACTTGTACTACGAAAGCTGTAGTATATTACGCAACGTGCCCATGCCCTAAAGTATACGTCGGCCTTACCTCAAGAGAACTAAAAGTGCGGGTGAGAGAGCACATGTCTGACATCAGAAGAGCAGCGAGTGAGGAAGTCGTGGAAACTTTAAAACCTATACCGCGCCATTTTAAAACATACCATTCCTGTGATCCAACGAAGCTAAAGGTGAGAGGCATTGATCACATTGTAGCAAGCATGAGAGGGGGGAATATCAAACAAAAATTGGCACAATGCGAAGCACGCTGGATTTGGACCCTTGGGTCAATGCAGCCTCTAGGTCTTAATGAATCCCTTAGTTTCGCTCCATTCCTCTGAACCACTGACTCTCTGCGGGTCTAGTTTTTAATTATGTTTTTATTATTTTGTTTAATATAGCTTCGTTAAGTTGCTATTTTTATATATATGTATAGTTATTGCTTTGTTAACTACCCTCCTTTGGGATTTTTCTCATGTTTTGAAGGCATTTAGAAAATACAGTTATCTGTCGGAGACGGATACATTGGGGACACTGGAGGTCATGGATTCGTGGAAATGAAGCTATCAATACATACGTGCCTGACTAACTCCATGTTATTTACGGGTGGGATGACTTATTGTATATGTACAACGGGGGGTAAAAAACCTGTTTAAATTGGTTTCTTGTGGAACCATATGTCGATATATATGTCTGTGTAAAATTGTTTTCATATACTGTATTGTATTGTATGTATGTATGTATTATTTTTATTGGTATGTGTGTGCAGGTACTATTATGGATACTATTCCGCACTGGTCTATTTTTATATTTTTATATTTCATGCATAGAGATTCTAATATATGGATGCATGGTTTTTTCTGCACTGATATTTGTTAATTAATATATATATATATAATATTTTTATGTATATGTCTTTTTGTATATATATATTTTTTTGTTTTTTGTTTTGTATATTTCTCGTGCATGCATATATTATTTAGGGATATACCTGTATCTGCGGACACTTTCCCATTTATTTATATGTACATACAGTATCTTTTTCATGATATCTAATATATATATATATTTTTGTATCTTGGTTGTATGTTTTGTATATGTATGTGTATATATATATATCTATATCTGCATTTATTTATCTATGATGTTTATATACATGAGTATTGGTGAACATGCACTTGTATTTATATGAAATCTGTGTTCACACTATATTTTTATATTACTTTATTTATTTATTAATATAACTATGTAATATGTTGTGTATATATATTTCTGCATATACACACTTGTAACACTTTTTTGTATTTTCAAGATTTGTTCATATATTATTTAATATATTCTTCATATGTTCACTATTAAATTCATTTAATCACCACTTACACTGCCATTAAATCATTGTTCCACTTTATTTATTCATATATATATTATATATTTTTTTGTACATAGGTACAATACACTGTACACTGGTTGGATATATATTTATATAACATTTTTTATTATTCCACACAACTTTCACATCTTTATTCATTTATTAATTCATTCAGTTCTCTTTGGTCCTCTTCTTTTATTTAATTATTTACATTTCGTATCATCCTTATTTATTATGGACCGTTTTTCATGTCACATCACATATACTTGTGTTTTCTTCTTATAATCTTCCTTTATTGTCCGTTTCTTTTTTTTTTTTTTCTTCTTTTTCTTTTTTCTTCTCTTTGTTTTGTCTCTTCCTTTTTTTGTTTTTTGCCAATCTACCTGCACATAGATCGCAGCTGAATCCCCTACAAATAATGTTTTATTATTTTTAAGTTTCCACAATGTACTTACATATCTTCACCGTCAATGTCATCAGTGTCTCCAAATTTGCATCTCCGCTCTGAGTACTCTCTGGGAGGAGGAGGTGTGCGCTGGCGGGGGGTGGGGGAGTGGCTCACTCACTCTCGGCCGAGTCTCTGATCCTGGTTGGACGTGGGCGGCGCTGTCAGACAGCGTCCGCGCACTTCCGCCTGGATGACTCGGCACCGGAAGTGGGGAGTAGCCATCTTGCTACCCCCGGCCTGTCGCCGAGTACCTCCGACTTTACCCATTGCCACCAATTATAGTCTAATTATGCCCATATTTAAGGAAGGGGCCCGCCGGGAAGACGCCATCCCCGGACGAAGGCATCAGCCGAAACGCGCGTCGGGACTGGCGTCTCCCCCATGTTGGCTATATGAATCCGGGTACGTAACATTTCTTCCCATGCATCTGGCTATCTGCTAGTATCATGATTCAGGTCTTTGACTTTTACCTTTATTTGCTTTAGTGCTGCCAATTACACTCATGACTCACATTCTCCAGCATTTATGAATTGATTTCACCTATATATATTGACTACACACATCTATAACCTTTATATAATAGGCAAATGTTGGTTTCAACCTGAGGATCTGCACTACCTGCACCACCTATTCATGATACTTTACATATAGCCATATACATTTATCTTATATTTTTCTTGATATACAACAGTACTGGTCTCGGGTCTTGTTACCCATTTATGATATTGTGTTACCATCAATATTTGTATACAACATGGGCTGACGCCAACTTACATTGTATGACTCATTTTTTAAATTGTCCTGTCTCTTGAATTTGTTAATAAATATATTTTTTCTATTTGCAATATCTTGTGTGTACTCGACCCTTTTTTCTATAGGTTTTCTAGATGTCCAGTATAGCATAGAACCTCCAATCCTGTAAGTGTATATCACACACGGCACCACTTTTGTCTATGGATAATGTGAAATGGGATGAGTTGCCTTATCAGATACATTCCATAGACAAAAGGCTCTGTTTCTTTAAAAAAAACAGGAGATAATTTTTCTAATGTCATACGAGCCATTTAATGTACTAGATATTCTTTTGTTTCTTCCCATCATCCCTGCTACTTAGCCAGTTACATATTTATTCACAATTTGTATACTATGAATATGCATCAGTAGCCAATAGCAGCCTATATGTTTTTTTTTTTTGTTTCTAGGAGTTGTGGAAATCCCGCTTTAAGGATGAACTTCTAAACAAATGTTATGACCTAAGTATCTGCCTGGAAAACAACAAATGTGTAGTGCCGGTATTTAACCAGACAGGCGAACCTGAAACCCATGAAACATTGGCAGTCTCTTCTTCTCGGCAAGTCAGTGGGATTCTTAGAGTTTCCTGCTGTCTTTCAGAACAGGACTACTACATGACAAGTCAAGATGGATCTAGTGTGTGTCCTTCACAGGATATTGCGGGCAATGAATTAATAATTCAGAGGATGCAATCTCTGTTGGGCATGTGTTCAGTGATTAACCTAGAAAACAATCTGGTGCCAACTGTTTTGGCTTTGTTTGATGTTGTAGGACAAGTATTTAGTGGGCATGACTTCTTTGATAAAATGATTAATAGCATTATGGACCTTCTAGAAGTTGTAAGTCACTTGAAGGACCAGGATAATCCACAGGAGGTCTCTAATCTGTATGACAACCAATTGTTGTTTGAGGTCAGCAGTTGGTTAGGAAACCGGTTTCACAGTGAGAATGATCGCATCAGTCTGCAGGTGGAGGAGTTTAAGAGGAAACATATTGACCACATTTCAGACTTGGCACATGCTGAGGAGCTGGTTGCTGCTTTATTTCCCAATGCCATGAAAGTTTTATTACTCAAATGGATGGGACTATTTGATGATGTAGCAGAAACCAAACTTCAGAGGGAATATCCAATTTTACTTCTTATTTTAGAGTTTGCAAATCACAACCTTATCACAGGAGTTTCTCATGTTCTATACGCTACCTTAATATTTAAAAAGAAGATACTTTGTCATGCAAGTTTCTGTGCATTCTAATAAGTTGAACATCCAATTAAAGTTGATGTAATTTATCTTTTAAGGGAAAACGACATATTATTATTACTTTTTTTAAATCAAATAATATTTTATTATGTTTCCAAGAAATGATACAATACACAAAAAATAACTCAGCATAGAGAAAAGAAACTCCCCCCTAATTCCCCTCCTCCCCCCGTGGCACAGATATATATGTATATTTCTGTTTGAATATGTCTTTATTAAACAGTTGAGACATCAGAAAATATATGTGTATAACAGTTCTACTCGCAGGTAGAAGTAAATAGTTAGTCTCAAATGATAATTAACCTATAAGTTTTAACATGGGATTCAAAATAATATGGATAATAAAAGAAAGGTAAATAAAATAAATGTTGTATATATGTATATTTCAAGTGATACATTCATCGTATATAAGGAAGATAACAAAAAATGACAAATTGACACAAACCATATACAATATATCCATCAGGTTTAAGCAAAGATTCAGAAGTGTCAGGATTCTGAGTACACATGACGTCCAGGCTGGATTTCATGTGTATTCATTATCAGAACACTTGTGTATCTGGCTGCACATCGTTCTAGTAAGAACGCTGTGCTGCTTGTAAATGAATGGAGATGAGTGTATGATGCTGACTGGTCACTGATTGGTCAGCGTCATACCCATAAACACGCCCAGTTAAAAACACAATACACGCCCAGTTGGACATAACGAAATAAAAACGCCCAGTTGTCCATTTCAAAGCTCATTTGCATATATATAAAATAGCTCATAACTTGGCCAAAAATGAACGTTTTAAAAAAACCAAAACGTTACTGTTATCTACATTGCAGCGCCGATCACATGCAATAGGAGATAGGGGTTTGAGAATCTGGTGACAGAACCTCTTTAAGTGTAGGGTGGTCCTTTCGCCAAAGTAAATCCTGGAATAGTGCGTTAATGTGATAGAAATGATGCAGGGGAATCCACACAGGAGCATTATGTAGAATGTACAGTAACTGCGGCATAATAATCATTTTGAGGAGGGCTCTACCCACCACCGATAAGTATAGTTTGCACCACGCAGTTATTTTCAAGTTGAATTTAACCAAAATGGGTTGTAAATTCAAAATTATATATTCTGATGGAGAAGCCGAAACCTCTATGCCCAAATGCGTAAATTTCTGCACGCATAGTTTGGATTCCAACCACATCCTAGGAATATCATGCACTGGATCAACAGGGAGCAAGCTGGATTTGTCCCAATTGATATTAAACCCTGATAGCGTACCGAAATGCTCTATAAGGGACATTACTGCTGTCAACGAATCACAGACATCCTCTAAAAATAGAAGAATGTCATCCGCATATAGTGCTACGTTTTCCTGTAGTGATCCATAAACAAACACTTTAATATCACTAGAAGCACGTATGTTCGTCGCCAGCGGTTCAACTGCAATGGCAAACAACAAGGGTGATAATGGGCACCCTTGCCGAGTTCCCCATTCGAGGATAAACTGGCCCCATTCGCCCTAATACGAGCTTTGGCACTGGAATAGAGTACCTTAATCCACAAGATAAAAGGAGAGCCAAATTCCATGGCTTCCAAGGTGCACCACAAATACTTCCACTCTATCGAACTCCTTGGCGGCTTCTAGAGACAAGATATCTCTTTCCCCTAGATTATCCGTCTTGAACTGAAGATTTAGACACAGACTTCTCAGATTGATAGCAGTGGATTTTGCCGGCATAAAGCCTGTCTAGTCAGAGTGTATAATAGTAGATATAACTTTATTTAAGCGTAAAGCCAGGACTTTTGCGAAGATCTTAACGTCTGCAGAAACATCTTGGTATAAATATACACACATATCGACCCTCTTTATCGATCTCCGCTTTTAAACACTGAAAGGGAATTTGCTTGTGAACCGGTATGCTGACTCCCCAAGAATATACAGAAAAAGTGAGTGATAGCCATATCCCACCCAGCGTCTCCGCATTTGTTGTTATCTATCATCAAGTAAATGCATCTCCTGCAAACACACAATCATAGGATAGAATTTGCTTAGGTACTGAAAAATAGTATGACGTTTTGTAGTATCTGCCATACCTCTGATATTCCAACTAACGATTCGAACTGAATTAGCCATACCATAGAATTACACAATGTTCAAGTAAATATGCAACCCCTCCCAGGAAGTGTATATACCACTCACAGATACAAATATATACATGAAATGTGCCAACTATAAACCCAGAACAGTAAAAAGAAAATGAACATGCAGACATGTCGATCTTCTCTTGTCGGAAAAGTGGGCATCTAAATTCCTAAAAGCCCACTGTTGCAGACTACATAAAAGTTGTTTATAGTAGACCATCTTATACACTTGAAATGCCTATTCTGCTTAAACAATATCATATCACATTTCCCAGGTAATGATCTCTGCAATAATACCCGAGAAACAAATACAGATAACGAACCAGCTTATATACTCACTATGGAATATGTCTCAGTCCACTAGGGTCTTCAACTGTCTTTCGTGGCTGTCAAGCTACTGCAGGGCCATTTTTGGGTTATCAAAAAAGTAAGTTCCTCCCAAAGCGGCAACTCTAAGCTTAGCTGGATACAGCATGGAATAAGTCACCTGTAAATATCGCAGCCGTCTTTTGACATCTTGGAAACGTGCTCTCTTGCGTTGGATCTCCGCCGAGTAATCCGGGAAGATGGACACCTTACCGCTATCAATATATTATATCTCGGTCTTGGTAATGCAATAATTTGGCCAATATAGGCCTTGGTGGGTGTCCAGGTGGTAAAGGGCGAGTAGAAATACGATGGGCCCTTTCAATGGCAAATAATGGAGTGAATGTATTCTTACCAAAGGAAGTGCGCAGCCATTTCTCCACATATTCTGTACAATTAAGGCCATTTTTCCGGTACAACCTATTCTCCAGGTCGTCAGTTTTATTAAGTAAGGGTACAATATCTTGAAGTCTATTTTTTTTTGACTGCTGTACCGTAGATATAATTTGATCTTCCAGATCTGAGACATTTCCCCCCACCGCACCCATCCGTTCGTTAACTTTCTTTATATCATGTCGTAAAATGGCTATATTTCATTTCATAGCACCATGCCTCATGTTCATAGTTGTCACGGGGCGGGGTGTGGATCCACTGGGCCGTACTGCATAGCAGGATTGCAACTGGCCAAACAGGTATGGTACAGAGTCTATCGTCCAGCAAGGGTACCTAAGGCAATGTAGACAGTAGCAAGGCAGGCTCGGCTGGGACCAGGCAGCAGGCAGACGCCAGGCGTGGAGTAGCAGAACAGGCGTGGAGATGCAGCACAACACGACAACAGCTCAGCACGGCAGTAGACCAGGATAGTACTGGATAGCACAAGATACAGGTACGGGGAACACTGGGAAGCTGGAAGACACTTAGGAGACCATTTGCAAGACAAACTTTGGGAAACAACAATGCTCAGGCGAGGATTAGAAGGGCAGTGGCCCTCCTATAGTCCAGGAAATCATGTGAGTAAATGATGATGATTTTCATGTATGCACGCTGGCCCTTTAAGAGCAGGCATGAGCGCGCACCCTACAGGAGACAGTCTCGATACCCGTAAGTTACTGGGGGACGGGGACGACGCAGCACAGCAGCAGGATGTCCATGGCCGCGGTCGTCGAGGGTTAAGATAGAACGACAGACCGCGGCCATAGACTTTACAGTATCCCCCTCTTTCGCCCCCTCTTCTTGGGACCAGAGTGGGAGAGAAACTTCCTCATGAGGACAGGAGCATCGATGTTCGCCTCTGGCTCCCAAGACCTCTCCTCCGGACCGAATCCCCTCCAATCCACCAAATAAAACGACCTTCCTCCCACCTTCTTAGTGGCTAGAATCTCCCTTACCTTGAAAGTCCCTGACGAGCCGCCAGGAGCCACAGCGGAACTAGGAGTCCTAGAGTAGCGGTTCAGGACCACGGGCTTCAGCAAGGAGACATGGAAGTAGTTAGGGATCTCGAGGGTAGGAGGCAGCCGCAGCTTGTAAGACACCGGGTTAATCTCTTTCAGGATCTCGAAGGGTCCAAGGAACCTGGGAGCAAATTTGCAAGACGGTACCCTCAGCCAGATATTCCTTGAGGACAACCAGACCTTCGTACCTGGAAGAAACTGAGGAGGATCCCGTCTTCTAGTATCTGCCTTTCTCTTCATGCGGTCCACCGCCAGCAGAATAGAAGATCGGGTCTGTTACCATATTTGCAGAAAGTCCCTGAAGGTCGAGTCAGCTGCAGGCACCTGGGACATAGTAGAGACAGGAAGAGGTATTCGAGGATGTTGGCCATAGACTATGAAGAACAGGCTGGAGGTGGTGGACTCACTAGTATGGTTATTATAGGAGAATTCTGCCCATGGGAGCAGCTGCACCCAGTCATCAAGGTGTTTGTTTGATGTCATTTAAGGACCTGTCATTATTATTGTATGTACTTAGAACAACGTTTATAGTGTATGCGGATGATGTTATCACCAGATTAGTATTTATTTTAACAATTGACAAGGGTTGGGGGTCCCCAGCAAGTGCCAGTAAACCTGAACTAAAAGACTTTTAATATGATGAACTCCATCACCGAGATGCGGCAGGCGCAGCCTGAGCCAATACAACGCGTTTATCATGAACTGACGGCAGTGTCACAATTCTAAGCAGCTGCCCAGACAAGTAACTTACCGGAGGAAGGGAATAGATACGGAGGGTTTGTGGTAGTCACAATAAAACTCCACTAATCCGTCTACGTGGGAACTCACCCCAGGCTCACAGTATGAGGTGCTGTGTACAGCCCGGTGACGTACGAGAAGGACAGACGAGAAGGACGAAACCAAGTCCTGATGACATCAGCAAAGATCAAAGTAAAGAGCAAAGACCTGAGTGAATCCGTCAGCAGTATCCAAGTATTTTAATAAGTAAGTGACCAGGTGGAGGATAGTAATAAATCCCCCACTGGACACCACTGTGCAGTCTGACTCCACAGAAGACAGAAGAGCAGAAGACAGGAGAAGAAGAGGACTATGATGTACAGGACTGGCAATGAACTGATGGGACCCAAAACCTGAGGGTGATAGCATGAGATTGGTGATAGCATTATAATATTAGTTGAGGCCCTATTGTTTATATTGTCTGAGGTTTATAATTATAATGTATGTAAATATGCCGCGGCACTGCAAATTACGATCTGAGAAGTTTTATGTGGAGGTGTGAGGTGAAGGTCACTGGTTGCTGTCACTCATATGTAAGAAGTACATGGCAGCAATGACAGCCCGGAGGTTATGTTACACAGGTGTATTTAGGTTTGGGGAAGATGCTGCCCATGACCTGTTATATCTGCAGGGGTAAAAGTCCCATTAGGACAGTAAGTGACAGTGCGCCAATTATTACCATTAATAAAAATGTGGACTGGATTAATTATATATATTACAACCAGCAGCGGTTTGTAGATTATACCAAGACAACCATCCTGTATCCTGAGGAGAATAGGGAAAGTTAGGACCACTCCGAAACCTTGGAAGTCCAGGTACAAAGGGGGGTCACTCATAAGGAGTAGCTCGTCTCAAGCTGGTGAAGAAATCAAAACCCCTACCCGCCTGGTTCGAGTGGTTAGTGGTAGGTCGCTAGGCAAGACTCAGGGATAGAGTAATAATATTTTTAGGGGGGACTGTCAGGGATCATTACCATGTATATTGTTCGCAAAAATATTATCCTTACATATATATATCAATATATTACACAAAGAGATTGGATCTATGGAACACAAAGGAGTCTGCATGAGGGAAACGCCTATGGAGACACCACCCCTGGAATGCAAGAGGAGTGTACAGAAGAACTTACAGCTGAGGAGCCAATGGGGCTTAAGCACGTCCCTCCTTCCTACAGGGAAGTTTCTTTGTGTTTCTTTGTTCAATAAAAAAGTTCAGTTCACTTCCTATTTGACTGAGGGAGGACGTGTACCAACTTGTCTGTCTGGTGTACTTTTTTCATGCATGCATGCTCTCAGTTTTCAATTTACAGAGGTAGCTATTCGGTGTGAGATAACAGGGAAAAGGAAGTTTGCCCTGACAAAAGCAACTTCAGAACTGAACTGGAACCTAAAAAAAAAAAATTAGGCAATACTTCGCTTCTTGCATTATACTGATAATGAGCAGTGCCCACCCCGAGATGACCCCAGTTTTGACCGTTTGTATAAATGGAGAACCCTATTAGACTATTTCAGTGCCCGGTTTTCCCAAGCATACACCCCCGAGAAGTGTATTTCTATTGATGAGTCCTTCGTAGATTTTAAAGGGAGGCTTCAATTCCGCCAGTACCTGCCGAATAAGAGGGCAAGATATGGCGCAAAGATGTATAAGCTGTGCGAGAGTGCATCAGGGTATACCTACAAATTTAGGATATATGAAGGGAAGGACAGCAGTATTCAGCCCCCAGAATGCCCCCCTTACTGGGAGTTAATGCAAAAATTGTGTGGGATTTGGTGCACCCACTGCTGGACCAGGGTTACCACCTCTACCTGGATAATTTTTATACCAGCGTCCCGCTCTTCAAGTGCCTCGCTTCCAGAAGTACTGCAGCATGCGGCACTGCTAGAAGAAATCTGAGCGGCCTCCCTAAGACTGCTTGGGCAAACACTCAGAACGGGTGAGAGCAGGGCACATTCTAGCAGCAACATATTGTGTGTCAAGTACAAGAGAGATTTCACACTAGTACCCATGTACCTGTACGAGGTACCAGTACAGAGACCCCCAAACCGGACTGCATCCTGGACTACAATAGGTACATGGGAGGGGTGGACTTGTCAGATTAAGTCCTGAAGCCCTACAGCGCCATGCGGTATGGTATAAGAAGCTGGCAGTGCACATCATTATCAAGAACCTAATCTTTAGGGACCAAGAAGGGGACACCCAGTACTTCTGGAAGCGAGGCCACACGCATCGTACCAGGGCAACACTTTTGAGAAGAAATACCCCAAACTGGGAAGAAGGGAAAAAGTCAAAAGAGGTGCAAAGTCTGCTATAAGAGGGGGATAAGGGAGGACACAATATATCAATGTGACACGTGTCCCAAAAAACCAGGGCTCTGTATGAAAGTGTTTTAAAATTTATCATACATCCCTTAGATTTTTAATCTTCCCTGATGCACTCCGCACAGCTTATCCCCCTCATCTTTCCCTTCTGAGCCCTGCTGTGTGCCTCAGACAGCTGATAACAGCCACATATAGGGTAGTGCCGTACCCAGAAGAACCCACATTACAGTTTATGGGGTGTATATCTCCGGTGGCGCATGCTGGGCACAATATATTGGACACTGAAATGGCATATATATATAAAATTGCAAATCTCACACTGCACCATCTGCTGCGCATTACCATTTAGACAATACCTGTGGGGTCAAAATGCTCACTACACCTCTAGATGAATGCCTTAAGGGGTGTAGTTTTTAAAACGGGGTCACTTCTCGGGGATTTCAACTGTACTGGTACCTCAGGGGCTTCTGCATACATGACTTAGCACCAGAAAAGCTCCAGTAGGCCAAATGGTGGTCCTTTCCTTCTGAGCCCTCCCATGGGCCCAAACGGCAGTTTATCACCACAAATGGGGTATTGCCGCACTCAGGACAAATTGGGCAACAAAATAGGGTATTTTGTTCACTGTGAAAATAAGAAATTTTGAGCAAAAATTACATCTTATTGGAAAAAATGTCATTTTTTTAATTTCACACATACGTGCTGTGAAAAATCTGTGCAGTCAAAATGGTAACAACAATCATAAATCAATTCCTTGAGGGGCGTAGTTTCCAAAATGGGGTCTTTTCTCGTGGGTTTCCATTGCTTTGATACCTCTGGGGCTCTGCAAATGCGACATGGCACCCGAAAACCAATCCAGCAAAATCTGGATTCCAACAAACACATAGCGCTCCTTTCCTTCTGAGCCCTCTTATGGGCCCAAACGGAAGTTTATTACCACAAATGGGGTATTGCCGCACTCAGGACAAATTGGGCAACAAAACTGGGTATTTTATTTCTTGTGAAAATAAGAAATTTTATCAAAAATGACATGTTATATCGAAAAAATTTAATTTTTTACATTTCACAGCCCAATTCAAATACGTGCTGTGAAAAAACTGTGTGGTCAAAATAGTAACAACAACTATACATGAATTCCTTGAGAGGTTTAGTTTCCAAAATGGGGTCACTTTTGTGGGATTCCTACTGTTTTTGCACCTCAACACCTCTTCAAACCTGGCATGCTGCCTAAAATATATTCTAATAAAAAAGAGGCCCCAAAATGCACTAGGTACTTCTTTGCTTCTGGGGCTTGTGTTTTAGTCCACGAGCACACTAGAGCCACATGTGGGACATTTCTAAAAACTGCAGAATCTGGACAATACATATTTAGTAGTTTTTCTCTGGTAAAACCCTCTGTGTTATAGAAAAATTGAATAAAATTGAAATTCAGGAAGAAAAATTAAATTTGCAAATTTCACCTCCACTTTGCTTTAATTCCTGCGGAATGCCTAAAGGGTTAAAAAACCCTTTCTAAATGCTGTTTTGAAAACTTTGAGGGGTCTAGTTTTTAAAATTGGGTGTTTTATGGGGGTTTCTAATACATAGGCCCCTCAAAGCCACTTCATAACCGAACAGGTACCTTAAAAAAAAGGCTTTAGAAATTTTCTTAAAAATATGAGAAATTGCTGTTTATGTTCTAAGACTAGTAACGTTCAAGAAAAGTATAACAACTTTCAAAAAACTATGCCAATCTAAAGTAGACATATGGGAAATGTGAACTAGTAACTTTTTTGGGGGGCATAACAATCTGTTTTACAAGCAGATGCATTAAAATTCAGAAAAATTAAATTTTTTCAAAATTTTCTCTACATTTTGCTATTTTTCACAAATATACACTGAATACATCTAAACATATTTTACCACTAACATATAGCCCAATGTGTCACGAGAAAACAAGCTCAGAATCGCTTGGATAGGTTTAAGCAGGCGGGAGTGCGGTACTTCAGTGAGCTGGGATCCGGAAGTGACGGGAATGCCATCATCCCTGAAACGAAGCTCGGGGGCAAAGCAGTGGGGTAGGCCCTGACTCTCCACTCAGCAAAATAAGTGTCTCTGGCTTAACATAGGACGTGTGACAGTACAGGGCGCACCTCACATGTCCAAAGTGTTAAGGAAGCTAGTGTATTCCTGCAGATGGAGGTGAGGAGATGGCGTTCAATCGCATGAGGAAAATAGAAGCCCACTATACCAATCCCAGGTGAGGCAATCTTAGTCCAGAGCCTCTTAAGAAAGTTCAGGAGAGGTGAGGGAAAAAAAAACAGGTATGCCAATGCAGGTCATAGACGTTGTGCAGGGGCGTAGCTAGGGGGGGGGGGTGGCGGGGCATGTGCCCCGGGCGCATCTTAGAGGGGGCGCAAGCACCGCACAGTCCATGATGCAGCAGTCTGCCTGGAGAGAGGGAGCAGACACACTGGAGCAGAGCACTGCAGAGGACAGGAAAACACAGGACAGTGGTGAGTACAGTGTAAACAATTTAGTGCCTGGGAACACTAGCGTTTCTAAAATCATAAAATAAATGACATTAGTTTATGATTTTAGAAACTCTTGTGTCTCCAGGCACAATCCCGGCACTTCACTAACGTTTCTGTGGTACTTACAGCACAGCAAGCGTAATCTCGTGAGATCACGCTGTAAATGACAGGTTACAGCGAGATTACGCTTTGCTCTGCTGTAAGTACCAAACAAACTGTAATGACGGGGTAGGGAGACAGACTGGTGAGCCCTAATGTACCCGCCACTCAGTCCCTGCCTACTTGCACGGCCCGTCCTAGGCGACGGCGTACAACTGGGCGACGGTCCCTACGCTCAATAAGTGCACGACAGACCAACAGACAATGGTACACAGAAGCTAAGGGAAATGGGGCAGTTGCCCATGGCAACACCGTGAGCAACAAGAGTAGTGAACGAGCCGAGTCAAACCAGGAGTGTACGAGGTACCAAACGCAGAGCAGGAGAGTAGTCAGTAAAGCCAGGGTCAATTTGAAGCAGAGGACAATAGTACAAGAAGGAGCAGCAGAGCCAGGAAACAGACAGAATCACAGGCAAAGGAGGAGCAGGAAATGAGGGTAAAAAATAGACAGAGGGCGGGAGCTAGCTCCGTCTGGCCAGGCCGTGATAGGTTCTCCCACTCCTCAGCCTCCCAGCCTGAGTGGTAGCAGATCGAGTCACTCTAACAGATCTAGGCACAGATGCAGGCTGATTAACCATGGGCGTCGACAAAGAAGCTGTGTTAGGCAAATCCATTACAGTACACCCCCTTTTATGAGGGGCCACTGGACCCTTCCTAGGTGGACCTGGCTTGTTGGGGAACCGAAGATGGAACTTCCTGAGCAATAACCCGGCGTGAACATCCTGGGCGGGTACCCAAGTCCTCTCCTCAGGCCCGTAACCTCTCCAATGGACCAGGTACTGGAGGGATTCCTGGACCATCCTGCTGTCCACAATCTTGGCCACCTCTAATTCTACCCCTTCAGGAGTGAGAACAGGGACCGGAGGTTTCCTCGAGGTAGCCAAGGACGGTGTAAAGGATCTGCCAGGCACAGCTTCTGTGTATACGCCCATAGGTAATCAGTCTGCACCTGCTTCTATGTCTGTGAGACTGACTCCATCTTCCACCACTCAGGATGGCAGGCTTAGGAGTGGGAGAGCCTATCACAGCCTGGCCAGACGGAGCTAGCTCCCACCCTCTGTCTATTTATACCTGCCTTTCCTGTTCCTCCTTGCTTGTGATTCTTCTCTTGTGGTTTCCTGGCCCTGTTGCAGCTTCTGAACTATTTGACCCTGATCATACTTACCCTGGCTTACTGACTACTCTCCTGCTCTGCGTTTGGTACCTCGTACACTCCACTTTTGACTCGGCTTGTTCACTACTCTCCTGCTCAACGTTTGGTACCTCGTACACTCCTGGTTTGACTCGGCTCGTTCACCACTCTTGTTGCTCACGGTGTTGCCGTGGGCAACTGCCCCATTTCCCTTAGCTTTGTGTACCCTTGTCTGTTTGTCTGTCGTGCACTTACTGAGCGTAGGGACCGTCGCCCAGTTGTACCCCGTCGCCTAGGGCGGGTCGTTGCAAGTAGGCAGGGACTGAGTGGCGGGTAGATTAGGGCTCACTTGTCTGTTTCCCTACCCCCATCATTACATAATCACAAGCCCATATACCTAGGCTACCCGGGTCCCTCACACTACCATGGACCCCCTTGAGACCCTGGCTCAGCAAATGAAGGGTCTCTCCCTACAGGTCCAGGCCCTTGCTCAGAGGGTCAACCAGCCTGACGCTACCATGGTAGTGCCCCTCACCTCACCTCTTGAACCCCACCTCAAGTTGCCTGACCGGTTCTCAGGGGACCGGAGGACTTTTCTCTCCTTTCGGGAGAGTTGTAGGCTCTACTTTCGCTTAAAGCCTCACTCCTCAGGTTCTGATAGCCAGCGGGTGGGTATAATTATGTCCCGGCTCCAGGAAGCGCCCCAAGAATGGGTCTTCTCCTTGGCTCCTGACGCCCCTGAACTTTCCTCCGTTGATCTTTTCTTTTCTGCTCTCGGACTCATTTATGACGAGACTGACAGGACTGCCTTTGCCGAGAGTCAGCTGGTGACCTTACGTCAGGGTAAGAGACCTGTTGAGGAGTATTGTTCTGACTTTAGGAAGTGGTGCGTAGCTTCTCAGTGGAATGACCCTGCCTAAAGGTGCCAGTTTAGGTTGGGTCTGTCGAATGTCCTGAAAGACCTGCTAGTTAGCTATCCCTCTTCTGACTCCCTAGACCAGGTTATGGCTTTAGCGGTAAGACTTGACCGACGTCTCAGGGAACGACAACTTGAAAGTTTTTGTGTTTTCCCCTCTGACTCCCCCATGATGCCTCCCGAGGTCCCGTTGCTTCGCTCTTCCACGGAAGACTCTGAGGTACCTATGCAACTCGGGGCCTCCGTGTCCCCCCGACAACGTAGAGAGTTCCGCAGGAAGAATGGTCTCTGCTTCTATTGTGGGGATGACAAGCATCAAGTGAACACCTGTCCTAGGCGTAAGAATAAGCAGCCGGAGAACTTCCACACCTAAGTGATCATCGGGGAGGTCACTTGGGCGCACAGGTATTTCCCGTAAATATGAAGCATAATAAAATCTTGCTTCCCTTTCAGGTCTCTTTTGGTGGTAGGTCTGCTACTGGCAGTGCCTTCGTGGATTCAGGGTCTTCTGCTAATATCATGTCTGTGGAATTTGCTATGTCTCTAGCTATGCCTTTGATTGATTTGCCTAAACCTGTCCCGGTAGTGGGTATCGACTCCACTCCTCTTGCTAATGGTTATTTTACACAGCATACCCCTGTTTTTGAACTCCTTGTTGGCTCCATGCATTTGGAGCAGTGCTCTGTACTGTTGATGCAGGGATTATCGTCCGATTTGGTTTTAGGCCTTCCCTGGTTGCAGTTGCATAATCCCACGTTTGACTGGAATACTGGGGAGCTTACCAAATGGGGTAATGAATGCTTGACGTCATGTTTTTCTGTTAATTCTATTTCTCCCCCTGAGGAGGTGAACACGCTACCTGAGTTTGTTCAGGACTTCGCTGATGTTTTCTCTAAGGAGGCCTCCGAAGTGTTACCTCCTCATAGAGAATACGATTGCGCTATCGATTTGGTACCAGGAGCTAAGCTCCCTAAGGGTAGGATATTTAATCTCTCTTGTCCCGAACGTGAAGCCACGAGAGAGTATATCCAGGAATGTCTGGCCAAGGGTTACATTCGCCCCTCTACTTCTCCGGTAGGTGCTGGCTTCTTCTTCGTAGGGAAGAAGGATGGTGGTCTTAGGCCATGCATTGACTACCGTAACTTGAATAAGGTCACTGTAAGGAACCAGTATCCCCTTCCTTTGATTCCTGATCTCTTTAATCAGGTTCAGGGGGCCCAATGGTTCTCTAAGTTTGATCTACGGGGGGCGTATAACCTTATCCGCATCAAAGAGGGGGATGAGTGGAAGACTGCGTTTAACATGCCCGAAGGTCATTTCGAATACCTCGTCATGCCCTTTGGGTTGTGTAATGCTCCCGCGGTCTTCCAGAATTTCATAAATGCGATTTTAAGAGATTACCTGGGGGTATTTCTTGTAGTGTACCTTGATGACATACTTGTGTTTTCCAAGGACTGGTCCTCCCACATTGAGCATGTCAGGAAGGTGCTCCAGGTCCTTCGGGAAAACAAACTGTTTGCGAAGACCAAAAAATGTGTGTTTGGGGTGCAGGAGATACAATTTTTGGGTCAAATCCTCACTCCTCATGAATTCCGCATGGACCCCGCCAAGGTCCAGGCTGTGGCGGAATGGGTCCAACCTGCCTCCCTGAAGGCGTTACAGTGTTTTTGTTGGGGTTCGCTAATTATTACAGGAGATTTATTGCTAACTTCTCGGTCATCGCTAAGCCTCTTACGGACCTCACTCGCAAAGGTGCTGATCTCCTCCACTGGCCTCCTGAGGCTGTCCAGGCTTTTGAGGTCCTTAAGAAGTGCTTTATCTCGGCCCCGGTGCTGGTGCAGCCCAACCAAATGGAGCCATTTATCGTGGAGGTTGACGCATTTGAGGTGGGAGTGGGGGCTGTCTTGTCCCAGGGTACCAGGTCCCTCACCCATCTCCGTCCCTGTGCCTACTTCTCCAGGAAGTTTTCGCCCACTGAAAGTAACTATGATATTGGCAACCGCAAACTCTTAGCCATTAAATGGGCATTTGAAGAGTGGCGCCACTTCCTGGAGGGGGCTAGGCACCAGGTAACGGTCCTTACCGACCACAAGAATCTGGTTTTCCTAGAATCTGCCCGGAGGCTAAACCTGAGACAAGCTCGATGGGCGCTATTTTTTACCAGATTCAACTTTTTGGTTACCTATAGGGCTGGGTCTAAAAATATTAAGGCTGATGCACTGTCGCGTAGCTTCATGGCCAACCCTCCTTCGGAGGAAGATCCTGCTTGTATTTTGCCTCCAGGTATAATCATTTCTTCTATTGATTCTGATTTAGTCTCTGAAATTGCGGCTGATCAAGGTTCAGTTCCCGGGAACCTTCCTGAGAACAAGCTTTTTGTTCCCCTGCAATTCCGGCTAAGGGTACTTAGGGAAAATCTTGACTCCACACTATCTGGTCATCCAGGCATCCTGGGTACCAAACACCTCATTGCCAGAAACTATTGGTGGCCTGGGTTGCCTAAAGACGTTAAGGCCTACGTCGCCGCTTGTGAGGTTTGTGCTAGGTCCAAGACTCCCAGGTCCCGACCAGCAGGCTTACTACGTTCTTTGCCCATTCCCCAGAGACCTTGGACCCATATCTCCATGGATTTTATCACTGATTTGCCTCCATCTCAAGGCAAGTCGGTGGTGTGGGTTATAGTAGACCACTTCAGTAAGATGTGTCACTTTGTGCCCCTCAAGAAACTACCCAATGCTAAGACGTTAGCTACCTTGTTTGTCAAACACATCCTGCGTCTCCATGGGGTCCCTGTCAATATTGTTTCGGACAGAGGGGTACAATTTGTTTCATTGTTTTGGAGAGCCTTCTGTAAAAAGTTGGAGATTGATCTGTCCTTCTCCTCTGCCTTCCATCCTGAAACTAATGGCCAAACCGAGAGGACTAATCAGTCTCTAGAACAATATTTAAGGTGTTTTATCTCTGACTGTCAATATGATTGGGTCTCATTCATTCCCCTCGCCGAATTTTCCCTTAATAACCGGGTCAGTAACTCGTCAGGGGTCTCCCCCTTTTTCTGTAATTTTGGGTTTAATCCACGGTTCTCCTCCGTTTCACCTGGTAGTTCCAACAATCCCGAGGTAGAGGTCGTTCATCGGGAACTGTGCACAGTCTGGGCCCAGGTTCAGAAGAACCTAGAGGCGTCCCAGAGCATACAAAAAACTCAGGCAGATAGAAGACGTTCTGCTAACCCCTTGTTTATGGTCGGGGATCTGGTGTGGTTATCGTCTAAGAACTTGCGCCTTAAGGTCCCGTCCAAGAAGTTTGCTCCCCGGTTTATAGAGCCATATAAGGTCATTGAAGTCCTCAATCCTGTCTCCTTCCGACTGGAGTTGCCCCCATCTTTTCGAATACACGACCTATTTCATGCCTCCCTCCTTAACCCCTTAATGACCAGCCTATTTTAGACCTTAATGACCAGGCCATTTTTTAAGTTTTTCCATCGTCGCATTCCAAGAGCTATAACGTTTTTATTTTTGCGTCGACATAGCTGTATAAGGTCTTGTTTTTTGCGGGACAAGTTGTATTTTTTAATAGCACCATTTTGGGGTACATATAATTTATTGATTAACTTTTATGAACTTTTATTTGGGGGGAAATAGAAAAAAACCTGAAATTTCGCCACTCTTTTTCGCGTCTTAAATCTACGCCGTTTTCCGTGTGATATAAATAACACAATAACTTTATTTAGCGGGTTGTTACGATTGCAACGATACCAAATTTGTATAGTTTTTGTATGTTTTACTACTTTTACACAGTAAAAACGCTTTTTTTTCAAAATTATTTGTTTTTGTGTCTCCATATTTGAAGAGTCTTAACGTTATTATTTTTTCGCCGATGCGGTTGTATGAGGGCTTTTTTTTTGCGGGAAGACTTGTAGTTTTTATTGGTACCATTTTGGAGTAGATGCGACTTTTTGATCACTTTTTATAAAAAAAATTTAAAGTCAGTATTCACAGAAAACAGCAATTTTTCCATAGTTTTTTATTAAATTTTTTACGGCGTTCACCGTGTGGGTTAAATAATGTAATAGATTTATAGTCGGGGTCGTTACGGACACGGCGATACCAAATATATGTAACTTTTTTTTGTTTTTTTAATAGTAAAGCATTTTGTGAGGGGAAAAGCTGGGTTTTTCATATTTTTTCACATTTTTTTTTAATTAACTTTATTAAACTTTTTTTTCACTTTTTTACTAGTCCCATTAGGGGACTATAATATGCGATTCTGCGATCGCATTTATAATACACTGCAATACTTCTGTATTGCAGTGTATTACTGCCTGTCCGTTTAACACGGACAGGCATCTGCTAGGTCATGCCTGCGGCATGATCTAGCAGGCATTCACTCCAGGCAGACCTGGGGGCCTTTATTAGACCCCCGGCTGCCATTGGAGACACAGACACTCGGCGATCCTATCGCCGGGTGTCGGTGGGGGAGAGAGGGAGCTCCCTCCCTCTCTCCAAAACCACTCAGATGCGGTGCTCGCTATTGTGCACCGCATCTGAGGGGTTAAACGGGTGAGATCGATACTAATATCGATCTCACCCGGCAGAGCAGGGACGCTCCCAGCCCTCAGCTGCCTCTAGCAGCTGAGAGCAGGGAGATTTGACAGCTCCCTGCTCTGTAAACTTATTCCGATGCTGCGACGTAAAAAGTCTATGGCATCGGAATAAGGCCCGTTAGTGACCGACGTAGAAACACGATGGGCCGGTCACTAACGGGTAAAAGTACGACACACAGTAGCTGTAAGACACTTGTCATGCTGACATTGTTACTTTCACAACCATATTTGATGATAGAAAGATGTACCACTTTAAATCTTTCAACCTTGATGCCTACTGCAGAGGATGGTGAACTATATGATTGCCTATCCTACATAGCAGAAGGAGTGGAACCAAGATCAGATCTCAAAGATACTCCACTACCAAATAATGATCTTCTACTGTTTGTAGATGGATTTTGTAATAAAAATCCGGATGGCACCAATGTCACAGGGTTTGCAGTGGTCACACAAGAGGAAATATTACTAGCTAAGGCTTTACCTAAACACTTGTCAGCACAAGCAGCTGAATTAATAGCATTAACTGACGTGTGTAAAATTGCAAAAGATAAAACGGTAACTGTCTATACTGATAGTCAATATGGATTTTCAATTATCCATACGTTTGCCCAACAATGTTAAAATAGAGGCATGGTAATGTCTACAGGTAAAGATATTAATCACAAAGATTTTTATATTGCAGCCCTTGGAGGCTGTTCAGCTACCGAAAACGGTGGCAATATGTAAATGTTCCGCACACACACAAAGAAATACGACCCATACAACAGACACCGCAAATTATAGATCTCTAAATAGTACAAGGCATGCAAAAGTCCTCACCTAAGTCAAACAAGAACAAAATAAATGGACAAATAAAGGAACCACCATTCAAAATGGGCTATATATATCTGCACAGAGCAAATAAATCCTACCCAGCAACTTATTCAGATATGCAGCTATATTGAGCCATGGGACAAGCCATGTCTCAACAGGGGGGATGGTAGAAATCATATCTAAATTGTTCACGGCAGATGGCTTTACTAACTATTCTAAAAATTTTGTTTAATCTGTCAAATATGCACCAAATATAATCCACAAGGGAATGTAAAACCAAAGAGAGGGGTTTTCCCAAGTCTACAATATCCATTCCACCATATTTGTAAACAAATGTGAAGGGAATAAATATAGTTTAGAGATTATTGATGTATTTACTAAATGGGTAGAAGTCTTCCCCACAGCAAGCCCAGATGCTATCACAGTCGCTAAAGCATTGGTAAAGAAGATAATACCTAGGTTTGGGATACCTGTTAAAATATACAGTAACAATGGATCTCACTTTGTGAATAATGTCATATTCTAACTAGCACAGAACTTACAAATAGAATTAAAAAATCACTGCGTACCATCCGCAATCAGCGGGATTGGTAGAAAGACATAATGGGATACTAAAAACCAAACTCAAGAACACAATGGAAGAGACTGGGAAGAATTGAGCATATTGTTTACCATTAGTAGTCCCTAAATATGCATGTGACTCCTACAGCATCAGGTTCGATACCTTTTGAAATGATGTATGATAGACCATTTGTAATACCACCGTTAAAACCATTTTCTAGGATGGATGAGGAGTCTGATTTGAATATATGGCAAAAATGTTAACCAACAGGGAAGTTTTTTCTAATTGTATTCCAGGTGACCCTGTACCTGAACCTGAATCTGTGAAGTCAGGAAATTGGATCCTGATCAAAGTTATAAAAAGAAAACACTGGTATCATCCTCGTTGGGAAGGACCGTATCAGGTTCTGGTTACCACACCTACGGCCCTACAGATAGCTGAACGTACATCTTGGATACACTTATCACACTGTAAGGTAGTTAGGGAATTGCCACTATCCTCCTAGGCTATAAAAGACTGATTACAAAGGGTGGTCATTTGTTAGAAGTGACTGGTCTCAAACTTCAGCGAAGAAAACATCCAGAGCCTGGGAGGAGACAGGGCAAAATGTTATTAGTTATTTTAGGTATCCTAGAGGGGTCCAAGGTGTGTCAACCTAAGGTATGGGATCACTGAAGCTGAGATTGCTACATATGAAATAGCTATTTGCGCTGTGGTTAGAGACCCATGCACGGATAGAAACATAGCTCACAAACTAGCATATTTACATAAATATATTTGTACTATCTATGTAAATACCTTTTCTCTACATAGTTGCTCTGGTTTCAAACACATGTGTTATTATAATATGGCCTTCATATATTCCCATTGTAGCGGGTTGGATGAAACGTCCAGATATAAAATGCAACTATTTGCCATTATCTCCCTCATGAGAACAAACCACTAACAACTGCCCAAAATATCCTTGTCTCCAAGTGTTACCTGATGTCAGCATTTTAGTGAACAATTATAATTATGTATTTGAAATATTCTTATGGTCTACTATTGGCTGAATGGGAGTATTTTGAGCACATTGCCTCGGATTGGTTAACCTCAAGCTTACACCCCTTCTGAATGATAATATTGTAATTGAGTTTGGCAATAAACCCCCAGAGGAGTATGTCTGCCATTAATCCCTCTTTAAAAGAAAAGTTAATTATTATGAAGAAATTTACCTCTCCCTGTACAAGTACCACCAACTGTAACTAGTTATTTTTGACCTTCCATAATCCTAATAAAAGCATAAGGGACTATTTGTTATATGAGTTGATGTTGCAGGTACTGACTCTACAGGGCATTATCTATAGTTTATCTGGCCAACGTCACTTATGAAGATAAATTGGCATTAGAAACAGGTTACAGTGATAAAAATGAATGGTTAGCCTGGATGAGATACACTGTAATCCAAAATAATAGAACTAACTGTATCGCTTACGCAAAAGCTAAGCCTCATCTGGGTACTATACCTTTCAGGCTATCAGATAAGGAGAACCCACAAGGTCTGCAATGCGTGTTATCTTTATATAATGCATCATATAATCCAGGTGATAAATTATGTAAGACATTCTCTTTATTGTACCCACCTGTGGGGAGAGATGAAATCCCTCCTTTAGTAGTTGCTTACCCAGGCAACTACACCTGCTTTCTGAGGAATGGGCAAGGTAAGAAAGTAGGGAACCTCATTGAAGCTGTCTATCCTTGGAGGTTCCTTTGACTATAGAATATACATAGATGAAGTGGGAGTACCCCGAGGGATGCCAAATGAGTTTAAGGCCCGAAATCAGATTGCATCAGGGTTCGAGTCTGTACGTTTCTGGTGGTCTTCGATAACTAAGAATGTCGACTGGATTAATTATATTTATTACAATCAACAGAGAGTTGTTAATTATACCAGAGATGCAATGAAGGGCATTGCAGATCACTTGGGACCTACATCTTTAATGACTAAGCAAAATAGAATGGCCCTGGATATGTTACTATCAGAAAAAGGGGCTGTCTGCAAAATGTTTGTATCTTCTGTTGTACTTTTATTTCCAATAACACAGCGCCTGATGGCAGTATTACTAAGGCATTGGAAGGACTCAATTCCCTCTCCGAAGAACTTGCGGAAAACTCCAGAGTAAATGACATCTTCACTAATTGGCTTGAAGGATGGTTTGGAAAATGGAGTAACCACATATCCAGTCTATTGATTTCCTTAGCAGAAGTGGCAGCCATACTTGTAACATGTGGGTGCTGTTGCATTTCTTGCATAAGGGGACTAATTCAGAGACTCATTGACACTTCAATTACTAAAACAATGTACCAAGAGATTCAAAGTAAGAACGTATACTATGACTTGGAAACACCTCATGACGATTGTCAAAATTCTGAAGGACTGGTGAAAACGTAAAGAAAAAATATGTTTTAGATGTCTCACAGAACCTTTCTTGTTAAATTTACAACAGGGAGGAATGTCAGAAAAGTTTTATTTTAAATTTATGCTTATGTGATGGAGAACAAAGTGTTGAATATGTTATCAAGTGTGAGGGTGGTGGGCAGTCTCCATTTTCTATTCTTTATATGATGTGTGTAATTTTGTGCTGTGGCCATCTTGTCTGGAGTTCCCATCTTGTTTCTTTTATAATGAATAAGAAAATCATTGTTCCTTTAAGACAGGTTTTCATGTTATTGAGGTTACTTATCTTTGACCTTGCTTCTCATTCGAAGCTTGCAGAGAAAACACAGGGAGTGAGATGGTAGAGTGGCAAAGATGCTTGTGGGAGTGCCTCTCCCATCTTACAGAAATAGTTTTGCCAAGAGAGATAAGGCCACCTGCAAACCTAATGTGTGAAGAATTATAATGATGTATCTGGAATATATTGTGTGTCCGTAATTGGCTGAATAAGAAATACGTTTATCCCATGTATAAAAACTATGATGCGCAAGATATCAGCAGAAAGAGGCTGAAAGATGACTTAATCTGATGTCGCTTGATCTCCTCATTAATGAGAATAAAAGGCCGCAATACTTCTATTTATTCCGATGACTCCTTGAATCTCATTGATAGATTATAAATTCTTCTAACACTGCCCTACTAGAAAACTTCTCTGCCCTACTAGAAATGCTCGTATCTTCCACAGCAGTAAGATTTCACTCTTGACACAAATGTATCCCTGCTTTAGGCGATGACACTACATGCTTCCCCCCTTCGCCAGTAATAATGAGCTTGACGGGGAATCCCCATTTATAGGGAATCGCATTATCACGCAGGATTTTTGTGCATGTACCAAATTCTCACCTCTTGGCCAGGGTGGAAGCAGACAAATGAGCAAATAAATAAATGTTCTTATATCTTTCGGGCAACACCGCATGTGTCGCATGGTTTCCATTATTTGCTCCTTAATGTGGAAGAAATGGATCCGAGCAATTACATCTCTTGGAGTAAGGGCAGGCAAGGTTTAGGCTTAGGAAGCCTATGCACACGGTCCATAATGAAATCTGCGGTAGAGGTCTGCGGCAACAGGCTAGCAAACATATCTGTGAGAGCAAAAAACTGCACCAAGAACTGCAATAAAATTGTATGTGTGATCGTGGCCTAAGGCTGGATTCACACACAGCGTTTTGCTGCATTTTTCTTAACTTTTTTAATGTAGTTTTTGCCTTGTTTTTCTATGCAGTTTTATGTGCCAGCAGATGTTACATTAAAGTCTATAGTAAAATATCAAATGCACTACATACAACTGCGGTTTGGTTTGTGGTGTTTTTTAGAGTATTTTTGTGGTCAGTGGAGTTTTTTTTTCCAAAAGCAGCATGCTGTGGTAAGGCGTTTTTTCCCATAGGTTTCTCTAATAGGACTTAAAAAAGCTGGAAAAAAAACACGTACCAATTCGCAGCAAAACACTCTGTGTGAATCTTAGCTTTTGACTATTTAGTTGGCGTTCTCAGCAACGTTTTTTCACACGTTTTTAAGAGCGGCCAGATGTTGCAAGCCAGGATCACACACACAGTTTTGATGCAGTTTTTTTTTAGCCAAACACAGAAGTGGACAAAAAAGAAAGGAGATGCATCATTCGTTTCTTAATACCTTTCCTACTTTTTGGATCCACTTCTGGCTTTGGCTCAAAAACCGGTGCTAAACACTGACACAAATACTGCATAAGGGTATGACCAGACGTGGCGGAATTGCTCTGGAATTCCGCTGCGGCCAGTCCGCTGCGTAAATCCACAGCGGACATTTTCTCCATTGCTTTCCATAGCTTTTTAGTTAGGTTCGTGCACACGTTGCGGAAAACTCAGCTGCAGACCATAGGCTGCGGTGCGGAATTTGGTGTCCGCAGCATACACTGGCTGTTGCGGACGTGTAGCGGACTTGTTGCGGACTCATTGCGGAATTTCTCCATTGACTTCAATGGAGATTCTAAATTCCGCAATGAATTCCGCAGATGTTATGTGTGTTGCGTAGCGTATTGGTTTTACAAACATGATATTTCTTCATTCTGGCTGGACCTATGTATTTCTAGGTCTATAGCCAGACTGAGGCCCCATGCACACGAACGTAAAAACGCCCGTAATCACGGGCCGTTATTACGGCACGGGCAGGCCCATAGGAGTCTATGGGGCTCCCGTAATTACGGGTGACTACGTGTGTGCACCCGTAATTACGGGAGCGTTGCTAAGCGACGTCAGGAGATAGTCACTGTCCAGGGTGCTGAAAGAGTTAAACGATCGGCCGTAACTGTTTCAGCACCCTGGACAGTGACTACCGATCACAATATAGATCAACGTGTAAAAAAATAGAAGTTCAAACGTACCCAGAACTTCCTGCTTCTTCCTCTAGTCCGGCCTCTCGGGATGACGTTTCAGTCCATGTGACGGTCACATGGACTGCCGCGTCATCCAGGGAGGTCGGGCTGGATGTCGAAAGAGGGACACGTCACCAAGACAATGGCCGGGTAAGTATGAATTTCTTTTACTTTTACTAGGGAAAGGGCTGCCCCTTCTCTTTATTCTGCACTAATAGAGAGAAGGGAAGTAATCTTCACCTGAATACGCAACGGCTAATCCGCATCAATTTAATGCACATTTTAGGCAAAGCCGCAACAGAATCTGCAACGCAGATTATGTGCGGCATTGATGCGGACAGTGTCTGCAGAAAGACGCCACGTCTGGTCATACCCTAAAAACTGTGTGTCACCCCGGCCTGAAGTATTTTCTTTATACTTTTCTTCTTTTTTTTTTTGGATCCAATTCTGGCTTTTGCTTAAAAAACTGAGCCAAAAACTACTATTTGTGGTTGTAACGTCTATGGCCACAATCCGTCGTTCTGCCTTAAACATCGACGGCCGTGGCTATGAGCATCTTACTTGCTTGCAGCGTCGTCCTCCTTTGAGACTCACCGGCACTCACTTCCGGACTTCAAGACGGTTTCCAGCGGGCGCACGCGCCTGCGCGTACATTGTCTTAAAGGGCCAGTGCGCGCATTTTGAAGGAAGTCTGCAATCTAGCCCAGGATCCCCTGGGCTATAAAAAGGGCTCTTTGCCAGAGCGTTGTTTATAGGCGAATAGAGATGAAAAGGCTCATAGAGTAGACACTAAGGCACTGTTAACGATGAGTTTTTACAGACAGAAAAAATTTGCCTCCACATTCCTGCATGCAAAAGATGCAGCGAAAACCGCTCAAACAAGTGGCACAGGTTTCTTGTGCCTACCATTGATTTCAATGGGAGGTCAGAGGTGGAAACCGCAGCAAGAAAGGATATGACGATTTTTTTCCTGCGAGCGTCCAAAAGCCGCCCGGGAAAAAAGAAAACACCTCTGCCTCCCATTGAAATCAATGGCGGCAATTTTGGCCATTATTTGGCGCTGATTTCGATGCGGTTTTCGCTTCAAAATCAGAGCCAAAAACTCAGTTTGAACTGACCCTAACAGCAAAATATTGATATGCTTTGGCCCATTACTACCCTTTAACCATCACATACTCCTATCCTTTCTCTTTGATAAAAAACAAACCACGATTGTATCATTGTCTCGACGCATTTCACCCAGTACAGTTTAGATAGTCGGCACATTACGAAAACAAGATGCAGGGGCGTAACTAGGAAAGACTTGGCCCCAGAGCAAACTTTTGCCCCCCCTCCCCTGGGTATCACACAACCCCCACTTGTAGATAGTGCCTCCCTATAGATTCCGCCGCACAGCGCCCTGTAGATAACACCATACAGGCCCCTGTAGATAACGCCATACAGCCGCCCTGTAGATAACACCATACAGGCCCCCTGTAGATAATGCCATACAGCCCCCCCTGTAGATAACATCATACAGCCCCCCCGGTAGATAACGCCATACAACCTCCCTGAAGATATCGCCATACAGCCCCCCTTTAGATAATGCCATACAGCCCCCCTTTAGATAATGCCATACAACCCCCCTGTAGATAACGCCATATAGCCCCCCCAGTAGATAACGTCATACAGCCCTCTCTGTAGATAAAGCCATATAGCCAAAAAACTCCAGTGCCTAGGATTGGTTGGAAAGACAACCCCAGGCGGAATGGCGCTAAATAAAACATTCTCTTCTAAACTGCCCATTCTCGTGACCATAGTGTCTGTCGAGAAGACACATCGGGTCTCTGCCTATCTGGACTCAGGGTCCACGGCAAACTTCACAGAACAAGACCTAGTGGATCATCTCCAGTTGCCCACAGTTCCTCTGGAGACGTCTTTGGCTATTGCCTCGGTGAATGGACTGCCTCTGCCCGATCGTGTCTTAGACCAAGCCACTGAAGCTCCAAGTTGGAGCCCTTCATACTGAACTGATTACATTTATTTTTTGCCTAAAGCCGTCAATCCTGTTCTACTGGGACTGCTTTGGCTCCAGTTACATGCCCAAGTCCTGGACTGCAATTCCAGAGAAGTTCTTCAATGAGTCTCCAAATGCCTCCACCTCTATCTGTTACAGATCCATACTGTCCAGCCTCCTCTGCCTCAGTCATTAGCAAGATTACTTCCTCATTTCTCTTAGGCCCCATGCACACGAACATATTTTTTTCCTCCCGTAAATACCTGCGTAAATACGGGTCAATGGTCACATGTATTCGACCCGTACTCCACGAGTATTTACGGACCCGTGCCCGTAAATACGGGTCCGGTGTCACCAGTATTCCACCCGTATTTATGGACCCATTTTCTCTGCACTAATCGGCAGCCCCTTCTCTCTATCAGGATAGAGAGAAGGGGCAGGCCTTTCGGGCAGAGTTTCCGCAACGTTTGAAAGTAAAAAAAAGTTAATACGTACCCCGGCCGTTATCTTGGTGACGCGTCCCTCTTCTAACATCCAGTCCAACCTCCCTGGCGTGGCTGTTCATGTGACCGCTGCAGCCAGTGATTGGCCTGTGATTGGCTGCAGCGGTCACATGGGATTAAACGTCATCCCGGGAGGCTGGACTGGAGGAAGAAGAAGAAAAAGAAGATTTCTGGGTAGGTTAACTTTTAATACTATTAACTCCAGCGGTAGTCACTGTCCTGGGTGCTGAATTGGGGCGGGTTCACACATGGCGGAATTGCACTTAAATTCCGCTGCGGACACTCCGCAGCGTTAATCCGCAGCGGAGCCGTTTCTACATTGACTTTCACTTTAATTTAGCAGTGTTCGTTTACACGATGCGTACAATTCCGCTGCGGAGCATAGGCTGCGGAGCGGAATTTGGTGTCCGCAGCATGCTCTGTCTGTTGCGGAGCAGTGGCGGACTCATGGCGGAATTTCTCCATTGACTTCAATGGAGATTCAAAGTTCCGCAATGAAGTCCGCAGCTGTCATGCACATGTCATGTGTGCTGCGGATGCGTCTTGCTTTTTTTACTTGACATTTCTTCATTCTGGCTGGACCTATGTATTTCTAGGTCTACAGCCAGACTGAGGAAGTCAATGGGGCTCCCGTAATGACGGGAGCGTTGCTAGGAGACGTCAGTAAATAGTCACTGTCCAGGGTGCTGAAAGAGTTAAGCGATCGGCAGTAACTGTTTCTGCACCCGGGACAGTGACTACCGATCCCAATATACATGTATCTGTAAAAAAAAATGAAGTTCGTACTTACCGAGAACTCCCTGTTTCTGTCTCCAGTCCGGCCTCCCAGGATGACGTTTCAGTGTAAGTGACGGCTGCAGCCAATCACAGGCCAAGCACAGGCTGCAGCGGTCACATGGACTGGCGCGTCATCCAGGGAGGTCGGGCTGGATGCCGAAGGAGGGACGCGTCATAAAGACAACGGGCGGTAAGTATGAATTTCTTTTACTATCACTAGGGAAAGTGCTGTCCCTTCTCTCTATCCTGCACTGATAGGGAGAAGGGAAGCACTTTTCCCGCAGTCCGCAGCAGCTAGTCCGCATCAATTTTCTGCACATTTTGTGCAGATCCGCAGCCGTAATCCGCAACCCGGATTATGTGCGGCATTGATGCGGACAGTTGCGGAGGAATTCCGCCATGTGTGGTCATGCCCTTAGTTACTGCCGATCAGTTAACTCTTTCAGCATCCGGGACAGTGACTATCCCCTGACGTAGCCTAGCAACTCTCCCGTAATTACGGGTGCACACACGTAGCCACCCGTAATTACGGGAGCCCCATAGACTTCTATGGGCCTGCCCATGCCGTTATTACGGCCTGAAATAGGACATGTTCTTTATGTTTCAACAGCACGGGCACCTTCCTGTAAGCATATGGGAAGGTACCCGTGGCTAATAGAAGTCTATGGGCCCGTAATTACGGGCCGTAATTACGGCTCGTAATTACGGGCGTTTTTACGTTCGTGTGCATGAGGACTTAGTTTGCGGACGTCTTCAGCAAGAAGGAGGCTGAGATGCTTCTCCCACAACGGTCTTACGACTGTCCGATTGAACTGGTTCCAAATGCTTCTCCTCCCCGTAGATGGGTATATCATCTGTCCTTGCCAGAGACTCAGTCCATGTCGGCCTATAGAAAGGAAAATATGGAGAGGGGTTTTATACGAAAATCCTCCTGCCCGGCCGAAGCCGGGTTCTTCTTCGTTAAAAAAAGATGGATCTCTTCGACCTTGCATTGACTACCATGGTCTCAACCAGATCACGGTCAAGAACAAATACTCATCGCCTCTAATTTCCAAACTTTTTGACTGTATACGAGGAGCCAGGATTTTCTCTAAACTAGACTTGCATGGGGCTTACAATTTGATCTGAAGCCGTCAAGGTGACGAGTGGAAGACGGCATTCAACACTCGAGATTGGCACTACGAATAAATGGTGATGCCCTTCGGTCCGTGTAATGCTCCCGCGGTCTTCCTGGAATTAGTCAATTATATTTTCCAAGATCTCCTCTATGTCTGTGTTGTGGTCTATCTCCATGATATTTTGATCTTCTCTCCAGATCCGAAGACTCATCGGAGGCATGTCTGTCAAGTTCTGCTGCGATTAAGGGAGAATGTCTGTACGCCAAGCTGGAGAAGTGCATTTTTGAAAAAACTTCTCTGCCCTACTAGAAAACTTCTCTGCCCTACTAGAAATGCTCGTATCTTCCACAGTAGTAAGATTTCACTCTTGACAAAAATGCTTCCCTGCTTTAGGCGATGACACTACATGCTTCCCCTCCTTCGCCAGTAATAATGAGCTTGACGGGGAATCCCCATTTATAGGGAATCGAATTATCACGCAGGATTTTTGTGCATGTACCAAATTCTCACCTCTTGGCCAGGGTGGAAGCAGACAAATCAGCAAATAAAGAAATGTTCTTAAATCTTTCAAGCAACACCGCATGTGTTGCATGGTTTCCATTATTTGCTCCTTAATGTGGAAGAAATGGATCCGAGCAATTACATCTCTTGGAGTAAGGGCAGGCAAGGTTTAGGCTTAGGAAGCCTATGCACACGGTCCATAATGAAATCTGAGGTAGAGGCCTGCGGCAACAGGCTAGCAAACATATCTGTGAGAGCAAAAAACTGCACCAAGAACTGCAATAAAATTGTATGTGTGATCGTGGCCTAAGGCTGGATTCACACACAGCATTTTGCTGCATTTTTCTTAACATATTTAATGTCGTTTTTGCCTTGTTTTTTTATGCAGTTTTATGTGCCAGCAGATGTTACATTAAAGTCTATAGTAAAATATCAAATGTACTACATACAACTGCGTTTTGGTTTGTGGTGTTTTTGAGAGTATTTTTCTGGTCAGTGGAGTTTTTTTTTCCAAAAGCAGCATGCTGTGGTAAGGTGTTTTTCCCATAGGTTTCTCTAATAGGACTTAAAAAAGCCGGAAAAAAAGCAAGTACCAATTCGCAGCAAAACACTCTGTGTGAATCTTAGCTTTTGAGTATTTAGTTGGCGTTCTTAGCAACGTTTTTTCACACGTTTTTAAGAGCGGCCAGATGTTGCAAGCCAAGATCACACACACAGTTTTGATGCAGTTTTTTTTTAGCCAAACACAGAAGTGGACAAAAAAGAAAGGAGATGCATCATTCGTTTCTTAATACCTTTCCTACTTTTTGGATCCACTTCTGGCTTTGGCTCAAAAACCGGTGCTAAACACTGACACAAATACTGCAAAAGGGCATGACCAGACGTGGCGGAATTGCTCTGGAATTCCGCTGCGGCCAGTCCGCTGCGGAAATCCGCAGTGGACATTTTCTCCATTGCTTTCCATAGCTTTTTAGTTAGGTTCGTGCACACGTTGCGGAAAACTCTGCTGCGGACCATAGGCTGCGGTGCGGAATTTGGTGTCCGCAGCATACACTGGCTGTTGCAGACGTGTAGCGGACTTGTTGCGGACTCATTGCGGAATTTCTCCATTGACTTCAATGGAGATTCTAAATTTAACAATGAATTCCGCAGATGTTATGTGTGTTGCATAGCGTATTGGTTTTACGAACATGATATTTCTGACGTCTTCCGCCGCCTGGTTCTAGATGTGCCTGCCTCGCTACTGTTTACGATTGCCTCAGGTATCCTCGCTGAACTTTTGAACTCTGTACTTACCTGTTTGGCCAGCTGCCATCCCGCTACGCGGTACGGGCCAGTGGGTCCACACCCCGCCTCGTGACAGTGGTGTTACATAGGACTGCAGATAACATCTACTATATTATTTGTACTCAGAGAGTTATCACTGTGTGTTATTGTAATGATGGGGGTAAGGAAACAGACAAGTGAGCCCTAATCTACCCGCCACTCAGTCCCTGCCTACTTGCAACGGCCCGCCCTAGGCGACGGGGTACAACTGGGCGACGGTCCCTACGCTCAATAAGTGCAAGACAGACAAACAGACAAGGGTACACAGAAGCAAGGGAAAAGGGGCAGTTGCCCACGGCAACACCGTGAGCAACAAGAGTGGTGAACGAGGCGAGTCAAACCAGGAGAGTACGAGGTACAAAA
Source organism: Rhinoderma darwinii (assembly GCF_050947455.1). Classification (NCBI taxonomy): domain Eukaryota; kingdom Metazoa; phylum Chordata; class Amphibia; order Anura; family Rhinodermatidae; genus Rhinoderma; species Rhinoderma darwinii. The sequence goes on from NC_134687.1 coordinate 478,706,443, forward strand.
CGCAGAGCAGAAGAGTAGTGAACAAGCCGAGTCAAACCAGGAGTGTACGAGGTACCAAACGCAGAGCAGGAGAGTAGTCAGTAAGCCAGGGTCAATATGAAGCAGGGTCAAATATGTCAAGAAGCTGCAGCAGGGCCAGGAAACCAAAAGAGAAGAATCACAAGCAAGGAGGAAAGGCAGGTATAAATAGACAGAGGGAGGGAGCTAGCTCCGTCTGGTCAGGCTGTGATAGGCTCTCCCACTCCTAAGCCTGCCATCCTGAGTGGTGGAAGATGGAGTCAGTCTCACAGACATAGAAGCAGGTGCAGACTTATTACCTATGGGCGTAGATACAGAAGCTGTGCCTGGCAGATCCTTAACAGTTATCTGTGGTGTTACATAGGACTGCAGGTAACGTCTACTACTTTATCTGTACTCAGAGAGTTATCACTGTGTTATTTGTGTTGTTACATAGGACTGCAGATAACATCTACTACATTATCTGTACTTAGAGAGTTATCACTGTGTTATCTGTGGTGTTACATACGACTGCAGGTAACATCTACTACATTATCTGTACTCCGAGAGTTATCACTGTGTATTAATTGTGGTGTTACATAGGACTGCAGGTAACATCTACTACATGATCTGTACTCAGAGAGTTATCACTGTGGGTTATTTGTGGTGATTCATAGGACTTCAAGTAAGATCTACTGCATTATCTGTAAGGTGTGTATACATGTGTGCCTATGTGGGTATATATATGGGTCTGTATTTGAATGTGTCTTTGTGCATGTATATATGTGACTTTATGTATTTGTATATACTCCTGTGTGTGTGTATATATGTGTCTGTATATATGTGTCTGTAGGTCTATATATTTACCTTTCTGTATGTATATATTCCAGAATGAGTGTGTATATATTTGAATGTTTGTCTAAATATCTGCCTTTATGTATGTGCAGTATATATGTTCCAGTCCTGAATCAAAAAGATAATAGTTTGCTAAATATATCACAGTATGCTGTAAGCTCACACATTTTTTTTTTCTATAAACATTATTACTAACTGAGAGATGATCTGAGATGTCAATGTATTCCAGAAGCCCAACAATATATTAGTAAAACAGATGAAACACTTGATTCTTAATCTAAACAAAATTTGTGTTGAGCTGTACGTTTAAACATTTTAAAATGTGTTTTTATTTTTTTAAGATTTAATTTTATCATCAGAAGTCAAAGGAATATTCCCAACTTGGACATTTATGGCAGCTCTACAGGAAATGCCATCAATGTCTGATAGCTGCGGGTCCTATTGCTCTGGGACCTGCACCTATATCAAGAACGAGAGTCACCGTTCTCGATATAGGTGCGGTTCCCAGAGCAGGGGACCCGCATCTATTAGACATTGGTGGCATATTCTGTGGAGCTGCCATAAATATCTAAATTTGGAATACCCCTTAGGGTAAGGCCATGCAAAGCGGCCCTAACTCGGCTGTGATGCGATCAATAAATGCATCGGCACGGTGCTCGGCACGGCTGTCAAATAGATGGGTTAATGGCTGCGCGTTATTGTGGTTAAATTCGCCCTTCACTATTCCTCAGATTTTTTCTTGATAGCTCTCTTCTGTTGAAGATTCTTCTTTTTTTAAATTCTTTTTCTTAGGGCTTATTCAGACGAACGTGACGTTTTTGCGCGTGCAAAAAAATGCAGCGTTTTGCTCGCGTGTCAGCAGCGTGTGGCATACATATTTGGCACGTTTGTGCATTGAATACACGCGTACAATACACGCCAACAATGCAACACCCCTGCTTGATGTGCGCACCTGTGATGCAGCATTTTTGAGACTTTTTGTGCAAGAGAGTGTTTAATACAACCCCTATTTGTGGTTATTTTGCCTGCTTAACTGCATTGATGCCGCCTAGCTCGCTGGCCCGTGTTCTGCTAGCATGGATGGTTTCCCGGAGATTTGGGGAACGCCGTACCATGCTACTGCCACATCCGCGGAGAAGAGGTCGAATTTGGGTTCATCCCATCGTGGCCCAACGCTCCTCCAAAGGCCATTTTCATACCCTGTATGCTGACCTCCGTCGTCACCCTGATAAATTCCGCTCCTTTTGCCGCCTGTCTGTCGGCGCCTTTGATATGCTGCTTGAGCTGGTTCGGACAGGAATAACCTACCAGGACACCAACATGCGGCGCTGTATTTCCGCAGAGGAGCGTCTCCTTGTCACCTTGCGGTATGTGCTGTTTCTTAATCCAGGTTACACAGTGGTTTGTGTGCTTCATGTCCTACCTAACATGTTGGCTTTGTTGTTTGTGTTTCTGATTTCATGTAGATTTTTGGTGACAGGCAATAGCTACCATTCGCTTCATTTCGAATTCCTTCTTGGGGTGTCGACAATTTCCGGCATTGTCACATCAACCTGTGTGGTCCTGTGGCTGAGATTGAAGAGCACCGTGATGCCTCAGCCAACGGCCCAACACTGGCTTCGAATAGCCCAGCAGTTTGAAACCGACACCCAATTTCCACACTGTATTGGTGCACTCGATGGGAAGCACATCCGTGTCCAGAAACCCCCCCACTCTGGATCGCGATACTTCAACTACAAACAGTTTTTTTCAATAGTCTTGCTGGCCATCGTAGACATCGGGTCCTATGGAAGCTCTGCGGATGCCCGCATATTTCGCTCGTCCAGAATGGGCCAGCGCCTAATGTCAAACCAACTTGATGTTCCCGGACCTAACATCCTCCCTGACACCAGCGGCCCAACACTTCCATATGTTATGGTTGGTGATGAGGGTTTTGCCCTGACCAGACAAGTAATGCGTCCATATGCGCGGAGGGGCTTGGATAACTGTAGGTGCATGTTCAATAACCGGCTAGGCAGAGCACGCAAATGTGTGGAATGCACCTTTGGCATCATGTCAAACGAGTGGAGGGTCCTGATGACAGCAATGCAAATGTCACCGGCCAATGTGACACATGTGATCAAAGCGTGTGTTGTGCTGCACAACTTTACCCGCATCCATGATGCCAGTCATGATGGGGAATATATGTTACCACCTGCACCCACCACCAACATTGTGCAGGCAGGTCGCCTAGGGCGGCCACCAACATCTGGCCTGCGAGTGCGTCAGCAATTTGCCGAGTATTTTGACAACCCGGCTGGAGATGTACCCTGGCAGCACGTTGCCATTTGAAGTGTTGCGAAGTTATAATTATTGGCGAGAACGGTTGTTTCTCCCTCTAGGCCTTTTTTGTTTGGGGGGGGGGGAGTTGTGTTAGGGACTCGCAATACTTGAGCACCCTTGGCGTGGGTTGCGAGCTTCAACATCTTTAGGGGTATGGAATTCCCTTTTTTGTGGCCACCAATTCCTTGCCACAACATCCCCTTGTGTAGTAGACCAATGATTTCCTGTCCTATGTCAGCGGCCCTTTCTGCCTGAGCCAAGCTAGTTGTGGGCACCAAAATACTAATACCTTAGTCCCCGGAATTCCAAACCCCTACCGATCAACTAAGACCTCAACGATGTGGTGGAGAAATGTCGTACCCTGCAAACCTCTTAAGACATGTCACCTCCTAGAAGTAGAGCCTCTACAAATTGCTGAGATATGTAAAATAAGGATTGTCCACACGTAAGTTAAACAAATGACTTCAGAGTTTATGTTAGTGCCACATAAACTCCCTCAAAAATAACGACATAGTAGGATTAAATACCCAAACACAGTTATGCACCAACATGATGCTATCAACATTATAACCCGTAACGAACACAACCCTGTCAAGGGTTTCATCAGTTTTAAATTATTAAACGCCCTTGCCCACGCACACCTACAAATTCTGATATGAATGGGTCGGCGAGGTGTAGGCGGATGGTCCTGAGCAGCATAGTGGTGCTGATACTGGAGCTGGTAGCCGTGAGGCTGGATGGGAGGCTGAAAGGATGGGGCAGGTCGGGAGTAGAGAGGTAAGTGAGGGTCAGGGCCAGCCATCGGACCAGGGGTGAAGTGGCTTGGCCCTGGACCACATTGCAGCATATGCGATATGGCTGGGGCAGGTTGTGAGGGCCCAGGCAAATGGACCCCCGGCAAGGGCACAGGGACAGTATGCCACTGCTCTATTGCAGTGAATCACCGCCCTGGACTATGCGGGGGTGTAGCACTGTCGATCAGCGACAGGATGTTGGACTGGAGGCGCCCTAGCCTATGCTCCAGTACCCGGCGCATTAAAGGGGCCATGCTGCGACAAAAAAAATCACAGTTGTCCTCTTCTGCGGCGCGCCGCATGTAGTCGAGAACACGAGCGTCCACCTGTGCACCTGCAGACGGGTTCACTGGCCGTCTTCGTCGGGGTGCTGCAGGCGTAGGTGCCACTTCCTCAGGTGGGCCCGCTTCTGGCGGCGAGGCTACTGGGGCAGGCTCCTCTGCAGTGGGTTCCGGGGTTAAGGTCACCAGGGGAGCGGCGGCTTCGGACGCCTGAGATGACTCTGGCCGTGCCTCCTCTTGAGAGTCGTCAAGATTGTCGCTAGTTCTAGAATAATAGACATGAGAATTGAGTATCACATTTTACTGTTGGAAAACCCACCATCTTTTACGTATATGACATTTCTGCGAGGTCACGTTTACAAAAAGGGGAAACGTCGATTACTTACTGTCGCATGTCCATGATTTCGCGCAAGAACAGCAGCTGCTCATAGTATATATAGCGGCGCTTCCTGGTGGCACCATCACCGCTGCGCCCGCTGGAACCATATTCGTGGCGGAACTGGTCGCGGGAGCTTCGCCACCGTCTCTTTACATCATCCACTGTAGAATGAACACAACATTCAATGAACACACATGATGTTACTGCCTACACAGGCACTGCTTAGAAATGACAGGACGACACCTACACAGAAGAACAGACATTACTTTAAGCTGCTAAAGCTGCGACTGAACCGAAACGTTGGCCATGAGAGGAACTGTTACCACAGGGACACACTAGTGAATATGGATCACATTACACGTATATGTATACAGACATCGATTCACCAATGCGTTGCCGGTCGCGGGAGGTGCTCTTGGCCCAATCCTGCTTGAACAGCGCCTCCGCAATATGCTCCCATGCCACCTCCTTCAGTGTCCGGTCATGGTCTGACTCCGCACGGGTGTTCCATACCTCCGGGCGCTCCTGAACTAAAATGATTAGCTTCTCCACATCCATGTGGCGTGGCATGGCATGGCATCAACAACTTCCAGCTTTTCTGCTGGTTTGGACAAGTTAGGTTAAACTCATTAGCATAGAGACAACGACTCCGGCGTAAAAACGCGCGTTCCACGCAGGTGCCTCCGTATGACATGCGTGATTTTCACGCACCCATTGACTTCAATGGGTGCATGATGCACGAAAAACGCAGAGGTATAGAATTTGTCGCGCTTTGTGCGCAGCGGACAAACGCTGCGCAAAAAACACGGACTGTCTGTACTGCCCCATAGAATTCTATTGGTCTGTGCGTGGCGTGTGAAAACAACGCGGGCTGCACGGACGCAAATCACGTTCATGTGAATCCGCCCTTAATCTCTACATTTTCCTCTGGAATTATTTCTTCTATTATTTACTTACTATTTTCTTTGTGAACCTCTGTTCTCCATTACTGTCCATTTCTCCCTATCCTGTCATTGGAAGATGTAAAGATGTAGCCTCCGCTTCCATCACATCTTCCACCACATTTTCATTTTTGTGGCATCTACCTCAATGGAAATTGGTAAAAAAAAAAAAATGCCCATTATCAATTGATACATGTGCAGAACAGCAATTACACTGGGTAGGAAATATGAACAAGCAATGGAGAGTGTAGAAAATGCGTATTAGCAACTGAAAGGAATCTATAACGTTAGATTTTTTTTTTATATGAATACCTGTCTGCTTATTATGTGGAAACTGCAACATCCGCACCCATTAGTAGCGCTGGAAATATACTCTCCAGGTCAGCTGGCATGTTAAGTGACAGGCTCCTTATATCATTTCAGTAACTATATTTGTTTAGTGTGTAGGGCAAGGTTACTATGCTAAGTCCATGCGGCAGAGAGTTCAACCATTACTGTAGCAAAACACTCTGCAAATAGATGTGGTTCTGCCACAGTTTTTCTGCGATTGCATGTGGTTGTGCCGTGGTGTGCCAATGGGACGGCTGTCTGATGCACCATTTCTACTCTATGTGGTCGTACTCTTAGGCCATGTTCACAATGAATATTTTAGGCATATTTTGGAGTGTTAAACACTATAACACTCCTAAATACATTTGAAATACGCATGCAAAGAGCTTCCTATTGATTTCAATGGGAAATTCACTGTTCAAATAAGGCGTATTTTTACACTACTGAATTAACAAAAACGCCATGTAAGCATACGCTTTGTAAAAAAGAAGCGACATGTCATTTCTTGAAGCATTTTATGAGCTGACTTTTTCCATTTCCCATTCACACTTAAACAAAACACTTAAAAAATATGCCTCAAAATAACACTTCAAAAACGCTTGCAAAAATCTAAAACGCTTTGAAATCAGCTTTGTATCTTTCAGCCTGATCATATGCCGTGTAAACATAGCCTACGGTAAGACGCCAGTCTCACTCTGTGGTAATAACGTTATAAAAGGAAACTAATAAGTGGCACAGGAACTTGATGACTGTATTCCTATTACACATCAATGTTCATAGATAACGGTTACACTTACATTTTCATACGAATGATGACCTCCTTAAGGTCCTCATCCTCTGTATTCCCTTCATTTTTCTTCCTAAAATGACAAAAATGGGCTAATATAAACTGAGAATACTTTGTGAAATTGAAGAAGCCTTTTTTTCTGAAGGACCTAGGATACTTAGGGCACGGCCAGACGTGGCAGAGTTTTTCCGCTGCAAATGTTGGTGCAGATTTGGGGCAATTACGCAACGAATCTGCACCAACATTTGCATATTTGACAGGTAAATTAGACATTGTAGAAAACACAGCGAACTTGCCACAGATTTCAGTTTTTGCATTACATCAAAATGTTAAAAAGGTTTTTCTTTCTAACTTTTACTTATATTCATTTTTTTATATTTGTCAAAATGTTATTAAAATATTTATTTACTTGTTTGTTTGTTTTTTTTAGGTCCCTTAGAGAGCCAAAACAAGAAGTGGATCCAGAAAAGCAGACCTATAAGGCCTTAGCCTTGCCTCTGGTAAGGCTTAAAGGCAATATACACCGTTAAAGCCATTTTTTTTTCAATAAATCAATGTTTTTTTTTAATTTGAAACAACTTTTAAATTATTTTTTATTATTTAAATTTTTTTACTGTTTGAGATACAGCTGTTGTATATCCTGTATACATAAAAGTTGTATCCTGCCATCAAAGTTGATTCCGTCAGCTCACCTAAACTGACGGCTCAGGTGAAAGCTGGTCCTGCTTGTCTCCGACATGCAGGATCCAGCTAATAATGATCACATCTAAGGTCATGATCGTGTCAGAGTGCATTCAGTTTGGCAGTTGTATCTTAAAAAGTAAAAACTATTTTTTATTTTAAAAAAAACTATTTAAAAATAGTTTAAAATCAAATAAAACATTTAGTGAAATAAAAAAAATATTTGAGCTGTTAAAGTGTACATAGCCTTTAATAATAGATCAGAGAAGGCAGATCTGGAGCCCCTTAATAGGCCTCTGGCTGCCATAGCAAATAATCGGCAACCCAGTGATTTTGTTACTTGGGGGGCAGACAGTGGACAGAGGGAGCCCCACTCTGTCTAACCGCTTAGATGCCGTAGTTGCTATTGATCACAGCATTTGAAGGGTTAAACAGCCAGGATCGAAGTTATCTCTGATCTCGGCCGTTGCAAGGCGGGTGTTAGCTGTTTGTAACAGTCAACAAAAACTCTGCGTATGGTGGAGGCTCAGGTCCTGAGCCCGCGCAATATTGTAATGTCGTATTAGACACCTGTCGAACTGTAAATATAAACCCATTACATTATTATGCAGTATACCTAAACTCAACGCAGTCACACTAAGGCCACGTTCAGACGTAACGGAAAATTTCCGCTGCAGATTTTGCTGAAAATTCATGGCAATTGCGCAATGAATCTGCAGCACAATTTGCATATCTGCCCAATAATTTAGACGTGGCTAAAACTGTACAACTTATGTTATTAAGAATATCAGAGACAAAAATACAGAAAATGAACAGTTACATACATGTTTATAACAGAGACCGTGTTCATTGATGGAACGTTCTAGGTGATAAATAATAGTATTATGTACAGTAGACATTCTATTAGTTACTTACTGAGTATACAAATAATGGGCCATGCTAAAAAAGTATGCTGCAAGGACACTCGGCTGTATCCTCATCATAGTATCTTGCCCTGTTAAGTAAAGAAAAAAAAATTGTATGAAAAATTTCTAGTAACCTGTTGTATCATTTAATATGTAAAAACGATGTCAAACAATAGTTGAGAACCGATAATGGTTGGGGATTTGGGACAATTACAAAATGGCTTCTATCTTATAATAACTTCAAGTACCAAAGTATTACTGGTTTCCAGAAGGTATATATACTATTTGGTGTCATTTACATATATATATATATATATATATATATATATATATATATATATATATATACAGAAATACAAAAATAGGCAGCACACCATAGATGAAGTGAAAAAAGAAGGGTACTTTATTGGCCCCAAGTGCGACGTTTCAGCTCAATAAAGTACCCTTCTTTTTTCACTTCATCTATGGTGTGCTGCCTATTTTTGTATTTCTGTGGATATTGAGAGCTTGGTCGGTTCTCTGGGATTTGCACCCATCTTTTCTTATTCACCGGTGCTGCTGGATTTTCCTTTTTTTGGCTATATATATATATATATATATATATATATATATATATTCATATAAACACACACACCAGAAGCAATTTGACTAACAAGACCTCAGCAGATAACATTCAGTCGTGTATAGTACATTTGTCTATATAATTGTTCGGGTCAGGGTGAGATTTATATATTGCTGAACTTTTAGGGCATGCCCCCACGTGGCGGATTTCCTCCGCAACTGTCCGCATCAATGCCGCACCTAATCCGGGTTGCGGATTACGGCTGCGGATCTGCCCAAAATGTGCAGTAAATTGATGCGCACTAGCTGCTGCGGACTGCGGGAAAAGTGCTTCCCTTCTCTCTATCAGTGCAGGATAGAGAGAAGGGACAGCACTTTCCCTAGTGAAAATAAACGAATTTCATACTTACCGGCCGTTGTCTTGGTGACGCGTCCCTCTTTCGGCATCCAGCCCGACCTCCCTGGATGACGCGGCAGTCCATGTGACCGCTGCAGCCTGTGAGTGGCTGCAGCCGTCACTTAGACAGAAACGTCATCCTGGGAAGCCGGACTGGAGACAGAAGCAGGGAGTTCTCGGTAAGTATGAACTTCTATTTTTTTACAGGTTGCTGTATATTGGGATCGGTAGTCACTGTCCAGGGGGCAGAAACAGTTACTGCCGATCGCTTAACTCTTTCAGCACCCTGGACAGTGACTATTTACTGACGTCGCCTAGCAACGCTCCCGTAATTACGGGAGCCCCATTGACTTCCTCAGTCTGGCTGTAGACCTAGAAATACATAGGTCCAGCCAGAATGAAGAAATGTCATGGCAAAAAAGCAAGACGCATCCGCAGCACACATAACATGTGCATGACAGCTGTGGACTTCATTGCGGAACTTAGAATCTCCATTGAAGTCAATGGATAAATTCCGCCATGAGTCCGCAACCAGTCCGCCACTGCTCCGCAACAGACAGAGCATGCTGCGGACACCAAATTCCGCACCGCAGCCTATGCTCCGCAGCGGAATTTTACGCATCGTCTAAACGAACACTTCTAAATAGAAGTGGAAGTCAATGCAGAAACGGCTCCAGTGCGGATTAACGCTGCGGAGTGTCCGCAGCGGAATTCAAGTGAAATTCCGCCACGTGTGAACCCAGCCTTAAACTTTTCCATCACTGGTTAATATTTGTCAAGGTCTGGAAGCAGGTTTGGAGTCCAGTATCTTAACCCCTTAAAGAGGCTCTGTCACCAGATTTTGCAACCCCTATCTGCTATTGCAGCAGATAGGCGCTGCAATGTAGATTACAGTAACGTTTTTATTTTAAAAAAACGAGCATTTTTGGCCAAGTTATGACCATTTTTGTATTTATGCAAATGAGGCTTGCAAAAGTACAACTGGGCGTGTTGAAAAGTAAAAGTACAACTCGGCGTGTATTATGTGCGTACATCGGGGCGTTTTTACTACTTTTACTAGCTGGGCGTTCTGACGAGAAGTATCATCCACTTCTCTTCAGAACGCCCAGCTTCTGGCAGTGCAGACACAGCCGTGTTCTCGAGAGATCACGCTGTGTCGTCACTCACAGGTCCTGCATCGTGTCGGCCACATCGGCACCAGAGGCTACAGTTGATTCTGCAGCAGCATCAGCGTTTGCAGGTAAGTAGCTACATCGACTTACCTGCAAACGCCGATGCTGCTGCAGAATCAACTGTAGCCTCTGGTGCCGATGTGTCCTCGCTCGTCCGACACGATGCAGGACCTGTGAGTGACGACACAGCGTGATCTCTCGAGAACACGCTGTGTCTGCACTGCCAGAAGCTGGGCGTTCTGAAGAGAAGTGGATGATACTTCTCGTCAGAACGCCCAGCTAGTAAAAGTAGTAAAAACGCCCCGATGTACGCACATAATACACACCCACTTGGACTTTTACTTTAAACACGCCCACTTGGACTTTTGCAAGCCTCATTTGCATAAATACAAAAATGGTCATAACTTGGCCAAAAATGCTCGTTTTTTAAAAATAAAAACGTTACTGTAATCTACATTGCAGCGCCTATCTGCTGCAATAGCAGATAGGGGTTGCAAAATCTGGTGACAGAGCCTCTTTAAAGGGAATGTGTTGCCAGAAAAACATGTTGTTTTTTTTTAATTAAACATTTAGTGTGTAGGTGATTAAACATTGTTCAAATTTTTTTTATTTTTTTCACGAGTCAGGAAATATTATAAATTAGATTCTAATTTATAATATTTCCCATTGCTGGTCACTAGATGGAGCTATTCCCAAAATTGCAGCTTTGCAAAATTGGGTAAAAAGCCCTCGCTCTAGTGAGCTCTCAGCATCCCCCCCTCCTTTATCCTGGCTAGTGCCGGGATAAACGAGGGGTTTGAACGGTCTATCCTCCTACACTGTGTGTCGCCATTTTTTGAGCTAACACACAGTGTAGTAGGTTTACATACAGTAGTAAACACACACAAACACGAACATACATTGAAATCTCTTACCTGCTCCTGCCGCCGCGGCTCCCTCCGGCCCGTCCGCTCCGTCTGCTGCCGCTGGTCCAAGTGCACAAGTCCGGAAGCCGCGACCGGAAGTAGTAATCTTACTGTCCGGCCGCGACTTCCGGTCCACAGGAAAATGGCGCCGGACGGCGCCAATTTCAAATTGGACTGTGTGGGAGCGGCGCATGCGCAGTTCCCACACAGACGGCGTACACAGAAGTGGATGGGACGGGAGCCGTTCGCAGTCCCTATGGGACTGTGGCTGCCGTATTCCATGTCTGTATGTGTCGTTAATCGACACATACAGAAATGGAACAAAAAATGGCAGCCCCCATAGGGAAGAAAAAGTGTAAAAATAAGAAAAAGTAAAACACAAACACACAAATAAATATAAACGTTTTTAATAAAGCACTAACATCTTTAACATATGAAAAAAAAAATTGTGATGACACTGTTCCTTTAAGGACGCAGACTAGTTTTGGCCTTAAGGATCAGAGCCCATTTTTCAAATCTGACATATTTCACTTTATGTGGTAATAACGTCGGAATGCTTAAACCTACCCAAGCGATTCTGAGATTGTTTTCTCATGACACATTGGGCTTCATGTTCGTGGTAAAATTTGGTCGATATATTCAGTGTTTATTGGTGAAAAATTGCAAAATTGAGAGAAAATTTTGAAAAAATTGCATTTTTCAGAATTGAAATGCATCTGCTTGTAAAACAGACGGTTATACCACCCAAAATAGTTACTAGTTCACATTTCCCATATGTCTACTTTAGATTGGCATCGTTTTTAGAACATTATTTTATTTTTCTTGGACGTTACAAGGCTTAGAACATAAACAGCAATTTCTCATATTTTTAAGAAAATTTCAAAAGCCTTTTTTTTAAGGTACCTCTTGAGTTCTGAAGTGGCTTTGTGGGGCCTATGTATTAGAAACCCTGATAAAACACCCCATTTTAAAAACTAGACCCCTCAAAGTATTCAAAACAGCATTTAGAAAGTTTTTTAACCCTTCAGGCATTTCACTGGAATTAAAGCAAAGTGGAGGTGAAATTTACAAATTTCATTTTTCTTGCTGAATTTCATTATTATTCATTTTTTTTTCTGTAACACAGAAGGTTTTACCAGAGAAACACTACTAAATATGTATTGTCCAGATTCTGCAGTTTTTATAAATGTCCCACATGTGGCAATAGTGCGCTCGTGGACTAAAACACAAGCCCTAGAAGCAAAGAAGCACCTAGTGCATTTTGAGTCCTCTCTTTTTATTAGAATATATTTTAGGCAGCATGCCAGGTTTGAAGAGGTGTTGAGGTGCCAAAACAGTAGGAATCCCCCAATAGTGACCCCATTTTGGAAACTACACCCCTCAAGGAATTCATTTATGGTTGTTGTTACCATTTTGACCGCACAGTTTTTTCACAGCACGTATTTGAATTGGGCTGTGAAATGAAAAAAATTTCATTTTTTTCCAATAAAATGTCATTTGTGATCAAAATTTCTTATTTTCACTGGGAACATAATACCCCATTTTGTTGCCCAATTTGTCATTAGTGTGGCAATACCCCATTTGTGGTGATAAACTGCCGTTTGGGCCCATGGGAGGGCTCAGAAGGAAAGGAGCGCTATATGTTTGTTGGAGTCCAGATTTTGCTGGATTGGTTTTCGGGTGCCATGTCGCATTTGCAGAGCCTCAGAGGTATCAAAGCAATGGAAACCCACCAAAAGTGACCCCATTTTGGAAACTACACCCCTCAAGGAATTCATTTATGGTTGTTGTTAGCATTTTGACCACA